>NC_089753.1:20823917-21043917 GCF_040412425.1 Macrobrachium rosenbergii
TCTGACTGTTGATAGCTCATTGCATCACAGAGAGAACAATTTTTTAAACAATCAGAAAAAATGAAAAAAGAAATCTGCCAACTTCAGCAAGGTAGACCTTGGAAATGAGACAGAGCGGCAGGCAACTGCAGGAGAAACGGAGCTAGATAGGATATCGTTCCCTAGGGGTAACCAGGAATGGCACAGGAGTGGAGCAATTCCCAGACCTCTTATATTTCATTTCATTGACATGCCTTAAAGACTGCTTGGGGAGAAGGTAAGGCAAACACTGCTGCATCATCAGAAAATACCTAATCCGTGACAAGAGGCTCAGGAGAAATAGTCATGAAGATAAGGCTAGAAGCAGATGAACCAAAACTGGTGTCTACTGATGATCTGTTAGTGCACCATGTTGCCCATAGGATCTCTGCTCTGTGAAGGATACCTACTGATCAACAGACCAATCTTTATAGATCCATTGAGAGAAAGCATGTCAAGGCAAGTACATCGAGACATAATGAACAAACACGGCAAATAAAACATAATTAAACATACAATCTTACATAAAGAATAACAAATACAAATAAAAAATCATAAATTTTCTGTCACTTCCCAAACAACACAAAATTTCAAAGTACAATAACTTGAGACAAACCAAAATTCACACAGTGAAAGAAATGAGTAATGAAAAAAGCAATGGAAGATGAAAAATGATAACCCTAAGGTTCAAAATCACTAAGAGCTATATCCTAGAAGAGCAACTCTGCAAAGGTGTTGGCACTTCAGAGCTACATGAAAGATCGATCAAATTGTTGAGGAGTAATAGGAAGTCTGGGGATGTGCAGTGAGGATTTTTTGATACTGAATGGTACAAGCATTTGGGACTGGGATTCCATTACATGGAAGGTGGTCAATACATGATTCAAGGGTTTGGAATGAGCAGATGAAAATTAGGTTCTCTTTGTAAACACAGCAGTGTTATACACAATGAAAGTAGAGTATTAATAACCACTAAATGAGTAAATAAAATGCAGTTACACAGTTACAATAAATGTCCTTTTCACATCATTGTATCAGGACTACTGCACAAAATCTTTGTCCCTCTGAAAGTGACACTCATCAAAAGATCTGGAATCACTTGTTCTTGTCTGGTGCACAGGAGATCCTTCACTATGTATTCTCATCATATGAAATTGAAGTTGTTGCTTTGTCGACGATCGATATGGACATCTGAGACAGCAAAATGGCTTTTCTCCAGTGTGCGTTCTCATGTGGGTCTTGAGGTTTCCTTTCCGTGAAAAGGGAGCTGCACATATTTCACAACTGAAAGGCTTTTCTCCCGTGTGCACTAACATATGTTGTTGCAAGTTGGTCTTTAGTGGACTGGTGTAAGGACAATATGTGCACCTGTGCCTCTTCATAGTGCTTCTCCTCTCTGGCTCTTGGAAATCAACCTATGGGGGAAAGTTTTTCATGAAACATTTATGGTTCCATATGTAGGTTTCAGTTTCACAGTAACCTATTTGCTACATTACTTTCCCAGTGTTTTGAAATAAAATAGCTAGCCTAATTAAAAAGATTTTTCCAAAATGATCTTCCTCAGTATAACACTTAAAAAGATCACAGTCAGAACTTTTCTTTTGGAATACAGTACACAGTTTTTTTTAAGGTGTTATGCTAATACAGTAGTACTAATTATAAAGCTGTTTATATTTTTTAGGGGATAAGATTAATACATTACCATCACTAAAATGTTTGTATTTTATTTAGTTTAAAGAGTAGTAAACCCTTCGCTGGCATACCAATAAAAATATTAAGAAAATGAAGTAACTTCAATTTCAGAAATATTTGTTAAAAGTTTGGTATAAAGATCAGGATTCTGTGTCATTTTGTGGAAAACCAAGAGAATAACAGTCCGAGACTCTGAAGTGAGTCCTTGATGAAGAAGATCAATCTTCTTACACATTCTGTGAAACAAAATCAGAACAAGGAATCAGAGATACAAATCTTGGGTTTCCAAGTCCTGCTCAATAGGTTGCTTCCCACAGTTTTTTTCTGAAATATCGCCCTATCTGTTTTGATAGAATTGGATCTGCACCCCATTGACTTTTTTTTCTTTTAACAAGGTTTGACTTAAGGAGTTCCTGTTTGGAGATTTTTAGGAAAGCCAAGAATGTAACCTTTAGTACTGCACTGTTGGGTCAACCATTCCAAAATTGGGGTCTATATTTTGAATTGGCACTGTTGGAAGAAGTCACAAAAGATTATACAATTTTCTTCAGTTTTAAGGAACACTTTTTAGCATTAGTGTACACAATTACACTTATGTTTATAAAATTGTCTTTGCAATTGTTAGAGGTGCCACATTTGTTTGAGTAAACTTGCAGAGCCTTCTGGTTGTCAGCAAGTTTTCAGGATAAGGTTGTTAGCCACATGAAGTTTTCAAAACTTTTAGCTACGTACTGGTACCCATTGGTTGATTAATGGCAGTTTGTGCTCACTGCAGGCATGGATCCAAGTACATGAGAGAGTACTTGTCGACAAGTACAAGTACAAGTACAGAAGATTTGCCTGAGACTTTAAGTCCCAGTCCAAGTACTTGACAATGTACTTAAGTACAAGTACAAGTACATTTCAGCATTTTTTCTATTATTATTAGTGATGTTTGATTTAAAATCAGTAGCAAATATCTAATAAAAATTCACATGCAAGTATCTAATGGAGAGAAAATTTGGTGTTATACTATAGCAGTCTTTATAAACAGAAGCCTTCCAAAAGGATATACCTGAATAGTTCTCATGGTATAAGTTAGTGAACCTTAGCCCATAGTGACGAAAAGAGGTGAAGCAATTTTCATAAGGTTTACTGAACAAAAGTAATCAAAATTGGTCTACCCACAGGTTAAGGTAATGACAGAATCTTTTTATTTTGTTTTTCAGTTTAATTTGTAATGCTATTCTTAATATTGTAATACAAAATAGATTTCCACCGCAAAAGAAAAAAAATGTGATACTGCTCACAATAATTTAAACAAAATTATATTTTTCAGGAAAGTTCTAAACAAAATTATACTTCTCTCTCTTTGATACGATTACCAGTTCTCTGTTATCTACTTATAGGATTTATCATTGCATTTTACAAACATCACAGACTCAAAATTCTTGTCAGTAAGACGACATCTATCTGGGCGAAATACTTTTCCTGCAATACTGAAAATCCTTTCTACTGGGGCAGAAGAAGCAGGGACTGATAGATACTTTTGTGCCATCTTAGCAAGAATCGGAATGTTTCTCTGTGGTCTTTCCAGTATGCTAGCACATCTCTCTCTTCTGAAATGCATGGCTGACTCAGGTATCTTTGAAATTCAATATTAATAGACTTCTGAATCTGCGTTACATCTGGTGATTGTTGAACTGGTTTACCCATAAAACTGAATAGTTTCTTCCTTTTTGGTTCAATTGAACTAGGTCCTGGTGTATCTTATGTATGGTCTGTGGTAGGATCCATGCTTGCACGAGCTGTAGTATCTTTGGACATGAACTGGGCTGTAGTTATGATAGAGACTTGAGATTCAACTTTTCCTCTTCTTCAGAACACCAATCTAATTTAAATCTTGGATCAAGAATAGTTGCCATTTGATATCTTTTCCGTTCTTCTTATACCTGGAGGCATTTCTGTAATGACTTCTTCAATCCAAATACCAAACCATTGTTATACTTAGATTGCATTTTCTCCAAGTGAAACTTGAGCCCCTGCACACATGGAATGACTAGGCTAGGGGAAATAGAATTCTGTCTTTGGGCACAGTCGGTGGCCTCCTCAAATGGCTAAAAAATTTCTAGCAAGTCATTAAGAATATTTTAGTCATAAGCGCCAAACTTTGGTGCACCATCCAAACTGTTCAGCTTTTCTTCTGGTACTCTCAGAATAGATCCGATCATCTTTAATTGCAAATTCCAAGTAGCACAACCTGATTCTCCTTTTAAAACAAATGTTGTTATTGTCGATTTATGCACATAAGAAACCAATTTTGATGCTTTGCTCAGTGTAACATTTAACTCTCCTGCTTCTTTGAAGCCATCTTTCACGACCAGTTGCAATGTATGTGCAAAGCAGGAATTATGCTCAGCTGGTAAAACTTCCAGTAGTTCAGCAGAATCAGTACCACTACCATCCAAATGATCGAGATCCTCTTCTTCCTCATCAATGTCATCATTTGCTTCTGAGATAGCATCAGGAAATCCTTGCAGAGAATATGAAGTGATCATATTAGTAGCATTGTCAGTTATGATGTTTGTAATTTTGGAGCCTATATCAAAATCCTTGTTGATGTGCTCATACTCTTCCATGATATTGCAAGCTAGCACTACATTTCCAAATGACCAGTTTCTAATGCAATGAGCTGTGATTCCCAAGTATGAGCTCATCTGATGGCTAGACCAGATATCAAGCGTTAGGCATACTGTTTTGCACTCCCTAGACTTTTTTTTTATTTTCCTTCACCTGTGAGAATTTGTCTTGTAGTAATTTGTTGACAAAGTGCTTGCGTGTAGGCATTTGATAATGAGGGTCAGCTGAATTAAGTAAGCCACTGAAGTAAGAGCTTTCAACAACAGAAAATGGCACAAGATCGCACGCCACAAAGAGCACCAGTGCATCATCCTGTTCCTTTGTTGAACATCATGTGCCCCATATTTCTTTGGGTCTGACACTGTAACGAAATCTTCCATGGTTGACTGGCTTGTCCCAGGAGACTCAGTAGTGTTACCACAGGCTATGAATGATGGCTAGTGAAAGACTAAACTACTGTACTACAGAACTGATCATGTTGCCTGCAGATACAGACAGAAAGTGAACAGGTTGTCGCAGGTTCATTCTTGAATTGATTGCACGAAAATTGACTGATAGTCTGTTGATACACAATAGTAGAATTTAAGTCATTTGAATTAAACTTGGTATATCTTTATTATGGACATACATAATTCATTATAACAAAAAATCCACATATTATATAGTCAGGTTATTGTCACTACTAGTGCACTTTTTGTTATACGATTAGTTATGCAATACAGCCTACTAAGTATGTAATGTACTTAAAAAGTACTTAAAAGTACTTGATTTTTTTCAAGTGCCTTTTTGGCCAAGTACAAGGACATTGAATTTTAAAATCACAAGTACAAGTACTTGCACTTGCACTTGGACCCATGCCTGGCTCACTATGGTGGTCAGCTATCCGTTGAGCACATGCTCGTGCACTGTCCTAAATTTCATCACCTTAGGGCAAAGTACTCACTAGCTGGGAAGACTTTTAGAAATTTTAAACGATGACGTTGAGGTAGATAACTTTATGGGTTATCTGAGAGAATCTGATCATTTTAATAAGATATAATTTTGGTATATTTAATAGAGATTTTAGTCATATTTATTTTAAACACTAAGTATATATTTTGAATATAAAAGTTTAATATATATTTATTTTTTGTTGGTTTTATCTAGTATTCTTCATTTTTTACATTCATATTTTAACACTTGAGTTTTACTAGTATGCCATCATTCAGCTATTCATTATCAATCATATTAATATATATATTTCACTTTCATTGTGGCACTGCATAATCCTGATGGGTTCCAGCTCTTGGTCTTCAAGACCTAAATTTCATAATCAATCAATCAGTACCACTGTGGCATGCACGTAGAGTATCTCAACATTACCCGTGATACCTAAAACAAGATAAATTCTAAGTAAATACTTTTGCTATTAAACTGTTTTGTATAAGGAATGCATAGTTGAAAAAGTTTGTGCAAATTCAGTACCAATGCAAGCATTGTAACCTAAACTACATATGTAGTAATGTCAGCAGTAATGACATTTTAATTCAGACGTTTAGCTTTTATTTAATGATCTGAAAGGAATTGTAAACATAGAATTGCTGTAAGATTATTACAGAATATAGATTAAAATATATTTAGAGAAATAAATTCAATTTCTCTTGGGGTTTCATTTATAGTTTTCTCGTACATATGTGATTCTTACTATGCCTTGATTAAGGAGCTGGTTTAGTCATAATTGCAGTTTCAAGCCATGGATAAATAGGAGTGTGTTGCAAGTACAGTGGTAATAGTGACATGGGTAACAATGATGATTTTGTGTATCAAGTTGAAATTTTTTTACATTCATTATTTGTGTTCTTGGTGGCCCCTATACACAGCAAGTTTATAGTTTGTTTTTGAAACTTCCTGGAACTTTCTTTGTAATAATTTCCGATATTTTCAAAACTGCAAAGCATATTACTCCATTACTTTTACAAAACAGATTTGAATTGATGCGACCTTTGACTTACAAGGGATATATGATGAGAGAGTAGAGTAAGCTGATTCTGATCCATTACTTATTGCATTAGTATTTAATGCTAACAGGTTGCAGGTTGGTACAAAAAATATCACCTTATTGAGGTTTTAGTGTGTCAGTGTTCTGGCAACCCAGTAAGAAAGAGTGGCTTCCAGCCATTCTTCTTTAGGAATGGTTTCACTGTTGCTTCATCTTCAAAGAAAAAAAAAAATTACCTGCATTAAGGTTGGAATTTCAAGTCTACTTATAAGTGACAATGTACCTGGCTATCCTGAGTATGAAGATGAAAATGTTGAAATTGTATTTGTACCTCCCAAAAATACCACCACATTGCTGTAGGGTAAAATTCATTGTGTCAAGGCCACCTTCACCTTTTTGTTTGATTGCATTTGAAATGTTGCTGATGCTGATCTTAATCTTGATACTGTATCATGCAAAGCTAGGAATCATTAACCATTGTAAATGAGGCTGCAATGGATGAATTTAAAACAAAAATTGTAAATGCACACTGTAAGGTTCTGTAGATTGAAGATGTGAATTATTGGAGAAGGAAATTGTTTTAGCAGCAAGAGAAGTCATTAGACAAGATTCTTCAATATAACTGAAGGAGAAGTTGATGAATATATTGAAGGCCATAAATATTTTATAACATGAAAAGAATTGAAAGTTATAAGATCATCAATAGAAGACGAGGCTGGTAAGTTTCTAGCATTGCTCAGGGTCTAGAGCAAAACAAGCCTTGAATGAAACAAGGTAAAATTCACACTATGATGAAACAAAGAAAGTAAGGTAACAACTCCAGTTATAATGTTTGTAAATTGGTACCTGCATTGATAAAACTCCCATCAACTTCATCTTCATCTGTCCCTGACATTGTACCAGATTTTTCAGTGCAAATTCTTCATTCCTCAGTGCTCCAAGATTATCAAAGCAAATGCCAATTCTGAGGTATTGTCACAAATTCTTAGAGTAATATACTTTGCATTGCATACTTAAGTTATTAACTTCAGTGAATAACCTCTGCAGTTAGGTGTTGTAACTTCTACATTTTATCAACATCATCATCTGTAATTTTTCACATGAAAAGAAAGGAAGATAGTGAATACAATAAGAGAGCATATTTATATACAGCACTGTACTATACCTGTTTTCATCATGTGACTGTATAGTACTGTTAAAAGTATTTTTTGCGATTTTGTTGCTCATGAAAGGTCTTTACAAGTAAATGGCATATTAGGTACACTTATGCTATAGTACACATATATTACAGTAAGAGACTTTCAGTTTACTTGTGGGATGGGGGAGAGCTTAGAATTGTGTTTGGTAGATAACATCACTGTATACTTTGTATCTCATATGCATAATTTTGGAATGACAAATTTTTAATTAATTTGTATTTTTCATAGCTAACAAACCTTGGTCTTAAAATTAGGATAAATCTTCCTATGTTAAGACCTCACGTTTGTTAGCTATGAAAAATACAATTTAATTAAAAATTTGTTATTTTTTAATGTCATAAAGACATGGTTTTCATTGGCAGCGATACTAATATTTCCAGTTTTTCACCCAGATGCAACAGCAGAACAAATTTAATGACCAAGTTTTTAATCATTTTACGATCGCAAAATCCTTGTTGTTTTATACAAAATATTTAGGCAACTGATGGCTTTTTCATAAGACACTGGCAGAAAATTTCAAAAATTTTCTATAAAAATGGGCTATACTGAATAGTAAAATTAGGGAATGGTTTAGTAAGGAAATTGTAAAATTTTGTTAATAATGATATTCAGTAAGTACACAGCAGCATCATACATTTAATTTATTGGATTAAATTAACTGAGTCACTTTCTTACACAGTACAATCTGAGGACATTTTATTTTCAAGAGTACAGTAACTATAAGATGATGGTTTTTATAAAACTTGTAAAATAATACCAAATTCTTGAGAACTTGAGGCATTCATGTATTTATCTAATTTTTTTTCAACCTCATATTCTAGTAATTACTACTGTACTCCTTAAAATTTCTTATTCTTCATATGAAAATTGTTTACTTAACTTCAATAATGACTTACAGTATGCTAATTTGATCTAATGCTTGAGAACCTATAATATAAATATTCTACAAAATGTAAGGGTTGCTGCTCTGAAGAATGGCAACAGCATGTAAAACGAACACTATAATCATATGTATGTGACATCTGAAGTAGTGATACAATGATTATCATGAATTTCAATTTCATGACTACGGCACATAATTTTTATCACTTTCACAAGGCCTCTCATTCAAAAAACTATGGTGGCTTGTTCCTGCTTGGGTTGCATTGTTTGTCTGACCATGCACTCTCATCATGTGGATTTTAATTGCTTGTTTCTGAGCTGATCGATATGGACATTTGAGGCAGCAAAATGGCTTTTCTCCAGTGTGTGTTCTCATGTGTGTCTTCAGGTTGCCTTTTTGTGAAAAGGAAGCTGGACAAATCAAGCACTTGAAAGGCTTTTCTCCTGTGTGCACTAACACGTGATGATCCAAATTGGTTTTAATTGGAGTGATGAAAGGACAGTATATGCACTTGTGCATCTTCATGGTAGTTCTCTTCACTGGGGCACAGAAATCAACCTGTGAGGGAAAGTTTGTTATGAATGAAGTACGGATTCAAAAAGGTAAGCAGGTTTTATTTGTCTATTACCTATCATTCTTTTATACCAATAAAAATAATTTAAAAGACAATTGCATCACTATGCTGAAGATTTTACCAAAACTATTTTTATTTCTACATTATTACTCCACAAAGAAGACAAATCTATAGTAAAATATATATACAAAATATTGATGCAAAAATATGACTTTTTAGAGTACAGTATACTGTACAACTGGAATTTCATTACCATAACATCAAAATTGTAACAACTAAACTAAATCTACTAGCATGTATGTATCATATGAACATTTTTAAAGAACTGCATTATATATTGCACATACAAACCTTTACTTAGATATAGCCATGTTCTCCACACACACACACACACACACACACACACACTCACACACACACACACACACACACACACACACACTCACTCTCTCTCTCTCTCTCTCTCTCTCTCTCTCTCTCTCTCTCTCTGAGGATTCTGTCTTAAATAGTGATCAGATCTTTATATGTCTCAGCAACATCTGCTTGTATGAATCTTTATTCCCAAAGAAGTTATCTGTAACACAGCTGGGGGGGGGGGCCTACCTAGGCCAAGGAAAATTATTTGTAGATACAAATCCAAACTTATCTTTTTTAAAACAATTCATATCAAACAAACCATAACCTTTCCTAGCCAGATACCTATAGTATTTAAGCAGTAAGACAACTGAATTAGATATTTTTTATATAAGTTACAGTGAATCAGATTTTTTTTACATGTTACATCAGCAAGTGAGAGGGGAGCCTAAATCTGTCATGTTAACTCATTCTATGACACAGGATTATATGATGTTCAGCTTGGCAGGTCTGACTTGGAGGGGGGACAGATTAGCCTCAAATGGAGAGCTTGGCTAGCAATTCAACAGGAAAACAGCTTTTAAGGACCAAATACAATACCTGCAAGGAAGCACTCAGTTTGTGATGGGTTGCCATCTAAAAAGAATGGAAATACTGTACAGTACTGGGATAAATAAAAAGGAGGGTGGCGCGGATTAGGAGGCCAGAGGTTACGAAAACAGTTACTCTTCTCCTCCCAACACCCACAATAAGGTCAAGGGAAAACTTTTAAGTATTTACAGTACAGTATTGGAGACACTCTTGACAGAGAAGGTAGACTGGCATATCCAACTCAAATTGCACTTAACTTGGTCAACCTTAAATTTATGTTTGAAACCTCACAAATTCATCAAAAGCTTTTCTCAGTGTGAGATCCTTTTCCAGTATAGAAGACTGGTCTGTTTTACTAACTCCTAAGCCAGAAAGACTTTTTTTTTTTAGTGTTACATCAAAGTAAGAATACAAGTTGAAAGTGAAAAACATTCAAGTCAAGGGAAAATGTAATGACTATTTCTGGACTGTGACAAAGCTTGACAGATACATATGACAGATAATTTTGACAGTTAACCTTCAAGACTACTTACTTTCTTAAAAGGACAACTAGCAACACACACATACCCTATCTTTCTCCCCTTTCATATCTTATTTTTCATTTCATGATTTTCACTATACAAAAACAATGAAAAATCATAAAAATGATGCTGCTTGATCACTGCTCCTGTCTAGGAAAATGTGCACTTAGTACATTGCACAAACATAATTTCTTCACAAGCAAAAACATGATCAAAACACTGTCGGTGGATGTTACAGGATTGCCACTTCACTGTTGTAAATCTTTCTCTATCTCTCTCATACATGATAGAGAGAGAGAGAGAGAGAGAGAGAGAGAAACATTTCGATACTGTGCCAACTTTCCCCTGCATACTTGCACTGTACACACATGCATATACACCTTCTCTCTCTCACCCTATCTTTTCTCAGTTTTAATTTCTTTGTTTTGTTATAATTTACATTGCATGAAACAATGAAAAGGGATAAACATGTTAATGCTAGATCATCACTAACAGTCCAGGCTAATGATCTCTACATAGTGTAAAGTAGGGTATGTTCATAATAATAAATTGTTCATTATAATGTAGTTTAAAATTATTTTTCCTGTTAATAATGTATTGTATGAGAATACTGTATCCATGTTTTATTTTGATATTCTTGGTATTTTAAAGCAATAATGGTTATTATACGGGTATATGGGACCAAAGGCTAAGAGAAACGGTACTAATACTTGTGTACTTTTAATACTGTAGCTCACTCACAATATGAACATACATTTTGACATTTAGATTTAGTTTATAGTACATATTACAATTACACTCTTGTTTAACTACATCAGAATAATGCTCCAGAAGGGTTTGATAAATGTGCTGACTGTACACTTAAAAAAGTTTTTAATTTAATATGCTACAAAAGGTCTTTTAAATATTAAACATCTTTCATAAGCAAAGTTTAACTTTCTCATTTTCTATGGAAACTTGTCGATTGTTTTCAACTCATTGCACTGTGTACAGTAATACTTTATTAAAAATGCTGATTTTCCCACTAACACAAATGAACATAGAATCTAAGACCAACCTTAAAATTTTCAAGTTAGAGAAATTTCTGTTGTTTTACACATACATATTACAGACTTTCCAAACTATGACTGACCTAGGTTTATGATATCTAAATAGACACAGGCTTTTTGTGTATGCATTACCAGTGACTATCATAACAGGTGGAATTTTTCATATTTTTCTTATATTTCTCAGAAAGTTCTTTTATAAGTGTTGAGTTACATAAAAATAAAAAAAAAAATTCATCCAATGCAGTACTGTAGATTATTGTATTATTAGATTTCCATAGATAAGTTGACGCTGGAATGTAGTCTTTTAATCCATGTTACAGGTGTCACAAGAAATATAAGTTCTGTAATAAAATCTAATGTGTGCTGTACATTGCATGAACATTTTTAATTCTCAGTACTTTTACTGAAGCTATGCAAAATTTATTACTGGAGTATAGTATCAGAGTATCTACCCTCTTATTGGATAGTTGATGTAATTGAAACCCCAACCCCATTCAAGTACTACAAGCTGACATACACATAGACATTGCCTATATTTATGAAATTTAAAAATTCCTACTAAATATGTATAAGGAAAAGAAATGAAAAATTATGTTTGAAAATTAAAGGCTTTTTCAGATGACTGACTCAGAACTTGAATGCATGAAAATGAGTATGTGTTATAAGTAGGAGAGGTGGAGAATAATTCAACAAGAAAATTACCTGTACAGTATATGCTCATAATGAAGCACCAGCTCACTATAACATGATTCAGTATGCATAATCAGCTGGCAATTTAGTCTGGAAATACATAGCAACAAACCACCTTCTTTGGGATTTGAGCTGCTGACCTGATTTACCAAACACTGTATTCCACAGAGGTATAAAAGAGTGAAAACAGACAAGCCTCAACATATATTTTGGAAGCATAGCGGGCCTACTGCACCTATACCCAGGCAGCCCCCCAGTTATCGGCGGGCTAAGTTATCGGCGATCTGGTTTTACGGGGCTTGTCTAGTGACGAAAATCGCCAATTTCCTGCTTATCAGTGCCGACAATCGGGTATTGATGCCAATAAATAGCTAAGAGAGGTGCTGATCTCTAGTTATCGGCGATTTTTTGCCATCGTCACGCTGTCAATGGGCCACGATAACCGGGACTGCCTGTATTCAGCCTATACCTCACCAGTAAGGAGTAGACATACAGTACAAGCAGTCTCTGGTTAATGGCTGGGGTTCCATTCCTGGCCAAGCACCACTAACTGAAAATCGATGATAGTTATGGTAAAAAATGACATTTACGTCGTAAGCGCCAATAAACTGCTTCTCGGTGCCGATAAACTGCTTACTGACGCCAATAAACCATTTACCGATGCTGATAAACCACTTACTGATGCCAAAAAACGCTTACTGTCACAAAAATCGCTTACTGTCGCCGAAAATCTGGTTAATGACGTCATTAGCCAAACACCGTAAAACTGGAATGCCGTTAACCGATGCCGCCAATAAGCGAGGACTGCCTTACATACTTATCCTCCTCAATGACAATCCAAAATAAGAATGCACTATAATCATGCAATTTTGCCTGGAAATAGATGGTAATGACAACTTTTTTCTTCAAGGGTTTGCCCTCTGTGAATGAGTCAATATATTATTGGTCTGTTTAATCAGAGAGGAAGTTTGTCATGTTAAATTTCCAGATGTGGAGTGATGATAAAACACCATTCACATGTACTACAGTACACTTCAGAACTTTACATTGTTAGTATTGGGAGCAATTAATCTTCAAGAGTACAATACTGTATCTGCAAAATGAATCTGAAAGAGTGAATTTAGGATTTTTTAAAACATATTGTATAAACTCGGAGAGACCAACAACTCATGAGGGACAGCTGTCACATTTACATGGAAAAAACTGAAGTTATGTCATGAGAGCTGTAAGAACTGTCTCTGGACTAAGAATGACAATTAAGGGAACCTAGAATGATTATGTTTTACCAGAGCTTTGCAACTCCAATTTTCTGTACATTATTCATATATGAAAATTCAGATTGACTTTTTATTTCATCCGTTTCATTTACTTACTACATACATGTACTGTACTGAGTTTGACATGGGTACATCAGCTTGTTTCTAGTCTTTGGTACAATTTCTGCTAAAGCTATTGTGGTTTGTAACAAAATATGTTGAATGCAACAAGTAAGTGCAGAAAAAAAATTATTTCATGATAACATTATGTTCAGTGGAAGGACAGGGAGAGAAAGAGCAGAAATAGAAATTAAATAATTTTGGACAAAGGAAAATATATGGTGTTTGACATTTGACCCTACACTTTCAGTGCAACTAATATTTCAGGACATGAAACCAAAAGCTTTGTATATAAATTGTATTGTAGTAACAAAATAAATAATGGCAATGGTCACCCTTGCAGCAAAAAATCGTCAATGCAAGTGACGGTATTTTATGTTAAAGTCACTTCTTGTCCTACCAACCAATAATCTTTAAGTTTACTTTTTTATGAAAATCAACTCATGTCCTATCTCAGCCTTTTATATTTTCATCCCTGGGATTTAAGCATTAAATGTCTAATCACAAAAATATAGTGTATACTAAATTTTAAACACTTGACTGTTGTCTTGTATAATTATCATGTTGTAATTTTCTAAATAATTATATAATAATACAAAGAGAAACCCACAAGATTCCTGTGTATAACTTGTTTACTTGTAAATATTTACATGTTACTTTTAAACTCGAGTACTTTCAGGTCCTAACTGTGACCCTTTTTCAAGAGATGAGCTAGTCAGCCTACTCTTCTTCAGAATTCTTGATGTATTACTACATATAAATAAACTCTTGTTCTATGCTCTATTAATCTAATGCAATGAATATAAACAACATACAACACACACACAGCATAAACATAATTTTTTCTTGGAAGCAGTAGTGTTCTATAAATGTAAGTAAAATACTGTAATTGTAAAAGTTAAAACTGGTAAGTACTTTTTAGTCAGTGACATGGTTTGTATCACCTTGGCAAAGATTCCTTGTATAAAATTTGCTTTTTCCTGTCTGGTGCACATTAGTCATTTGGCTATGCACTCTGCAAGTGTTTCATCATATGTAGTTTAAGTGAATTTTTATGAGCAGATCGATATGGACATCTGAGACAAGAAAATGGCTTTTCTCCAGTATGCGTTCTCATGTGTGTCTTCAAATTGCCTTTCTGTGAAAAGGAAGCAGTGCACATGATGCACTTGAAAGGCTTTTCTCCTCTGTGCACCAATACATGATGTTCCAAGTTGGTCTTGAATGGAGTGGTGAAAGGGCAATACATGCACCTGTGCATCTTCATGGTGCTTCTCTTCGCTGGCACACACAGATCAACCTGTGAGGGGAAAGTTTCACTTGAAAGTACATTTTTCCCAGTTTTAACAAAAATGGCAAAGAAAATGTCTGTTATCTATACAGAAAATTCATCAGAAACATTTTTAAAAGATGAAGACAAAGAAATGACATATCCTATTTCCTAGTTAAGAAACCAATCACATCATACACAAACACTTTACAGATAAATACAAAAGTCATAGGGGGGATTTTTTTTCTAAAACTCAAGATATCAAAATACAGTAGGTAGTGTACTGAGGTCTGGTTACCATCCCATCTTCGGTGTAATGACTATAGCAAGCTCTACAAGCATATAACTACAACAATATATAAAGCACCAAAGCCCAAGCTTCATTGTCTTGTGGGAATATGAGTCTTCAATTTTTTGGGTATGTAGTGAAGTGAGATAAATGCTGTAAATCCCAAGTGGGCCTCATTCTTGCCTTATTGATTACTATGCCTTTTGCTCAATCACATAATGTTATAAACTACCTACACAACATTACTGTACAGTACTAGTCCAGAGCTTGAGAGAGGGTAACCCTAAGGGCTGAGCCTAGGTATATATGCAGTATAGTTGTACTTCTTACCATACCTAATAATGTTATTGTTTACATTTGGATATGTTTAATATATTGGGTTTGCTTAATACCCATTGTACTGTAAGCTGGTTGTATATTGTAATATGACTGAGCACAATCATCCATATTTTTTGTAACCAGGTGACTGTTGGCGAATGTTAGCACAGAGGTGGTCATGTACCTACACAAGGTTGTACCAAGGTTTTGGGAAGAATATTCCAGACCAGTGACTGACTAAATTGTGTGTATTGTACTGTATTCATTTAGTGAACAAGGCTAATGCTGTACTACTTGATAATATTTGTTGATCAAGAAGTACTATAGTTCAATTTTCATGACCTTCCCAACTCAGATATTTTGCTTACTAGAGTACTAGATGGGTGTATTTTAAGGAAAAAATATATTTGTTGTATTGTATTCTTACTAAAGTGTGGTTTCAATTGAATTAGGAGTATGTTTTCATTGAGTGGATGATGTCTTTTGCTAGTTTTGGAGAAGACTAGCATAGGCTAAGGGTTGGTCATATACACTGCAATTTTTGCCAGTATTTGACATCCTTGGTGCCAAAATCGATTGGATAAGAGGGCAATATCTGTACTATATTACTTGGTGCAAAGTCACTGAAGACAGAGATGGAGAAAGCAAGTATTGTATCAGTGAAGACTACAAGCCGAGTTAATTTGAACTAGGGATCTGTTACCCATTGAGGATATCGTAGGTGATATTTTCTGAAATTATCATCATTTTATGTGGAAAGGAGTTTGTAATGTAACTGCAGGATTGCCTTTGGTTGCTTCCATAAGCTACAAGAAATACAGAACAGTGACAAAAACTTTACATAGTCCAGAGGGACAGTCACTACTAAAAGGGACATGAATCCTGAACAGCGAAAGACCAGAAATCTGTTAGTGCTATTGAAAGTGGAGATATACTTTGTAATTATGTCACATCTCATTTCAAAGCACATCTTCCTATGATATGTCACACACTAACAAATGTTATAACCACTGAAGGCTATTCATGGTTAAATTGCTGTCTCAGCCACTGCACTAAATGCAACCAGTTTATGAATGGCATCTTTTTTGCAACACCATAATGGAGATGACAGCATTGTTACAATATGTGAATGCATGATGTTTTTTCTTTGAAGTAGATGCAGTTAGTGTCAACACAAAACACTGAAAGAAACAAAAATGACAATCTCCCTTATTTTGTAAGAATTGTCTTGAGATTAAATTGTGTTAAATATGCATGATGGGAAGTTCTACCAATATTTCAAGCAATTTAGTAAATTATCTAAACAATGTCAAAATAAAAATCAGAATGTCAGTGTAATATATAATTTTTTTAGGGATCCAAAACTTAATACTATTCATCAGACAGACAGTTATAGACCCTTTTCTGCATAAATGTTAAAGTCTAAAAGCAGGGTTGGACTTAAGAAGTGAGTGAATATAATTCTTAAAAGACAGAATTAAAAATACATTTCAAAATTATGGACAAGGCCTTCACAAGGACTGAACTGTTCCAAAATGAGTCAACCTTTCCAATTTCACTTAAGAGTACAGTAATATAATTACCATTTTTTAAATATCATGAGAAGATGAAAGGGATAAAATAAACTGGCATATTGCTTGTATAAATTTAATAAGTATCAGACATGCACATTCAGTACATCAACAAAATGACATGGCTACAATTTATTAAAGTTAAACATTAGTAGTGTATACAGTAATCAGTACTGAGAGGGGTGCAGTAATTAAAATTACTGTAAGGTAAAAAAAAAAAACACAAGTGCAGTGCCATAATTTAATACATGTATATTCTCACCATAAAGACCTTTACCGAAATTATTTAACTATAAAGACCCTTACAATATTATACATCATTTATACTATATGCCTATTTTCAGCTTCTTAGTCCTCTAACCTACATGATAGGGTAAATTCTGTCAGATTCAAGGACTAAATTTCCAGCACTTTTAACCCTACTAATGCCGACTGAGGCGTATTTTTACGTCGAAACAACAAAGTGTCTGTCGGTGCCAAGTGGACGTAAAAATACGCCGAATACAAAAAGTTTTTTAAAATATTTGCGGAAAAATACTTAGGCCTCATTGCTATAAAAATTTTAAATCACGTGCCTTGAGGGGATGCTTGGTTCGCGGATCACTTTGTTGTTTGTTTACAAGCGTGACCTAGCTGCACATGCGCCGAATTTCTTTCTTATCCCAAAGAAAGCATCAGCTAACTGCTGAAAATCTCAGAAATTCTTTTAGTCGCTGAAGCGTAATTTTTGCATCTTTCTATTAGCCTTTACATAAAGTTTTATATATGAAATGTGTACCATGTAGAATTCTTGAATCCCTCATGGTTGTAGCTTAACAATTCTTACATATTTTCGCGTAAATCACGATATGCAAAATTTCAACCTTCGGGTCAATCTTTGATTTCGGCTGAAATGGTTGAAAAATGCAATTGTAAGTTAAAACTGCTTACATTCTAGTAATATTCAATCATTTACCTTCATTTTGCAACAAACGAGAAGTCTCTAGCACAATATTTGATTTATGTGAATTTTGAAAAACTATTTCCCTTATGTCCATGATAACTGCTGAAAATCTCAGAAATTCTTTCGTCACTTTGTTGTAATTTTTGCACAGTTTTGTATTAATTACATGATGTTTTATATATAAAATGTGCGCAATTTCATGGAGAATACAACAAAAATAACTCATGGTTGTAGCTTTCATCAATTTTGGACATATTTTCAGATAAATCATGATAAGTGCTAAAATTTCAACCTTCGGGTCCAACTTTGACTAGACCAAAATGGTAGAAAAATGCAATTGTAAGCTAAAACTCTACATTCTAGTAATATTCAATCATTTACCTTCCATTTTGCAACAAACGAGAAGTCTCTAGCACAATATTTCGATTTATGGTGAATTTTTGAAAAAAAAAAAAAAAAAAACTTTCATACGTTTGCATGCACTAACTCTGCTGAAATCTCAGAATTTCTTTTAGCCACTGAAAGTCATAATTTTTGCACCATTTTATATTAGTCATTACATAAAATTTTATATATGAAAATGTGTGCAATGTTCATGTAGAATACAACACAAAATAAACTCCTTTGGTTGTAGCTTTTATCAGTTTGACATATTTTCATATAAATCACGATAAGTGCCGAAATTTCAAACCTTCAGTCAACTTGACTCGACCAAAATGGTCGAAAATGCAATTGTGCTAAAACTCTTACATTCTAGTAATATTCAATCATTTACCTTCATTTTGCAACAAACGGAAGTGTCTAGTACAATATTTGATTTATGGTGAATTTTTGAAAAAAACTTTTTTACGTCCGATTACTAATTCATGTATCATTTGTGATAATATTTTTCTGTGGTGCTTTGATCGTTTTACAATTTGTTATATACCAAAATCATCGCAATTTAGTACAATACAATGAAAAAAATAACTCATTAGCTTTAACCGCTTTGCTCAAATTGATTTGTATACAATTATATATGAAATTTTTTTGGCGCTAATAGTATTCCAATATTTATATATGATAATGGTATTTTTTATTTTTCATTTCTGATGGTTTGCATACTAAACTTCAGGCAATGAGAAAAAAGGAGCCAAAAATGAACTCGTTAATCTTAAACTAAGTGTGCTGTGATTTTTGAAAAACTTTCTTTCCGCTTTGGCGCTAACTCTCAAACCCCGTCGGCATACGGCAGACACTTTTGTAAATAGAGGCTCGGCGTTTAAGGGTTAACTTGAGATATCTGTCCCATGTTATGTATACTTAGTATCATGCATCAGTGGCCAATATATCAGATTTCAATAGATAATAGACACCAACTGCTGAGAGCCAAAGCTCTGCAATGTGCACCAAGGAACTTCCCTGCTCTTCTTGGATTAAATGGCCTTCATTGGTGCAGTTTAGTAAGTGTGTGGTGTGAGTAACAAGCCGAAATTGGATGTCAACTGATGGTGTGATTGAGGGTTATGAGAGGGTCAAGTTTGTGGTTCATACAAGGTGAATATTGTGGTAAAAATTCTACCTCCTAACAGGTAACCACTGCAAGGTCTGTATGGTTGGTCTGAATTTGCATAGGTTTTTATAGCTGAATGCCGTATCTTTTGCATCCATTGTCACTGTTCTCTCAAATACAGACAGTACTGTGGTCTCGGTTTATTTCTGTACAGTCAGTTACAAAATAAAATTAATGCCCTATATCTTGTTTAATGTCTCTTATTGTCATGCAGACATGTGCATATTAGTTGCTGTTGGGTAGTATGCTGTTCTTTCAGTCAGAATTATTGTCTGTCACTGGTAAATATCTGATGATGTATCATCAGTGTATACCTACAGAAGTTGACAGTGTAGAAAACTTTACAAAACAAAAGCTTTCTTCAGAATTTTACAACTGTATTATCAGTCTTGAAAAAAATAGGCTATACAGTTAGGCATATTAGAAAACTGCTACTTAAACTTTGTAGATAATGGAGCAGCTCATTACTGTATGGCATACCATCTTTTAAATTTAAAGAGGTACAAGGACTAACAAGACAATTCTGGAAGGGGTACAAGGACTAACAAGACAATTCTGATAAGCACAAACAAAAACTGTATTAGTGCTATGACAGAAGGATACCTAGAAAGTGTCCTTCCCATTACAGTACAAACTAAGGCCATGCTTATCTTTAAGAATAAAACTGCCAAAGTAATGTTGAGAACTTAAAAGAAATCTTTATTCTTATAATGTGTCCTTCACAAGTACTGTACAGGCGGTCCCTCGTTTATTTTCGACGGGGTTCCGTTTGCGCTCCAACCCGGAAAATCGTCGTAAGCCGGAAAATCGTCGAAAATCGTCAAAATCATAAGAAAACCTTACTTTAATGCTTTGCATTGAAAACGACAAACTGCATTATTTGAGTTTTACATAAAAAAAAACCTTCAAATTGGCGATTATTCTGCCGCTTGGGGCCATATATTTCTTGCGTGGATCGGCGTATTTACGCACAAATAACCCGGAACATGCGTCGGGTAAGGCCAGGAAATAATTTCTGATGAATATATTTGAAAAGCGCCTCTCGAACGTCAGAAGTGTCAGAACCGGGACTGCCTGTACAGCTAATTGCTATATTTCACGGACTAGCTAAAAATATTATCAGCTTGGCAGTGACTTGTTCCTTCTAGGCCAGACATTCTCAAATGTCTCCTCATGTGTAGCTGAAGTGAACTCTTACGAGCTGATCGATAGGGACACTTAGAACAAGAAAATGGCTTTTCTCCAGTATGTGTCCTCACGTGTGTCTTCAGGTTGCCTTTTTGTGAAAAGGAAGCCGGACACATGAAGCACTTGAAAGGCTTTTCACCTGTATGCACTAACACATGATGGGCCAAGTTGGTCTTTACTGAAGTGGTGAAAGGACAGTATGTGCACTTGAATACCTTCAGAGTAGTCAAAGGAGAAAGTCTGTGCGTTTGCAGCTTCATGGTGGTTCTCCCCACTGGCTCCGGAAAGTCAACCTGTGAGGGAAAATTTTCCATGAATGACGCATAACACGTTTCAGTTGCTGAGTTTATATCACTTCTCTGATTTTAACAATGATTCAAAGAAATTTTCAGTTCAACTAAGTATGTAAAAGATTTTACCTGAAGCATTTTTATTTTTGTAGTATCACTCTTTGAGGATAAAACAGAGTATAAGTTGAAGTAAACACATTTTACAAAGCACACATTGTTATCCACTTAAAACTAGGGATACTCAACTAGACATGATTAGCAACTTTATAGGCAAGTACAGCTGAAATGTTGTCATATAAATTCAAAAAGTAATGGTCAATAAATGACTGTAATGTATGACTGACACCTCAACGCTAAAAGACAATTGGCAAATTAGTCTTTGTAAGGGCACATAATGCAGTTATGGATCACTAACCTTAGGAGGTTTTATTCCTCACAAGTTCACATCTCTCTCATATTTTTCCATAGTCAACTTAGAGTATGAACAAGAATAAACAAGATTAAACAAGTAAAAAATGCGTCAAAGTTTCTTCAGTGCAATCGAGTTTTCTGTACAGCCGCTACTGCATATAATCAAGACCACCAAAAATAGATCTATCTGTCGGTGATCTCAGTATAATGGTGTGTGAGCTGCAGCCCATGAAACTTTAACCACAGCCCAGTGGTGGCCTGGCCAATATTGTTGCCAGAAGCATGATTATGGCTAACGTTAACCTTAAATAAAATAAAAACTAATGAGGCTAGATGATCAACATAACAATTTGCAGCCCTCTAGCCGGCACACACAAAAAAATGTGGACGGACAGACAAAGCTGACACAATAGTTTTCTTTCCAGAAAACTAAAACCTTATACCTTTATATCATATTCTTGGCCTTCTTTGTGATCATTTGTAGCATAAGGCATCCTGTTGAGTCAAAGAAACCTTTCTGCAGACGACATTGGTTTAGAAATAAGGCTGCAATAGAGGGGGTGGTTATATGAATAACTTGCATATAGTACATCAAAGATCACTGTCAAGTGTTGGTGATACGGAGACCTAGGGTAAGACTGATGGGATGGGTTACCCCTAGAGGTATGGTGAAGGGAAGGAAAGAAACTGTCAAGGACTCAGAAGGCCTAGAGTAATGGCAGCATGAGTAAGCTCCAAATCTTCATGATGTGCCATCTTCCCCTCTTCCTAAAAGTTTTATAAAAACCAGCAATTCTATTTTTGCCCCCAAAGGATGTACTTCTAGTCTATTACTTTTTAATAGACTAATGAAACTTTTCAATTAGGTTTAAATGAAGCATAAGACATTTTTTCCTCTTTTAATCAGTCAACAGGTATTTGATATTAAACGCACTTTCAAAACATGTTAACTAAATTAAATTTAAGTGAGGCCATTCATAATAGAGTTTGCTCTTGGAAAATCAACAAAAAGTATAAAAGAGGCTTCAGATTTCGTGTAAGCTTCGTGTTTTAACGGGAAAACTACATAGTACATGTACATATGAAGTGAAATATGAATGGTGCCTCAATGAATATGAAGTGTTAAAACAGGAAACAATAAGGTACTTAATGATCTAAAATAGGACATTTAATGGGTGGGCTTTTGGCAACTCACGATCAGAAGAACCATAGTCATACAGTAAATTGTATGACTATTAATCTACAAAACAACTACAAAACCATGTTGTCCCAGGAAAATGGAAGGTTTTGTCTTTTTTTTTTAAATCTCAAGGGATAAATATTTAATTCCTTTCACGTTTTGGCAGGAGGATAAACTGTATTCAATGGGGGGGGGATAATTTACCGATACACTCTGGTCAGCCTGGCAGGCAAGCTCAGTAATATAATGTTTATGTTCACTTTAATAACGGTAATGCCCCCTAATATATTTCCAATGTCACTGTAGTCTAAATTGGTATATGGATGAAAATACTCCCATTTCATTTGTCCATAACATCAAAGTTAATGTATGCAAACAATCCTATTAAATTTCTCTCGTGTTGTATGGTGTTACTTTGTTGAAAGTTTTGATGAAGGTAATATTTCTTAATAATTGTTATTAATTCTGTAGTGTAGTGTAAGTCAGAAAATTATACATGGAAATGTTCTCAATTCATTTGTCCATAACATGTTTACATTATTATGTGGAATACCTCTCGCACTTTCTTACCATGTACAGTAAACCCCCCATATTCGCGTTCTCATGATTCGCGGGTTTCTTGGTGGAACATGTCTAGTCATTATTTGCGGAAAATCGCCCATTCGTGGTATTTTTCACTGAGAAATATTCAGTAATTACTGTATTTTCATATAATTTTCATGAATAAATGCACTTTTTGTGATAAAACTATTAAAATACTCAGGTATATGCATTTTTACAGGATTTTTCTGTGTTTAAACTATCAAAATGGGCAGTTCTAAGTGTTTTTTAGAGGGGTTTTAAGTATTCACGGATTTTAGCTATTTGTGCGGGGGGACCATCCTCAGAATATCGGGGTTCACTGTAAATTACTTTACATTTCCCTGCATGAATGATAAAGCACTAAAAAGAAATTTTACAAAATTTCAAATTAACACTGACAGCTAACCTGAAGAACACTACATAGCCTGACTAAGCTGGAGTGTCTGGTGGGGGATAGCAGTTATCAAGTGGGTTAAATTTTTTTTGGTGTTGGAGCATGCAATACACCTATATTATTGTACTATAGCAGGTAGGATAAATGACAGAGTTTTATAATACTGTTAAAACATAGTACAATACGCACACACAGCATCTGCAGATCACTTAGGTGACACAGTACATCTTTATTATGATAGCATGAACTGAAGGTCTTGAGTGAGACATTTTGCTGGCTGGATTCCAGCACAGATACTTATTGCTGTATTTCATGCAAAACGTTTTTACTTGACTTATATAAGGCTGAATAAATTGCAAGGGTAGGCTAGGATTTTTAGGTAGTCCAGCTTAGGTAAAGTATACATTACTAAATTTTATTCACATTTTGCAGATACAGTATCCTCATCCTCTTAAATGTTTAGTTCCAGTGATTAGCAGTTTGATTTTTTAAGAGGGACTGACATGTTTGCAGAAATATAAAAAAAGAATAATCTCTCTAAATCACTGTCTGGGTTACAAATCCAGCCAGGTCAAGACCTACCTCAACTTTTATGGAACAGAACTAAAAGCTGTACTGAATATTTAAGCTGCATGGAACATGCGATACAAACCAGTTTTGTACTAAAACAAGGCCTGAACCTTACAGTATCCAGATTAGTAAAATATCCCTGTTAAATGTCCATGCAGACTATGCTTGTTTGGGATGCATATAAAAATAGTCAGGAAAATATTCAGAGAAAACTGTGGGAAATTATAGATATTTAATGCATATAAAACAGTCCAGAAGCAGCAAGTGCATCACCTGGGTTACTTTTTCACATTCTCTGCGTTTTGTGATTGGTCAGGTACACCCGTTCACTCACTAATCCTTATGATTGACAAATCAAGTCTCCATTCAAGCTGATCTCATACTTGGTGAAGGTTGTCTTCTGGTTTACTGTGTCAAAGGTTTTTACAAAATCTGGACATGCATTATCATTTCACACACATAATAATAATGTAGACATTTAGAACTTGTATACTTTTTATTGTATATTGCCTGAGAAAGTTCATATTGTCTCATAGATTCATTATATTTGTTTCACTGACTAGATGTTTACATTTTTACACCTATAATCTTCAGACCTTCTATAAGTTTTTTATGGAACTACTACTCGTTCTGCATACGTGATGCAATTGTACCAGCTGAAATTTTCATGATGTTTGTTATTTTATATTCCTTTGTTCCCAACCTTATAAGGAAGAGTTTGAACTTAGGGTAAAATAACATTACCACCTTCAGACATGTTTATTACAAGTGAAATAACAATTGCATCTTTTCCCAGTATCTTGACACCAATTCATTTTGCATATCATTCATGGCATGTTGTCTACAACTGTGTTTCTGTCTTCCTCTTCTAGACTACTTGAAGAGAAGTGTTTTTCCTCCTGAGCTGTTCTGTTTTGTCCCAACACACTCTGTGGAGAACCTTGTAAAGCTTAGCTTCACCTTATTCCATGGTATCTATAACACTGTAAGTAGTCTATAACATTTTAAGTTAGTTGATATTTACAAAGTATTTTTTCTTAAATGTCATCAAACCTGTATATTTACCTAAGTTTTAATTGTTCTGCCTTAATTTGTTTGCCATTGAGTATTAAGTCATCGCTAGGCAATGGGACCCATGGCATCAAAGTGTGATTTACCCCACAACATATACTGTACATGAATGGTTTGCTCAGATTGTTAAAGCAACAGACCTCCTAGAGGGTAATACAGTATGTCTCTCAGTCCAGTCTTCATTAAACATACTCATGTGCGCTACACACAAATAGTAAACAATACTTTTATGGTTTCAAGTATCTCTAAATCAAAGGTTATGTAAGAGATGAAAGTCATATTACCTAACTCAAATACAGCCAAAATTGAGGATATCTGGTTTAATATTTATTTAGCTTTCATATCACTTGCAGCTTGCATAAACCTAATTGTTCATTACAACCCATTAAACATAGGATGCCTTAGTCCATGCAGAACAAGTTCCAGTTGCACCATATGAAAAAAAAAAAAAAAAAGCAGCTGCTGCTCCATCCACCATGGCTCCTACCAGTGCTCCAAATCTAAAACAATTTCAATTAAGTAAGTACCAAATCTTTGTTCTTCTTTAGGAAGGGCTTGCTTTGCGAACATAGTTTTTCTTCATCTCATGTTATGAGTGATTCTTGCCCTTTCAATTAATCAACTTTTATGTATCTAGTATACAATTACTGTCTTGCTTACTTCCCTGGGAAGCTTTATGTAGGAAATAATTTTCGTCTTAATTTTATCTATTGGATCATAGAGTAAATTTTGCTCTGCTTTCTGACCTTTCTCATTAATAGGTAAATTATGTACTTGTAATATTTGTGTTGAATTTTTTTCTAAGTAATTTTAAGATCTTGGTAGCTTTGTATATCTGCATCTGGTTCCTTTTCTGGGATAGAACAGGATATTTTAATGGAGTACAGTGAGGGCTTGGTTAAGGGGTTGGTGTTTTGAAGTGCTTTACTGCGTGTGTCAGTGGCTGCTAGCTAAAGCATGCAATATATGAGACTTGACCTTTGGTAAACTTACAAGGTTACAACCCCATTCTCCAGGCTGTTTATGAAAATGGGAATGAGCAGTGCCCCATTCTCCAAGAAAATAGTGTCCTTCTGGCTCAGGCAAGCCATTTCCAGGCCAAATTCTGAATAGCCAAGGAGGATTTGGCAAAAGCTCAAAATCAAAGCCAAGGTTCAAGCAGTCTTTAACTCTATGGCCTTCAAGTATGATTCCGAGTTAGCAGCATTCTTCAGGATGTGTATGTGGAAACCAATCTCCTTTTTTGCAGTTAAACCTCTAAGATGTAGTTCACAGATGCCTAGACTTTTTTGTTTGTGCCCATTGACATTGTTCAGGAAGATAATAGGGAACAGGCCTCTCTCTCCGTCTGCTTAACTTTCCTCCCCTCTGACATCTTCAAGAGCTCAGAGAGGAGGTCAACCCCAATGTTGAGATGAATACTTAAGCTTATGGATCCTATCCCTGTATGTAGTACAAACCATTGCTTTACTCCCTGGCCCTCTGGAAGCCCTTATTGGAATGTCTGACTTTAGACCAACCCTCTTTCAAGGGGCTTTTTAGAACAAGACCACTACCTGGATCATTGAATTGCTGTCTGAGGGAGTGCTCCTTTATCCTCTCTCACTAATAAAGATTCAGGTACTTATACTTAATGGGTTGTAATGAAAAGTAGTTGTTTTATAAAAACAAAAGCGTATTTTTCATACAAACTCATTGATCCCTAGGGACTATGCCCTCGTCCTACCCCCACACTGATAAAGCAGCCAAAGAAGCAGCCCATATGACACGATCTTATGTAAATATCCCAGTTAACAATTATATAACAAATATAAAAGACATTATAAACAATTGGCAAAACAAATGGAATGAAGAACCTCAAAATAATAAGTTGAAGCAAATAAAGCCTGGAGTTAAAAAATGGAGTTCATCATACCGAAGAGAGAGACATGCACGTCTCTGAATAGGTCATACTCATCTGACACTTGAACACTTGATGAGCAGCCCACATGAACCAGCTCCCAAATGCTCAGAATGCAAAGTGATAATAACAGTTAAACGTGTTTTGCGAATGCCCAAAATACAACCAACATTGGTTATCAACTTTTGGAAATGGATCGATTGGTAAAGTTTTATCCAAGTCTGCAACATTTTCAATTGACTCAATTTTAATATTCATGAGGAAAAGTAAATTAATTTATAAAGTATAAAAAGTAATTTATGAAAATACAAAATCCCAGGGGCAAGTAATATCTAAAAAAAAATCCTTATTTTAAAAAAATCTTAAGTTACTTTATTCAGAATTCTATCATTACTCAGCTTTAATTTTTTTAATTGTACAGATGAAACTTGAGTAAATGTATTTAATGTATGCATGTGTTCTAGTGTGGAAGCATATGCCTTTTTGCATGTTTTTAAAATTTCATTATTCATTCATCACTTAGTCCCAGTGCTTAGCCTATGGCAGACCTGGTACTCCTTTTCATTTTAATCCTTCGGGCCAGCCCTATGAGAGCTGTTAATCAGCTCAGTGGTCTGAAACTATTTTAATAATATCATCCCCACACTCATTTGATTCCCAGTAGGGAATAAGGGAATGAGTGTGGCTGCAGTGTCAGTAGGAGCTGGGCCAGATGTAAAGGGTGCATTCTTTTCAAGGTAATGGAGTGACTAGGATTAGTGCTACACTGGTTAGACAATTTGTGAGGGATGTTTGAATGGGAAATATTTTAAGTTATAAAGATGGTTAGCCATGAAAATTCTACTGATCCTTCAGGTCTTATTTACACTAAGTAACCATACATGGCAAGAAATGGTTTAGCGTATAAATTATATTGATGAAGTTTACCAGTCACCTTCATCAGAAACATCCAAATATAATAGCTAACACAGTCAAACCTTATATTCATGATTTTCCAATACTTACTGGATGTTTTTCACTGAAATGAAGAAAACCATCTCACCCCAGGATTTCAGCTGAGGTCAGTGGTTGGTGGCTTGGTAGTATAGCCTTGAGCTCACTCTTACTGACCAAAGCTCAAATATTGGAGTGGAAGATTTTCCTCCTTGTTGCATTTGGATTTAAAGGTTTGTAATATTAACATATTAAAAAAAAAAAAAAATACAGGGTAAGGTAAAAGTTCATTGTGATGGGCTGCAGTGTTGTTTCCTATCTGGCCACATTACCAATGTTTTAAGGAGCTATACAGTAATTCCTATTACCATTTCCATGGGTTTTACAGTGTCCCAGTACTCCAGAAGCACATCAATAAGTTCTTCTGATATTTATGCAAAGCAGTTTCCTTGCAGAGGTGCACTTCCCCTTGCAAGGATTATTTTTACAACAGAGTTGTATGGAATTTTATCCTCCATAAGAGAAAATAGACACTAGTAAAAGGTAATTTTGCAGTTTTTTGGGAGGCAGAAAGTTTTGTAAGCGGTGGAAGTTTTTTTGTTGACCAACCCATAATTTTGAAAATTTTGCAATAGCTTTACATTTTAAAATATAACAGAATAGAATTTACTTTTGCTGGGTTCCAACACATGGGGGTTTGCTTGGAAATGGAACGCAGCAAATTTAAATTGTATTCCACTACATTTTATGATGTAAAGCCCCGGCAAATTTTTCAAAACTATCGGTTGGTCAAACTTCCATTGCTTGCAGAACTACTTTCTGCATCCTAAAAAATTCCATGATATTACCTTTTACTACATTGTCTATTTTCTCTTGTGCTGATTAAAATGCCACACAACTTTGTCCTAAAAAGAAACCTTGCAAGGAAACTGCACTTCTGCAAGGATACTGCTTCACATGAACTAAAAATCCAACAGTAGTACTAAATTTTCATCCTTATGTAAGATAAAATCAGAATCTTGATGATACTCGGCATGTGCCACATACTGAACAAGCCTTTTTAAATAAACTTTTGCTACTACTACTACTACTACTACTGATGTACAGTGCCTGCAGAATGAAATTAAAGTATTTTCCAAGGAGTTGTTGGTACTGTATAAGTCTGTCACAATATTTGCAACATATTTCCTTGTCACAAGTAACTTCATAGTATCAGAAGTAGATTTCCTTGATAGCTGCATGAAATGAGAGAGAATCTGGAAGCATCTATAGCCTATATTACCCCTGAAAATATGACTTGTGATGTAGGCCCATAGGTAATGCCCCTGTATCAACTAAAAGAATGTGAAATTTGAAGTCATAAAGCATGGTGTAAATATAAAATTAACCTATTTTGTGCAATTTATGGCATATTTATCGTCAGCTCATTAATTTTTCAGAAGCATTTGACAACCTGCAACCCTAGATGTTGATGCCAAAACCTTTAAAATATTTATGGACATACCAAGGTAACTAGAGAAATGTTGGTACATATATATATATATATATATATATATATATATATATATATATATATATATATATATATATAAAAAGTTTATCACAAACCCATTACTCATAAACTGCCGTGGGTCTGCAGTCATTCAAATCCTCAGTCACACCATACCCATCTTGACAAGATTAAGTTGTCTCTGCTGTATATGTTTAGAGTGTATTCAACAACCAGCATTTGCCACTTACTTTCCTTGTAAACTTCGAGTCAACATTCTGATCTTTCCACAAACATTGATTTTTTTTCCCAAGGCCTTCATTATTTCTAGTCATAATTTTAATCTGATTTTTATTTTTTTTAAACAAGCACTGGATATGAAAATTACTTGGACAGAGGAGTCTCAGACTAGTTGGCTGTAGGAGACACCCGTAAAGTAAAGAAAGAAACCACAAGTGTGTCTCATTCACTTTATTCTTTTACTCTCAGTTGCAGTACTATTCACAGTCTTAGCTGGTAGCTGTTCCAGAAGGAGTCTATCCTACGTGAGATTAGTTCCCACAATCTGGTGTTAAAACATTTTCAGTTTGAGATCTATTGTAGTTACTACCTAAAGTATATATATGCTACTGTACAGTAGTCTGTAACTTATTCCTTTCAGTAAAAGTTTTGATAAGATTAAGAAACTGACACAATAGTCTGGGTAATTTGTTAGGTGGTTAGATCAGTAGGGCTGGCTTCAGAGAGCAATAAGAATTTATATAAAAATCACAGAACCACCCTTGCAATGTACTGTATAAGGGACCCTTGGAAGTACTAAGAGGTTCTTTGCAGTTTTCCTTCAGCCCATTTACTTGAGAGAGTGAGTCTAGTCAATACTGTAGACTCCATGGTCTTAATGAACTACACATAATAATAGTACACAAATGGTATGTTTAAATGAAAAGACAGTATGTTGCTTTCACTTTACTAAACAATTACAGCTCTTGCATATAAATTATTAAAGAGAAGAGCAGTGCTGCAGCAGTTATATTATATCTAACCAGGATAAAATGCTTAAATTAGTTTTCATAAATTACTAATGAAACATTATTAGCAAAACTTTCTATAAAACAAGTTCTTTCTTGAACCTAGTTCAATTACATTTAAAAAGATACTGTATTTAAAAGTCATTATCTAACATCCATACCTGATATTTAAAAGTCAATTTCTAAACATCCACAGAGAAAGGAATTATCTTAAGACACAAATGCATCTCCTTCCCATCAATTTATACTATTAAAACCTTACTTATTTTTAGAATGCTTATTCATTATGTGTGCTTTCAAGGCCTGTTTCTGGGCTGCTCGATAGGAACAGTGTGTACACGCAAATGGCTTCTCTCCTGTATGGATTCGAATGTGTGTTTTAAGGTTTCCCTTCAGGGAGAATGTAGCTGGACAATATGGACAAGAATAAGGCCTCTCTCCTGTGTGGACTGACATGTGACGCACCATATCAAACCTCCTCCAGGTAGTGAATGAGCAAGATAGACATTCGTGTATCTTGACATTGGAGCCTCTTTTTTGTGATGATGCAACTCCTTTTTCCATCTGTGGAAAGAAATTACCATAAATTGCAGTTGAGATACAACAGAGCCATTTTAAAAATATGTATCATTGCAAAATATGTAAGACTAATCAGTGTTGATTTAGAATGTTAAGAGTTCAAATTCATCGTGCTGTTAATGGTGTTGATACATTATTATGTAAGTGATGTTAAAAAATTAAAAGTGAAGTTTAATACAATTGAAAATAGTGAAACGAAAAAAATTACCTTCAAAATGGTCTTCCTTTATCCTTGTTTCTCCTTTTCTCCTCATTACTGACTTGATTTAAGCATAAAAAAAATGATAAAGAGCCATACCTTAACTAATTTTAAGATGAGCAGAATCCATTAATAAAGCCAACTGCAGACACTTTTTGTTTAATGTATTTACATTAATCTGTATACAAGTCTTTTGTACAGGACTTAAATCAGAATAAATAAATAACTCATAATTATGACAAAAATCTGATGCAATACCAAAATTACAGAAGTTTCTGTAATAACTTTTTCTTATATTCCTTGAAACAATGTTAACATTAATGACTTGCCATTAATGGATTTTATCACTAAATTTATAATATACTTAGAAAAAGAAAAACTAAATAAGAAGTGCATTAAGCAGCTTGGTGATTTGTGTGTAACTGAGAGCTGGTAAAGCAGATTTTGTGCATTAAGACTAATGAACACTGAAGTGGATGAGTAAAAAGTAAGCTATTACAGGATTTTTAATGGGAAAATAAAGGAATACTTGTTGGAAATTTTACTTTTACCTTTTGAAACGACTCTAATGATTTGATGTGTGTTCTAGAAAAGCGTAACTATTGTTCAAGACATAAATTTGTTGCTTTTTGCATAACATACATCAGAGCAACTTGGGTAATTGGATACTGTCAGTATGCAAATGCTACACAACTGACTAAAATTGTAAAAGCAATTTACACTTGCATCCATACTCTATACTGTAATCAGCTGTCAGTATTCTTAGGCCAGTGAACTGTTTATCCCATGATATCCTATCAGTGCATGGTAACTTGTTGGAAATTGGTTAGCAAACTTCCTATCAAAAGGGGATGGGAATATAATTAAATAATGAGGGCTTCAAAAGAAGGTAAATTGAAGAAGAAAAAAAAAAAAAAAGTTTGCCTGTACTGTACTGTATACATACATGAATCATAAACACAACACAAAAAATTAAGACATGGCTTCGCACTGAAATGACACTAATTTTGAAATACAAATTTCTTGTGCCTGTTGCCCTTGTTCTAAAAGAACAACAGGTTTTTACTAAGTACAGTGAACTTTTGTTCATTTCTTGCAGTATATTTCTTCTGCCTACCAGCTGCTTTACTATAAATTTCTTGTGCTAGATGGTAGCTTTAATGTGCATTCATCATGCTAACTGGCTTTTTTTTTATGCATTTCTTGTGCTTGGTGTTACAGCAATAGTGTCAGGTCATGATTAAAGGTTTCCTCAATTATAGTCTAACAACACAAAAGCTGTAGATTTAAAAGAAATAAAAAGCATCAGTAAACACTCCATAATAAACACACATACCTGTGTATAAGAGCAAATAAAAGGCATGAAGATCATTAACAGTTTATTAGAACCCACTGTAAATGAAGTGAGGTAGGTAAACTTGCTGTCTTACACACAAGAAAAATTAAAAGTACATTGGATTACAATACACACATTTATATACATTACCTTCGTGACAGAAAAAAAAATTACTATGCTACTAAACAAACTAAGAAATCTTATGCCTAGGCATATGCCAATGTATTCTTACTGTCAAACAGGTAACAGTTTCAACAATAAATCCCACAAAATAGTACATTTGCCACTGAACAATTTTCCATGTGCCTGGGTCTCTCAACTAATCATACATCTTAGAACAGAAGAGGAGGATAAGTAAAACCTCTAGTACACTATTGCAATGAAATAATCCCTATATTCATTAGTCCGTCTCTATGCAATTGTAATATTTTTTCATTACAGTAAGAGAACATACATGCACGCCAAGCAGCAGAAAATAAGTTACTATATCAGGTTCAGGATAACAAAATTAAATGGTCTAGGATTTCTTTTCAGATGAAAAAAAAAAGTTCTTACCATAATTGTCTGGATTTTCAAGTGAATTTTTCAAGTAACACATTATCTTCAAGGATGCAAGCCATATACAAATACTGAATATCTAAACTGAACAATATAGCATTTACCAAATGTTATAAACACAGTCCATGAAAATCATAAAGTATGTCAATAATGTGTAATTATATACTCAGCACATAAAAGTTTAAACCAGAAAGAAAAAAGATAGAAACATGTTATTGCTAAAAAATTACCACTTATTCCAGGTCATCACCAAACTTGAAAAAAAGTTGTCAATGATGAAAAAGATTGAGGAAATAACTTGCCAGTGTATAACTGGTTGTAAAAATGCATTTATTTCTAAACGCAAACAAGCCTAAAAAAGAAACTGTTCAAGAATGCAAAGCCTACACAAAAAGTGATTTTTTTTTTCAATAAGCCTTTGAACTAAAGATTATATGACAGGATGTAAGTGCTGAAAGCCAACATTATGAACTGTACTTGCATTTCACTTAAAATTCAATAGTTAATAAAGAATATAACAAGGCCATATAAAATTGATCATTATGACTTCAAAATTCAAAGTTTTTTTGGCAATGCCAAACTACTAAGATATTAAACATTCTTGTTAGTAATAATGGAGAGATTACTTGTTAGTAATTACTAAACAGCCCTTAATATTTTATCATGTCCTATTTCTAACTGTTTAGTAAACAATTAGATCTTGCAACTAAATTAAAATAGTTTGACCTATAATCATTCGGTCAAAATCTCTTGAAAATACAAAGTGCTCCTGAGAAAACAAAATTTAGAAGGTAATCTCAGCACTTTATGCACTGTTGACAAAGTTTAATCAGAACCACCCAGGACCTTATGAAGGCCCAATAATGTGCCTTTCGAGAACTTCATTTAAATTATTTAAACTCCCACACTAGATGAGCCCTGAATAAACACTTTCCTAATGTTAAGGCAGATGGAAAAAGCATATCTTACCAAGGCCTCATGGAAAAAAGAAAGGAAGAGGGAAAACCAAAGAGGTAATGGGAAGAAATTCTAAGATTCAGTGTATGTAATAAGGATTGTTTTCAATGGAATAGCAGCCAAAATACTGCAAAAGAGAGACCAATGTTTCCAAGCAGCAGTGACAGACTACAAAGGTACAGTATATGAAGAGATGATGGTGTGGCAAATGGTTTCAGCTTATTGGTAACCCCTAATTTTGATAAAGGGCACAAATAGGCAACCCAAATACCAACTTAATATTTGAAGTATGATTTAAGCATGACCAGTGGAAAGGTTAACTGGTAGGACAATATACATTATTGCACTAATTTTATAGTCTGAAATAAAATGAATTCCTACAATTAATTAGAGACTGAACTTTATTAAATTAGAAAACAGGACTTGGACAGAAAAAGAGGAAAAAAGGGGAAATACCTTTGGAGGCACTGAACTTCTACTAAACTGTAGGATCCCTATTTAAGCATGCCTTCAAGATCTGAATTGGATGAGAAGCAAATCTGGGTTTGAGAGAAAAAAAAAAAAAAAAAAAAAAAAAAATGTATGAGAAGCAAATAAAGCAATTTCAAGGATTCTAACATCAAAAAAATACATTTAGAAGAAGCGGCAGAACAATGGTCAACTCGGAGATAAAATCTGAATAGGTGAGCAAACAAAACCCTGAGGAACATACTGGAATTGCAGGATGGATCAAAAACTGTGCTGCCAATATCACAAGTAAAGCGATTAAGTAAAATATAAGTCTCCCAAGATAATGACCAAAAAGTATGACTTCTGTTGGCAACAAGGTCCCTAGCAGATGTTTTCTACAGTATTATAGCAATAAAAAACCAAAAAGAGTGAACTTTATAACTAAAGTTGGAACACCCAAATTTTAAATATTCATGTAAATCAGTCTGATGGAGTGAATAGGTACTAAATTAGTGACTGCTGAGAGAAGGCTTTTTAAAATGCACATTACTGCATTCCTTTACAAGTCAAGCCATAAATCAGTATGCATGGATGTTTGAGAATTAAATCTAGTACTAAAGTTGATGAATTGTATAGCAAAATAGATATACAGGAAGAATTTTTGAACTGACTTTCAAGTTTGTACATTTTTGCATCCAACAATAAATATAGTCACTGAATAAAATTATGAATATATACAGTATGTACATAAAACCCAAATATTGTTTGTGGGTGACTGTACAAAAACTAAATGTCAAAAGCATCAAAAACGTACTGAATATAAAACAAAGTCTGACACAGTTGATAGATAATATTTTCAGTTGAAATTTAGTTCCTTTACGAATACTGCATCACTGTTAAACTATTATAACCATGCCTGCTTAAAACATGCTGTTTCAGAACAAATTTCTGACTTGCACGGTAATCACAGAATGAACAAGCATGTGGCCTTTCTCCTGTGTGAACTCGAGTGTGTCTAATCATACTTGAGTTCTGGGAGAACTTTGCAGGGCAGAAGGGACAGTGGTAGGGTCTCTCTCCAGTGTGAACTGCATTATGTTTCATCATATCTTTCCTCTTCCCAGTTGAATACGAACACATTAGGCACTGATACTTCTCCTTAATGGCCTTGCATCCATCTGCCATCCGTGGCCATCCAAGGAAGTTTGGCCGTGCCTGTGAAGAGACACTACACTGAGTAATGTTCAACTTCTAATACTGTACATAAATTCAAGTAAATAGAAAGAACATATGGCACTATGGTTAACAAAAGTAAGCTTCATATCCCACAATGCAAGAGTATGGAAGACATACCTGCCGACCACATGAATGTTAGGATGGCCAAAGTTCCATATACATATAGTATATATATATATCAAGGTTTGCTGCTCATGCTTATGAGGACCCAGCTAGAATATTTTTTATAGTCCTTAGGAAAAAACACATTTCAGATAGATTTGACATTCAGCAAATTTTGAAAGCCTTGAACAAGCTCTGGAACTAAATTGTGGGGTATAGCCAAGAAATGGCCTACAGAACCTTTAATTTCTTTCTAGTAAAATCATAACCTATATACAGTACCATAAAATTATAGAATAGACTGGAATCAGCATTTAGTCATGACAGCTTTCACAATAGAAAACAATAATTAAAACTTTTCTAAACCTCCTTCTCAGGAAACTTATGTATTATTTGTTGCATTTTTCAGTTCTCCACATCCAAGTGTATCCCCAAGGACACTGAATACCTTACTTTAAACAAACACACCAATTGCAGCACTGAGTATAGTTTGACTCCTTGCTTGGTATACAGTAAAGACTTTAGTAGTATAAATTACAGTAGGCAGTCCCCGGTTATAGGCAATCCGGTTTTACGGCACTTGTCTAGCAATGAAAATCGGCAATTTTCGGCACCGATACACGCTGATTTTCACTTATCGGCGCTGACAATCTGGTATCGGTGCCAATACGTACCTAACCGAGGTGCCGATCTCTGGTTATCGGTGCCAATAAGCACCAATTTTCGGTTATTGGTGATTTTCGTTTATCGTCATGCCGTTGGAACAGGTCCCCCGCCAATAACCAGGGCTTGTGTGTACTTTATAACATTACATTAGTCTCAAATTGGTTTGTAATTGCTTTTTTTAAGTGATGTTATCACATGCCCATAGCTGTGCAGCTAACTTAAGTTTCATTTCCCTCAGTTTTAATTATGACCTGCAAGGTCAGTCAATACGGTTCAGTTTAGTAAAAAATTCTTGGGGAAGCAGTATTTCATAACTTCTGTAAAACTTTATGCAACAACCCGTCAAGTGACCACTAAAGCAAATTTGAGCTCTTAATATTTTTTATTTAATTCAACTGCCCGGTCATTGGAAAAAATAAATCAATCAACAAATAAAAGTGATGAGGGATAAAAAATCCTAAATAAATCAACAAATAAAAGTGATGGGGGATAAAAAATCCCTGAGACCAAATACAAACATGCTTGGTTTACTTGAGTAGCCAGAAATATTGAAAAGGCACACAAGAAAATTACATGTTACAACATACATGCTTTCGACACCATTTTGCAGTGGAGTCTAGACTAATTTAAAAAAAAAAAAAAAATCACTTTGCAGTAGTCTAGCCTAATTAGAAAAAAATTTGGAAAAGTATGACTGTCCCTCTGTCCAGAACCTATACGCCATTGTCTTTCCTTAAACCACTTCTGCTGATATCAGTCACATGGAAACACCTGAATATTTTGTGTTTATGTTTCAAGACTGACCTTGAACCATCTTAAGACTACTGTACAATTCCATCATGAATTTCTCTCAAATATAAAAGAATGCAAGTGCCCATTTGAACTTGAGATGACAATAAGGGACACCTTGCATGTGTGTGTCAATCACTTTACAGTATTTATTAATGTATATTATGAAAAATTACTATTACCAAAACATAAATGCATTTTTAATCTTTCATTAATTTCCATATATATGATGAAAAATTTAGGGAAAAAGACTGAGCTGCATCATACTGCACAGCACATCTACTCAGTCCTAAATTGCATATGAATGCTTAATACTTTTAACTGAACTGAAATCCCGTTCCTGGGGTTGTCAGTTCCATTAGATTTATGACCATTCTAGATTATCTATTTCTCATCTTACACGTGGCTGGAAGCGTGTAGGAACTACACGTCTAATGTTTCATACTGTATCACAGTCCAAGAAAGCTTGCATAATCTCTCTAACAGGAAATAACTGCTTACTTCTATCTAAAGTTTTACAAGGACACTGCCCACAATCATGAAATATTACAGCTGATTTTATTACCTTTGAAAGAGTACCTGCTCAGACAAGGAAAGGGTCTACTGAACATCTGATAATTCATGGTTAAGTCTGTTGTCCACCACAATTTTGTTTTTAGTTTGTGTGATGTGTATTTTTCCACCTTTTTCTATATTCATTGGAGTTCTTATTTCAAGCTCATGGGGGGGATCTGTGGTTAGACTGTTAACTTACCAGAAATGTCTGAAGGAATCAATATGACTACTCAACTGATATCTCTAAGGTAGAATTACCCTTTAGAACTAATCCATGTCTTCCAGGGATGGAGGGTGGGAGGATAGGGGGGCATTCCATCAAGTTAGCTTGCCAACACAATTACAATTGGGGTCACTGCATTGCTACAGTCCCCATCAAGCAGGCTATCTTGGATATACGGAAAACTATACACACCTATAAACAAATGTTATAAATATGCAATAACATGTCATTACAGACAGTTACTTTGCAAAAATATGCATGAACATGACATCCTAAATACAGTAGTATAAAGATAGAATAATTCTAGGATTAAAATCCAAACTATACACAAAATATTTTTCTTCAAAGCCTGAAAATATTTTGCTTATACTTGTTACCATCTATACAAGTCCCACATGATCATGACACAAACATATTTGATTACAATATTCTTGCTAAAGTATGATTTACTGGTAAATCCTTTTAACATCAATCAATCAATCATTTCCTGTGGCACCCACAGGGATGCATAGGGTCTTGATGAACTCACACCACCACTCTGTCCTGGGCTAGCTCTCAAGATCTCCCCAACACTCATCTCCTGCTTCCCACCTCACTGTCCCCACCCACATCTCCTTTGGCCTACCTCTACCTCTTCTACCACGGGCAACCCACCCTGGTGTATCTCATCATACTATTCCCTGTCTTCTATACACATGGCCTAGCCACTTCCAGCAAGAGAACCTATTATATTCACTGACCAGCTGCACCCCTGTTACTTCTTTAATTCTGTTATTTGATATCCTAGCCCTCCAATTAATTCCTAATATTCTTCTGAGCACCTTATTTTCAAATGCTAAGAATTTATTATCTGAAGTCACTGTACTGTGCCATGACTCATGCCCATAAATCAATATACAGGCAGTCCCCGGTTTACGACGTGGTCCGCTATTTGGTTATTCCGAGGTTACGACGCCAAATATATTCATCAGAAATTATTTCCGGTTTACGACGCATGTTCCCGGTTACGACGCTGTACACGCCATCCCACTTGAAGAAATATGGCTCCAAAAATGGCAGAATAATCATAATTTGAAGGTTTTTTTGATGAAAACTCAATAAAATGCAGTTTGACATCGTTTTAAATGCACCTAAAGCATTAAAAGTAAGGTTTCCTTATGATTTTTGACGATTTTCGACGATTTTTCGGTTTACGACGCGGCGTAAAAACGGAACCCCGCAGAAACCAGGGACTGCCTGTACTGTACTCCCAACCATTACCTTATAAATATGACATTTTTATAATTAAATAAAGTTTACATATACTTACCAATAATCACATTACATAGTTTACTTTTCGCGCAGCCAGCTTTTTTTTTTTTTTTTTTTTTTTTTTTTTTTATTTCGCGGTAGCGCCATACTGTTTTGGTGTAGGTAACAGACACTGCCCACTGTATGATATACTAAGCTAGGCCATTTTTAAACATTTTTTATTATGCTGTATATTAATTAACCCTTAAACGCCGAGTTCTATTTACAAAAATGTCTCCGGGGGAGGCCGGGCGGCGCTTCGTGAGTTAGCTCAAGCGAAAAAAAGTTTTTTTCAAAATCACAGCACGCTTAGTTTTTAAGATTAAGATTCATTTTTGGCCTTTTTTGTCATTGCCTGAAGTTTAGTATGCAACTATCAGAAACGAAAAAATATCATTATCATATAAATATTAGAATATATGACAGCAAAAAAAAACATAATTGTATACAAATCGCGCTGTAAGTACACACAACGGTTAAAGCTAACGAAGTTAATTTTTTTTTAGTTATATTGTGTACACTAAATTGCGATGATTTTGGTATATAACAAAATTGTAAAATGATCAAAGCAACACAGAGAAAATATTATCACAAATGATGCATGAATTCGTAACGCACTGGACGAAAAATGTTTTTTTCAAAAATTCACCATAAATCGAAATATTGTGCTAGAGACTTCCAATTTATTGCAAAATGAAGGTAAACGATTGAATATTACTAGAATGTAAGAGTTTTAGTTACAATTGCGTTTTTTTTTACCATTTTGGTTGAGTTAAAGTTGACCGAAGGTTGAAATTTTGGCAGTTATCATGATTTATGAAAATATTTCAAAACTGATAAAAGCTACAACCATGAGCTATCTCTGTTGTATTCTACATGAAATTGTGACATTTTCATATATAAAAAGTTTATGTAACGACTAATGTAAAACGATGCAAAACATTACGCCAAATGAGGAAAGAATTTGAGATGTTCGCTGAGTTACTGCACAATTACACTTAAGGAAAAAGTTTTTTTTTTTTTTCAGAAATTCACCATAAATCAAAAATATTGTGCTAGAGACTTCCAGTTTGTTGCAAATGAAGGTACATGATTGAATATTACTAGAATGTAAGAGTTTTAGCTTATAATTGCGTTTTTTACCATTTCAGTCGAAAGTTGAAGTTGACCAAGCTTGAAATTTTGGCAGTTATCGTGGATTTATATGAAAAATATTTCAAAACTGATAAAAGCTACAACCATGAGTTATTTTCTGTTGTATTCTACATGAAATTGCACAAATTTCCATATATAAAACTTTATGTAACGATTAATATAAACAGTGCAAACATTACGACAACGTGATTTTAAAGAATATCTGGCTGATGACATAAGGAAAGTTTTTTCAAAAAATTCACCATAAATCGAAATATTGTGCTAGAGACTTCCAATTGATTGCAAAATGAAGGTAAATGATTGAATATTACTTAGAATGTAAGAGTTTTAGCTTACAATTGCGTTTTTACCATTTCGGTCAAGTCAAAGTTGATCAGGTTGAAATTTTGGCAGTTATCATGATTTATATGAAAATATTTCAAAACTGATAAAAGCTACAATCATGAGTTATTTTCTGTTGCATTGTACATGAAATTGCGCACATTTTCATATAAAACTTTATGTAACGGCTAATATAGAACAGTGCAAAAATTATGACAAAATGACGAAAAGAATTTCTGAAATTTTCGCCGAAAGTTACCTGGCATGGGCGTAAGAAAAGTTTTTTCAAAATTCACCATAAATCGAAATATTGTGCTAGAGACTTCAATTTGTTGCAAATGAAGGTACATGATTGAATATTACTAGAATGTAAGAGCTTTAGCTTTAATTAATTTTTTGACCATTGGTCGAAAAGTTGACTAATGTTGAAATTTTTTGTAGTCAAACGGTACGCTCCACTTGAAACAACAGACAATTTTAGTCGATGTATGACACGTCCAGTAGGCGTTTAAGGGTTAATATAGACAAATATTTCACTTGTATTTTGAATTCAACATTACAAATATTTCTTGACAAACTTTTATACTTCTGGACAGACATCTGTTTCAACTTGTAAGACTAATTTTCTCTCACCTTCCTAAACAAAGCTGAAAACAGACAACTTTGAAATAGGTGTAATAAAGAAGAAAATTGCAATAACTAGTGGGATGCTAGGTATATGTGCAGTAAGTATATGAAGAATGTGTATCAAATTTATGAAGACTTTAATCCCATTTACTTTTAACAGTTCACAGAACAAAAAGACACTGAAATGGAATAGAGCCGCAAAAGAAAGTTACTTAATGATGAATTTTATACACTGTATTACTTATGTATAAATATGCAAATTTCAAATTTATTACATATATATTCGATTTCATCACATTCTTGGGACTAAACAACACAACACTCGGAGCACAGCACAAATCGTTCACAGAGAAAAGCCAATGAACATTTCTTGGGTACTTAAAAGTTAAAACATGGTGCTTCAAAGATTTTTCTGAATATTGTATTATGACATGAACAATTATGACAAGAAAACTTTTTCTCCAGTGTGGATGCATGTGTATACTTGGCTTCTGAGAGAACTCTGCTGGGCAATAACTGCACTTGTAGGGCTTCTCCCTAGTGTGAAAGGTAGGGCTTCTCCCCAGCGTGAAAGGTAGATGCTTTTTATTTGTTTTTCTTAGTTTTGTACAAGCATATGTAGCACTGACACATTCTCAACTTTTCTTTGCAACATTCTGGATATCAAGTGATGTGACTATTGATTTGGGTTTCTGTGAAGGAACAATACTAAGTGAATCTCCCACAAATTAAACCCCACTTTCCATTTGTCTCAAAACCTTTTAAAATCTTAACATTTGCTATTGCAGGAAATATCAGAATACAGTACTCTTAATTTCCATTTATAACAATCAATTAGATACTATAAACCTTTGAACATCATTGCAATGCCAGAGTCAAGTTTACAACTGCTCAAAAAACTATGATTCTGAATACAGACATAGAAACTAAAGATTTGTACTATAATTCCATTGATTATAACACTACTGTACTGTTAAATAGTTTATGTAAACGAATCTCTACAGAAAGTATAAATAAAAATTTATCAGCAGTAAATGAATGATTGGATTAAATATAGTTAAAGCATTAGAACCTATTATATTACTCTCAAAAACCCCTCACCCAAATATGAAGATTCCTTCTAACACTCAAAACATCAACTGAAATATTCTTTAAAACTTGACAAGCATAAAATTTGAATCCAAGGACAAACATTACCATATTGGCAGTAAAATTAAGTAACTTCCAGTAAACAACTCTTAACTCCTCTTAGTAACTCTTACAATGATATTAAACAGACGTGTCATTTTCTTGGGGTTTAAATATCCATACATCGTCCATGTGCAATTAAGTGTTTTCAAAATTTCTTTGGAATGATTAACAACTAAATAATATAAATTCTATATATAGTTATTCAATATAAGCAAACAACATACTGCAATTCTCAAAAGCTTGTGGAAAAATAACAATAAGAAATACAGTATACTTATTTCAACAAACATTTCAGTCACTAAGACTGGCTTAATGAACTATGAAAAATATTCATATGTACTTTTTCATTACCGTACGTTCTGAGTGATGACATCATACACCTAATCCACTATGTTTATTTACATGTAATCATACTGATGCACCTAATCCACTATGTTTGTTTACATGTAATCATACTGATGATGCACAGTGCTCAAGCAATGATGATACCTTTGTATTAGGGGTGGTAGTTGGTATGTCAGTAGTTGAGAATTATAATATTAGCGTTGATGACTGATTATTTTGTTGTATTTGGCTGATAGTGGTTAGTGTTATTTTCGCTGGCTAATACTGATGACGGTGGTCAATTGTAATATTTGGTAGTGTTAAGATAAGTACAGTGACTCAGCCTCCCATGCTAGCTCACCAAAGGGTATCTAAGTTTTCATGATTCCTATACAGTACATGAAAATTTTATAACCAGCACATGAATATGTACGGGTATGCACTAGTAAATGTGCCGAGTGTTGAAAGCACGAGACAGTCAGCTAGGGGGTCTGTGGTTGGTTGTATTTTTTATTTTTCCCACAATTAGGCCTGCTAGAATTGAAGTGCATCTGTTATAACCAAAAAAAAAAATAAATAAATAAATAAAAATAAAATAAATAAGAAATACAGAATTAATGGTCATAAAAACAAATTAAAAAGTGCCACGAGCACCATCAACTAAATCCTCTCCAAGAAACTTGAAATGCCTCAGAGTGGCACTGACTTAAAGCATTTATTACCACCTATTTTTTGTAGTCATAACGCTGCCAATATACATTAACAGTCAACCTGTCAAAGTCATTCTACATATGAAGAGATCTTGAAATTATTCAGTTACAGGTTGATTTACTAACTTGGCTGCTTCATTTCCAGGCACGTGTCAACACTGACTAAAAACTTAATTCACATTTGTCTACATTTTATAATGGAAAACCACTCTTAACCCTTGAGATTCTGACAATGACAATACTGTAGTTGTCATCCATTTTTCACCCTCAGTCTGATGACAAAAGCCCTTGTCACCAAAGATTTTTTTTAATATTTCCCATGATTGTAAGCAAGTGTCATAGAAAAAAAACTTAATATGGCATGTGTGGATGTTTGTTGTTGTCATGGCAACCATTAGGTAGAGCTTACAGGGCTTGAATGTGCATGCATGATGCTCCTCATGTGCTAGTCTCTCGTGAGTGATTGACTGCTTTGAAGTGTAGTGATTAATTTGTTATATTCATGTATTGCCGATTAATGTCAATGCCAAAGTGCCAGAAAGCATGTCTTTTCAGGAAAACGGGCCTGTACAGTCAAGTGATGCTACATCAGACCAACCACATGACAGTATAACAAGAGGCTAAGGGTTAACAGGCAGTGTGCAAGTAACTGAAGAGGTGTTAGATTTCCTTGGGCAGATAAAAAATGTGCCAAGTGTATTACATGAGTAGAGTACAGAAGGACAGTCCCTCTGTGCAGACTAAAAGATTGCCTCCAATATATCACACCTAAGGTAAGTACTGGAGCACCACACCAGCCAAGGATTCCCTTGGGCACGGAAGAGGGTATAAGTAGTGCACTAAGAGTGCTGCCGCCTCTTCCTCATACAATGTTAGTTACAAGGTCTTCAAAAGTACATCAAAGTTGTGGAGGTACACTGCAATGAAGACCAGGGCATTTTGGTGAGTATCCATATGTCCAGATCCTAATCTCTCCAAAATGCTTTGTCATTATATCCAAATAATGCTAGCTTTCAAGCATTTATAAAGGAAAGTCTCAACTTTTACCAGAGGTCACATGATATTCCAATTGTTAAACATCACTGAATTTTTCTTTTGCTTTTAAAGAAATTGGTCTGTGATTATATCCAAGAATAATATGAAACAGTGAAGCTATCCAAACTTTAGTTACCTTCATTGGTATAAAGATTCAAGTGTACCAAATTACATATAATTTAAGTACAACTGCATATAACTCATGTTTTTTGAGTTATCATACTAATGCAAAGATGTCTGTACTTTAATTCTGGTGCAAACTATTTATACATTTCAAAAGCTGATGAGCTGGAGGCCCAGGTTTTGTAGGATTAAAGATTTTCCTGAAAAGAAGTGCTATAAATGCATCTGACTGACTACCAGTTTTTTTTTTTACTTAATGGCTATTCTATTCTGTGGAAGTTTTGACTGTAATGGAATATACTCTACTTGTGTAATGGCATCCAATTCAGCAATCAGACTTTTTCTCTCTCTTCTCTCTACACAAAACTAAAAATAAAAACATCTTCAATTAATATTGTATTGTATATGTGGCAAGTAAATGAAAAATTGCATCTGTTCATGAACATATTAATTACAAACTTTTGACAAAGTTCAATGCAGAAAATGACAATGGAATAGAAAAAAAAAGGCAGCAAAACAAGTTACCTAGTGATAGATTTTATATAATGTGCATGGTATCAAAGAAAAGAACATCATCTTCAGATTTATGAAACGGTCAATTCCATAAATTTCTCAAAAAAAAAAAAAAAAACCAAGGGAAAAGTCAACCTTGTAATGATACATAACTAGCAAGCATTTTCTTGATGCTTTCTTCTGATATGCTGGTTCAGTTTCTTCTTGCGAACAGTACAATATGGGCAATGAGGACAGGAAAACATATTCTTTCCATGGATGGTTGTGTGCTGGATAATACCTGACTTCAGGGAAAACTTTGCTGGGTAATAATTATACTGGTAAGGCTCCTCCGTAGTGTGAACAGCTAGATGCTTACAATAATTCTGTTTCTTCCTAGTTGTATACAGACATATGTGGCACCGAAACACCTTTGGCAGCCTTCTAGTTTTTGGGTGACGTGACTGAAGACTACTAGTTTTTTGGGCTTCCTGCAAAGGGAAGCTAAGTGAATTGCCTCTTAATGCATTACCAATTTTCATACAAGTCAAAGGATTTACACATCTTAATATTTTCATGTTCAGAAAAAAATGTTACTACAGTACAGTATTAAATTAATTTCTAACACTCCTCGAGATACCAGAATACTTGGACTGTTATGCACACACCCCCTAGATGCCCAGTTTAAACTACATTACACACTAAAATTCTGAATTTGGACAGACTGAAGTACTGTTCTGTAATTCCAATAAATTTAAGTCTACATTTTTAGTAGTCTATGTAATCAAATTTCTAGTGAAAGATTAACAAAAATTTTCATAGTAAATCAATGATAATTACAGTAAACCCCCTTATTCACGGTCACACTATTCGCAGACTCACCTACTCGCGGATTTCTGTGTGGAAGATATATACCCATTATTTGCGCAAAATTCACTATATTTTTCACTGAGAAATATTCACTAATTACTGTATTTTCATGACTAAATGCACTTTTTGTGATAAAATTATTAAGATACTCAGGTATAAGTATTTTTAGAGGGCTTTTTTTGTGTTTAAACTATCAAAATAGGCAGAGGTGTTTTAAGTATTCGCGGATTTTAGCTATTCGCAGGGGGGTGCAGTCACATTCCCCGCTAATATGGGGGGTTTACTGTAATGCATAATGACAAATTCTTAATAATTTTGTATTTTTCATAACTTACAAACCTGAGGTCTTTATGTATGGGATAATTTCTCAAAAGTACAGCTAGACCAGTTTAAAAATAGAACAAGATTGGTGGTTTGAGACCGTTAACTAATGGGGAGAGAGCAGAGGGGGAGTCTCACCTCTCTCCCCTTCGCAGATCCTCAGAAGCTTCAGTTATCTCTCTCAAACCGAGCGCTGCCCATCCTTCAAGAAGCCAGTTGTTTACACACTTCCTGATCATCTACGCCTTAGTGTTTCTGGTTTTCACTCGTTATTTTTTAAATACTGTATAAGTATCTGAGTTTTCATGTGCAATTGCATTTCGATCATGCAAACCCATGAATCATCTTAGCCTGAATAAGCCCCAGAGGAAATCCCCCAGGGCTGGTAACAACCCATGTATGTGTTATCTAGCTGCTTTTGATACTCATCCTCATTTAACTTGCAGTAGATGTAGATCTCATGTTTGCATTGTAAGTAGCCTGCTCACTGTGTTGTGACTGGTCCCCAGATTAGTCAGTGGAGGTGTTTTGGTAGGAAGAAGAAATACAAGATTAAGTCAGCTGAGGCATCATGGGAAGGCTTTGTGGCTCCAATGGCGCCGAATGCTGATATTCCTTCTTGTTCTTTCAAGCGAAGCTATATCTTAGAATGCCTTGCTGTAAACTAAAAACCATTTCACCATTCAAAATATTCACTGTAGTATTCTTCAAAACTTGTCAAACAAACAAATATTTGCTTATCAAGGTAAGTTTTGCCCTATTAACAATACTGTACAAGGAAGATTTCAGTGTACAGTAAACTGCCTAAAATCCGTGAATACTTAAAACCCTTATATAAAATACTTAGAACTTAAAAATGCTTATACTGTACAGGTATTATCTGGCTGATGAAGAGTTAGAGGAATTTATTTCTGGTGATAGAAATTCATTTCTCGCTATAATGTGGTTGATTCACAATAAGCTGTAGGTCCCGTTACAACCAATTGGTTTCTAGCCAAGTAAAATAAGTCTAATCCTTCGGGCCAGCCCTAGGAGAGCTGTTAATCAGCTCAGTGGCCTGGTAAAACTAAGGTATACTTAACTTAACTTCCTACTTATGATGGGGTTAGGTTCCAAAAAATCCATTGCTTGTGGGAAAAAACATATCTCGAATATAGCCTAGCCTACACTAGGGTATTCTGTACCATGTACACATATGGTAGCCTAGCCTACACTCTAAGTATACTCTATATATACATGGTATAGTAATTATTAATATCAGCTAATTCTGGAGGTTCATGCAGAGTGACTTATGATAATTCAATACAAAGAGAAATTGAATAACAAACAAGAATTAGCTTAGCCTACACTATGTTATATTGTATACATATATGGTAGCCTAGCCTACATTATACTGTATTCTATATTCACATCATAATATTGTATTGTACAAACAACGTAAGTATGCATCTTTTCGATGGATCTCTTAAAATATTATGATTACCTTCTATGTATCCAATAATATTGTATATATTTTTATATTGCTTTTGTATTATAAATTTCAATCATAATGATCAATATTTTGGTTTGGAAATGAATTACACGCTAAGTTTATTTCGCCGTATTTAACTCAGTTGAGAGCGCTTTTCTTGCTTCTAGTTAGAATAAATGAATCTCTAGATACTTTATTTATATGGGGCAAGGTTATTTTTTGTTATACGAAGTGTTTTTAAGTCGAGATATAACTTAAATACGTCTCATTGTGAAATTAATTTAGCTATGTTTTTCGTTAATAGATGACGTTGGCCATTTGGGGGGCATGTTTATTTTGTGGGGAAAAAAAAAAAAAAATCAAGATTCCGTTTGCTATTTTCACTTTATTTCATCATAACACGAGCTTTATTTATCATTTATCAGCGTAAAAACAGTAGTAATATGTGCTCTTTCATGCCCAGTAGTTCTGATTAAAATACTCTCTCTCCAATTCTAATTACAGTAGAGTTTCGTCCATGTTGCCAATGCACGATAATTTATAGTCACATTAGCAGCTTGAACATTGTTTTCTCAGCTTCAGCTACTGAAGCTTAAATTTAGCAGTACGTTTCCTTGCCGATCTTGTATCCAAAGCAAATAATGGTATAATGTAAAAATATATCAGTCCTATTCTACTTAACGTCATTTGTAACAATTACCGTAGGATGGTTGAAATAAAAGCAAAACGGCTGTTGTTATCTGATTCGGTTGTAAGCAAAACAGTAGTTTCTCTTTCGGTTGTTTATGGCTGTACGCATTTACGCAAGAGATTTTAATAAAATTTTACTAACAATACTCTTATTCTTTTACTTTTTTAACAAGAAGATGGGATAAAAAGATGGAGGAAAAGAAGTTGGTTTATTGTAATTTGGTCTCTCACTGCCTGCACCAGTCAAAATTTAAAAATATTTTATAAATATTGTTGTATCGGTATTAACTGCTTGCCCCATCGCAAAATTGAATTATCATAAGGCAAATTATCGTGACTCAAGCACTACCTGGGTACCTAAGTATTTTAATAGTTTTATCACAAAAAGTGCATTTAGTCCGGAAAACTTATACGAAAATACATTATTAGTGAATATCTCTCAGTGAAAAATACCGTGACTGGGCGAATTTTCTGTGAATAATGTGTACAGTAAACACCCGTATTCGCACTCTCATGATTCGCGGACTCACATATTCACGGATTTCTCTTTGGAATGTATCTACCCATTATTTGCGGAAAATTCTCCAACTCGCTGTATTTTTCACCGAGAAATATTCACTAAATACTGGATTTTCATCTCATTTTAATGACTAAATGCACTTTTTCTGATAAAACTTAAAATACTCGGGTAATGCTCGAGATACAATAATTCACCTTACGATAATTCGACTTTGCAATGGGCTAAGCAACTAATACCGATACGACAATATTACAGTATTTATAAAATATTTTTAAATTTCCTGCAGGCACAGGCAGCAGCGTAATCGGGCAATGAAAGGGACCAAATTACAATACACAACTTTTCCTCCATCTCTTTATCCCACCTTCTAGTTAAAATAGTAAAAGAGAAATGATAAATGTATTGTTAGTAATGTTATACTCTTGCGTAAATGCGTACAGCCATAAACAACCAACCAAGAAACTGTTGTTTTGCTTATAACTGAATCGGATAACAACAACTGTTTACCTGGTATTTCAACCATCATACGGTAATAAACAATTACCGTAGGTTATAGCACAAATGACGTTAAGTAGAATAGGACTGATATATTTTTACATTATACCCTTATTCGGTATGAATAAAAAATCGTCAAGGAAATACGCTGCTAAATTTAAGCTGTAAGTTGTAGCTGAAGCTGAGAAAACTTCAGCTAAGAAAACAATGTTCAAGCTGCTAATGACTATACTGTAAATTATTGTGCATCGGCAACATGGATGAAACTTTATCGTAATTAAAATGGGAGAGAAAATGTTTTAATCAAAACTACTGGGCATGAAAGAACACATTACTGTTATTTTACGCCGTTAAGCAATAAATACGTAGAGCTCGTATTATGATGAAATCAAGTGAAAATAGTGAACGGAATCTTGAATTTTTTTTTTTTTTTACAAAAAACGCCCCTAAACGGCCATCGTCAATCGTCATCTATTGATGAAAATAAATTAATTTCACGAGACGTATTTTAGTTATACTTCGACTTAAAAACACTTTGTATAACGAAAAATAACCTTGCCCCTTAAAAATAAAGTATCTAGACTCTAGAGATTCATTTACACTAACCAGAAGCAAGAAAAGTGCTCTGAACTGAGTTCCGTAAACATTTCCAAACCAAAACATTGATGATTGCAATTTATAATACAAAAGCAATATAAGAATATATACATTATTATTGGATACAGTGAATTAAGAACATTTTAAAAGATGCATATTCGTTACATTGACGTTTGTATAATACGGCATGTGAATACAGAGTACAGTATAATGTAGGCACACTACCATTTATGTATACAATATACCAAGCTAATTCTTGTTTGTTATTCAATTTCTCTTTGTATTGCGTTATCATAAGTCACTTTGCATGAACCTCCAGAATTAGCTGATATTAATAATTACTATACTGTGTATGTAAATAGTATATTTTATAGTGTAGTTTTGATATTTATGTTTTTCCAACAAACGATGGTTTTTTGGAAGCCAACCTCATCGTAAGTAGGATAACACCTGTATAAGCATTTTTAGTTTGTTTTGTGTGTGTTTGAACTATCAAAATAGGCAGAACAGTGTTTTTAGAAGTGTTCTAAGTATTCACGGGTTTTAGCTATTCGCGGGTGTGGTATGCATGCATCCCCGTGAATACATTGGGTTTACTGTATATATGTTCCATAGAGAAATCCGCGAATAGGTGAGTCCGCGAATCATGAGAACGCAAATACAGGGGTTTACTGTACCTCTCTGAATTAAAAAGTAGAATACATAAAGCTTTGGCTCAATACCAATCACAACAGAAAAGGGCATTAAAAAAAAAGCACAAAAGAAACACAAAAAATACATCAGCATGTGTAGCCATGTTTGCAGCTAAAAAATTCTATGGCTGAAATAGGCCAACAATGGCCAGGGCAGATGGCCTAGGCATACCTGTGATAGTCACTTGTCTTTAAGTCAGTACACAGCCAACATGCATGAAGGGCTGGAGAATTCCATTTATGAAAAGCAAAGGTTTGTATCCCCTAGGAACTGGAAGAGCTTTTAATGTCATTACATATAAGCCGCGGGACCAAAGGTAGCAGACCTTCCCCTAATCAATGAGACACCCCAGGTAGGAGGGAGATTGTACCTCTTCAGGGACCGCTGGGCCTTCAGCCCACGGGCCCACAGCATAGTCTCGAAAGGACTGGGTTGGAGCTGGTGCAAGGGACCTCCCCCACCAATCAGGTTACTTCAACACCCTTCCCAGGACTTACAGGACTTTGCAGAAGAACCCCAATGAAGAATGCACATAAGGAAAGTCAGACACTAGAAATTTCAAAGCCGCCTGTTCAGTGTTCCAAGAAGGACTCAGACAAGCAGAGAGTAATTCTGGACCTGTCCTTACTCAATTCATTCATTCAATGCTACAAATTCCGCATGCTTACAATCTCACAGGTATGGACCCTACTCTCCGGGGCCGTCACCACCTCTATAGATCTTACAGACGCTTATTATCACGTCCCTATTGCGAGAAACTTCTCCCTTACCTGGGATTCAGACTAGAAAAACAAGCCTACTCCTTCAGGGTCATGCCATTGGCTCAACATCGCACTCCGAATTTTTACCAAACTGGCAGAGACAGTCGCTCAAGAGTTGCGGTCCTAAGGGATCATGTTGGCTAATATATATATATATATATATATATATATATATATATATATATATATATATATATATGTATATATATATATATATATGTATATATATATATATATATATGTATATGTATTATATTATTATATATATAATGTATATGTATATTTATATATATATATATATATATATATATATATATATATATATATGTATATATATATTTAATAATTTTTTTTTTTAACTTTAGTCCTGGTCATTATTTTAACTTTTAACTATAAAATATAGATTTACAGCATTTTTGTCTCTCCAAGCAGAGGGCAAAATTCTTAGATCTAAGCAGTGACTGGTAGAGGATTAAAAGGATGAACCACTTTTCGGGATTGAAGTTATAGGCAAAATGTGCAAATATGGAGTAAAGGGTAGAATTGTGAATGCACTGTATAGTTACAATTGATATTCTAGTTACAATACAATATACCCAGAAATTACATAATCATCAATAATTATAGACAAATTTTTATGTAATTTCTATGCATACTGTAAAGAGAATACTCATTTTAACTATGCATTCATAATTCTACCCGTTATTCCGTACACATGCACGTTATGCCCATAGCTTTAATCCCAAAAAGTGGTTCATCCATTTACAGTTTCCATATTTTTTCATTTCTTACATCTAAATGTACAAAGTACTGATCTTGATTAGATTTCTGTGCAATTCAGGGCTTAAATCTTCTATAATTTCTATACAGTAATTGGTATGTTTTAAAATCTTACTTATGGTGTACATTTAGTGGTTGTTTGGATTGTATGAACTTTGAATGGTGCATTTTACAAATATGTAATGCACCATTTAAGGTTCACACACCCCAAAAACACAATTAAACTAAACTGTTACTTCAGAATACCTGTGCACTAAACAACTGAGGGATGGGACTCACGAAGAGGAATAATTTAACTCAGCCCATACTAGAAGTGCATCCCTTACTTCAGTGAGTGACCCCTTTAAGCACAAATCTGAGTGTACAGTGAGTGGTACAGCAAAAACTTTGCAGAAGTCTTTGGACAATGCCATGAGGCTACCCTAAGGATGACAGGGATCTCCATATATTAATAAAGCCAGGGAAGTTTAATGAGCATGAACCTCATAGGCCCTAATCCTGAAAGTATCAAAGTCCTCTCTAGATGCAACAGAATAAGCACAGAAATATACTTGCCAGAGCCAATTAGATCATTTCTAGCAACATATCTATTTTGACAACTCTTAGGCAGGAGGGTAGAATGTACAGTAGATGAAAAGACTGTATGCTATACTGTAGATAGCACTGTCCTCTTAGGTGAAAGAAAGCAGGGTAGGGACAGCAAAAGGACCAACAAGAGCACCATCCCTAACAGAAGGCAATAGTATTTGCTACCAATTCTAGGGAAAACATGAGACCAACCCCAAGGAGTGATAACCGCCACACATAAGATGCAGTGATTGAGAATAAGGAAACCTAAGAAATGTGGCTGTAACAAAAGACACCTTCAAGAACAAAGACTTGAGAAATCCCGTGACAAATACGAAAAGGCCTGGGAACCACTTACGTTAAGGCCAAAATGGACCAATGACGGTCATAGTTTGCAGAAGCTTAAAACTCCACCAACACCTGTTTCAGCAGGCTGAACTAAGGGGTTACACAAATGTTTAGGTTAACCTACATTTGAAGTACTGTCTGGCATTGATGGCCAAGCTATTAAGCCCTGGTGTGGAGAACAGTAGAGAAATCTGGCATTCAACATGACAAATAGATCCAACAATGGCTTTACCATCCGAGTGATATATTTCTCAAAGTGGATTTGAAATGCAAAGAAGTACTGTAACATCATCTGCAAAAGCAATAGGCTTGTTTTCAAGGCTAAACCACATATAAATATAAAAAAATAATAGGCCAAGAACACTGATACAACAGATGAAATATGATATTTTCATAATAAAACTGAGTTTCATATAGACTTCAGCTAATTACATAGCTATACTTTCCACTCGCTCAGCGTTGAAATTTGAAGTTCACGGTAGCGATTTGTTTATTTATAGTGTAGGTAACTACCCCGCCCTCTATCAGGGAACAATAGGTACAACATTAACAGCATTCGTCACTACTTTTATGCTTAATGTCCATCAGAGGGGAGGAGGAAGGGCTCTGATCTTGTAACTACTTGGTAAGTACGAGGGTAAGTCAAAAAGTTCCAGGAAAAATTCAATATACTCTTTATTTAAGGAAATTCAAACATCATTTTTCTACATATCTACCATCTAACTCTATATACACTTTTCAAGGCGCTGTTTCCACCTCTGCAACCCTTCTTGTAGAAATTTGGGGCCTTTCTATTAAACCATGTTGAAACTGCATGTTTAGCAGCATCCAAAGATTCAAACCAGACTCCTCTTAAGTGTTCCTTGAGTTTTGGGAACAGGAAAAAATCTGAAGGAGCAAGATCAGGACTATAAGGAGGATGTGGAAGAGTTTCCCACCTAAATTTCCGTGAGGACTCTCTTTGCAACCCTTGATGAATGTGCTGAGCGTTATCATGATGGAACAAAATTCTGTGGTGCAACTTTCCTCGACGTTTTAGCCAATGCAGTCTTCAGTTTTTGCAAACACCTTTAGTAGTTCCCGGTGATTGTTTTTTGTCCTTCAAGGAAACCAATCAAAATCACTCCTTTGGAGTCCCAAAACACTGTTGCCATAACCTTCTGGGCAGATCTCGCCACTTTGAACTTCACTGGTAGCTGAACCCTCTTGGTAACCATTGCTTTGATTGAATTTTACTTTCTGGGTCATATTGATGGATCCAAGTTTCATCTCCAGTAACAATCCGGTCAAAAACCTGATTCATTTGATTCAATCTTCGTTAAAACTGCAAGAGAAAGTTCAGCTTTTGATGCAGTTGGTCTTCGCGCAACGCTTTTGGGACCCAACGTGCTGAAAGTTTATCAAACCAAGATTTTCATTTAAAATTGAAAATGCGGAACCATGGGAGATCCCAGCTTCATTAGCTATCATATCGATAGTAATCCGACGATCTTCATCCACTAGATTCTGCACCAAAGCCACAATTCTTTCATTTTTGCAGTCGATGGTCTTCCCCTCTTAGGTTGTTTTGAGGTCCTCCTGACCATCCTTAAATCGCTTTATCCAATCATAAACAACTGATTTAGATGGAGAAGAATCTCCATAAACTTGTTGCAAAGCTTCAATAACTTTTCCTGGTTTCCAATCAAGCTTGGTCAGAACTTGATGTTAGCTCATCTCAAAATTTTTTTATTTTCCATGGGTTCAAGTAGTTACTTTTCTGAAGCAGATGTTAACACCCACGGTAGCAAGAGGATGACTGAGGTAACAAGTCTATATGGATCACTACATCACAGATAATTGTTTACCAAGTATTTGGGTTGTTTCATTCCTGTGTAAATACATAATTCAACAATTTTTCCTGAAACTTTTTGACTTACCCTCGTATATATGAAACAATTTTATTATGAAAATACCATTTTCATATATGTAACTTACCAAGTAATTACACAGCTGAATCCCACATTGATAGGAGGTGGGATAAATGGACATATTCTGTTCCAAACAATCAGATAAGAGGATGAATTTGCAACATAAGAATCTGTTAGCATTGATAAAATCCTTGTTGTAACCTTACCTGGTAAGAGAGCTGCAGTAGATGATTGCTGCCTTGGTCTGTGCTTACCTTGACCTGTAGCAACTTTGCGGAATGGCCGTGATTAAGACCCTACTTTTGAGAGGGGGACCTTAGAGTGAAGGAGACTTTCAAACACCCATAAAGCAGAACAGGAAAACTGCCCTTGCCCTGGGTGCAGTACCAAAATACAACAGACCAATAAAAAATAGTTACCAACACCAACAACAATATAGGTTAAAACCATCATACCACTACCACAACTGGTGGGAACTCCGGGTGTAAGTAACCCCCAGCTTCCCAAAAAAAACTCTGACACCCAAAAATTTCAAGGCAAAGGAGCTACGGATAGGAAGGGTTGCTTCCTATGCTTCCTCCCCCAATACCGAGCCAGTCACCGATAACGGACCTAAGGTATAGCAATTTTCGTACATCATTTCAATTTCTTTCAGATAGTGAGAGGCAAAAATGGAATTGCATTTCCAGTACAGTAAACCCCTATATTCATAGGGGGATGTGTACCACATCCCCTGCGAATAGCTAAAATCCGTGAATATTTAAAACCCCTCTAAAAAACCCTTAGAACTACCTATTCTGATAGTTCAAAAAAAATAAATAAATAAATAAATAAAATTAAAAATGCTCATACCCGAGTATTTTAATAGTTTATCACAAAAAGTGCACTTAGTCATGAAAATATGAAAATACAGTCATTAATGAAACTTTCTCAGTGAAAAAATACAGAGAATGGGTGAATTTTCCACAAATGTGTATATATTTTCCATAGAGAAATCTGCGAATAGGCAAGTCCACGATTGTCAACTGGGAGATAGTCGAGAGCGACATTCTATGCCTAAAAGCACATGAAGTGGCAACAGCTCTAATATGAAGTGCTTTCGCCTTAAAGGAAGGTGGGACATCATCTTCTATTTGAGAGTGCGCCTCGATCAAACTTCTAATAAAAAATAACAGTGTATTCTTAGACAACGGTTTAAAAAGATTCTTGACGAAACACCAGAGGTTACAGGCAGGGCCTCTGATTCTCTCTGTCCTGTCTAAATAATACCTTGTCAGAGCTAGAGCGGATAGTCCTTGATGGAACTTCCAAAGATGAGGCTGTTTGGGAAGATGTATCTTTGAGGCAGTAACTTTGGGAAGTCCACAAGAAGCTTGAGAAGGTCCGGGAACCATTCTTTGAGAGGCCAAAAGGGCGCCATCAGGGTCATCGATACATTTTCGTGACTCAATTTGCTGAGAACCCTCCCTTGCCATCCTGAATGGCAGAAAGGTTTAGAGGTCCACGTTTGACCAGTCTATCAGCATTGAGCCTGTCACCCTGCCTGAGGATCCAGGACTGGTGAACAAAATAGAGGAAAGCGGTAATTCTTCGATGTGGCAAACAGGTCCACTGTCGGCCTGCCCAACAACTTCCAGAGGCTGTCGCAGACACTGGAGTGCAGTGTTCACTCTGTTGGAAGGACCTGACCCCACTGGCTTAATCAGTCTGTCAAGACGTTCATCTTTCCGTGGATGAATCTGGTTTTAAGTCTGACCTTATTCTGGTCTGCCCAAATTAGCAGCTCCTTCGCTGTCTGACAAGGGGAGAACCAGTGGGTTCCACCCTGATTCTCGTTATAGGAGAAAGTCGTGAAGTTGTTGGAATGTACCACCAAGGTTCTGTTTGCTACTGCTTTCATAAAATGCTTCAGGCCGAAGTGAATGGCAGATAACGCCTTGGCTTTTATATGCAGCTTCCTTTGATCCAGAGCCCAAACGCCAGAAGCTCCCCACCCCTGGTCTGAGGCGTCTGCATAGGAGAGGTCAGGGCTTGGAAGTAGTAGAGACTTTCCCTCTTGAAAGCCTCTCCCTGAACATCCACCACCAGAGACCCTCCTTTATCTCACTCGTAACTGGGTACATCACTATGTCTGGTTACTGTCTTCTGTTCCAGCTTGCGCGTAGAAAGAACTGAAGGGGCCTCATATGAAGTCTCCTTAGCTTCACAAACTGTTCTATGGATGAGAGGGTTCACAGCAGACTCATCCATCGATTAGCTGAGCAAACTGGAAGCAAAAGAAGGTCCTGTACCGACTGAAGGCAGGACACTATCCTCTTTGGGGAGGGAAAAGCCCGAAAAACCAGAGTTGATCCTCATCCCCAAATAAAGAATCTTCTGAGTTGGGGCTAGATGGGACTTCCCTTGATTTATTAAAAGTCTGAGTTCCTCTGTAAGAAGGGGGGTTGTCTGCAGATCCTTTGTGCACTGTTCCTGAGACTGGGAGTGGAGGAGTCAGTTGTCTAAGTATAGGCTTATGTTGATACCTAGGAGGTGAAGACATCTCGTGAGGGGTGACAGGACTTGCGTGAATACTTGTGGGGTAGTGGAGAGACTGAAACAAACTGGAAGACTTTGCCCCCGAAGACAAATCTCTGGTGTTTCCTGGACTCTGAATATATTGGGATATGAAAATACACGTCCTGCATGTCGAGTGTTATCATCCAGTCGCACTGTTGGGTGGAGGATAAGACCGACTGATTTGTCTCCATTTTGAACTTCGTCTTCTGTATGTAGTAGTTCAAAGCACTGACGTCAAGGACAGGTCTCCTTCCCCCTGATGACTTGAGGAGCACGGACAAGTGGTTGTAAAATCCTCTTGAAGTCCGATCCTCCACCACCTCTATGGTCTTCTTCCTTGGGAAGGAAGAAACTTCCTCTGAGAGAGCTATGAACTTCTCGGAGCCCTCCGGGTGTGCCATCAATGAGATTGGCGAATTCACAAGAGCAGGGTACTTGTAGAACGGGATTGAGTAACCCTCTTTGAGAACTTTGATCGTCCAAGACTCTGTGCCTCTTGCACTCCACCTCTGCCTGAAGAGGGAGAGTCTGGCTCCCACAGGCGCATGAAATATAGGAGAGTCACTTTTTGGAAGAGGTTTTAGTTGAAGTCCTCTTGATGGACTTAGCAGAGAGAAACACTTTGGAGCGGGCTCTCAAGAAAACCTGTCTGCCTCCATGAAAGGGATGCTGTTGCAGAGGGGAGACAATCTTCTACCTCTCTAAGTGCCTTTCTCACAGACAAGAGAGAACCATCTGAGGTAGGTGCGAACTAGAATCTGCTAGGTTTCTCATAAGGAAAGTGGGAGTGGGCAACACTGGAGCAGCTGGTTGGAAGTGCAGGGGAAGACTGCCAAAAAATATCTCATCAGGGAAGTATAAGCCGTAGGAGGAGGGTCTGGTACTACCACTTCCTCCTCTGAAGAAATGGGAGAAAAAAATAAGGTCTTGAGAAGGCTTATATGAAGGGGGAGCTTTATGCAAGAGGCCCAAACTATCTTCCTACTGCTTCTTGATATGCGCAAAAGAAGGATCTTCAGGCAACCAAGCGGGAGATGATGACACACGTGTGCGTTCAGTGGAAGTAGGGTGGGCAGTTGGGACTGAGCGTTCGGTTAGCGCCGAGCGCTTTGTGGGAGCTGAGCTGGCTCGAGGTGGGCACTCTGGAGTCCAAGACAAGCGCTCGACAACTGGGAAACAGTCTGACAAAAACACTGGACGCTCGTATGGGCACCCAGAAGGAGAAGAGCGTCTCATAGAAGAGCACTTATGAGCTGAGAGATGAAGTTCAGCATGTGAACGCTTGGAAGAAGAGCGAACAGGCTGCCCCACGTACTGCAACCCAGTTGCTGACTAGCAGAATGGTCTTTTGCATGGTTTGGAGAAAAGGGAGAGGCATCTCTACCATGATGTATCTTCAAGGGATGAGATTCACCTGGGAAGTGCCAAAAATGCCTCTTATTAGCACTAGAGTCACTGTTGGTGGGCGCTCACTGTGACGCCTTTCCAACGGCTGTCAGAATTACGAAGCACTGAGTCGGATGAGGGGGCGACTGCCCTTGGGCAAACCCCGCTAACCTCCTTTGGACCTCCGGTATGTCTGCTCCCAGGTTCAGGGGAGTGTGACAAAGACCTTTGTCTGGGGGTGTCAAAGGGACAGACAGCCACCTCCTCCACTGGCACTGACATTTGTTTAATACTCTGCACTTCGTCCATAAGGACTTTTAAGCGATTCACCCAACTTAGACACCATATTAACTACAAGATCAACTTTACAATTGACCTTACAAGTGAGATCTATTGAAAACTCTTGTCCTCTACGTTTTGCACAGAGCGTATGACTATTGTATGTTAATTTGGTCATTCGGGTCTTGCAAAATAATGGGTTATTGCAAAATCCTCGGGAATAAATAAGAAAACCTCAAATTCAACCACCATACTATTCAATGTTGATGGTAAAGCTGGCAGAAAAGTAGTGACAATCGCTGTTAACATTGTACCTATTGTTCCCCGACAGAGGGCGGGGTAGTTACCTACACTATACACAAACGAATTGCTACCGCGAACTTCAAATTTTTAACTGCCGTGCGAGTGGAAAGTATGGCTATGTAATTACTTGGTAAGTTACATACAGTATATGAAATCCAGTAATCATTTTAGTCCCCATAAACAGCTGCTCTCTGCAATCTATTAGTTAAAAATTCAATACTGCAACATTAAAAATGGGCCCAACTCACAGGAGTTTGAAAAAAAAGGCTCTGATTAGCATTAGTCAAAAAGGACTAAGTCAAGACTTTCAACTTAAAACTTCATGATCAGAATCTGGGGATATCTGTGAAACTGAAAACTGAAAGTAGAGCATCACAAACACCCAGCCCCTACAAAAACCAAACTACAAACTAGGGAACATAGTTAGCTTCAATATAGGCATTCAGACATTTTGTCAACATATATTAAAAAAAAAAATAAAATAAGGTAATATGGGAGCCACAGAAACATGGTGGTAATGCAGACCAGTTACCATAACAACATTTACCAAGTGGAGTAACATTATCAATATTCCATCATGGGCAAAAGGTATAATGCTGGTTATAGTACAATTTTGAACAGGCATACAGTATTTTATGATGGTATATTAAAAAAATATATAAAATTAAGTGTTTACCATGAGAGTTGCAGGTTAAATTTTCCTCAAATGGCATCACTTGTAATCATAAGATTATCAAATACTGACAATCTGCATGACTTTAAACGATGTCACCATTAACTAAACTATTTCAACGCACTTTTAAAAATACAACTATGGTACTGTTGCTTATTGGAATCTATTTTTCCAGTTTTTCCAAATATTTTGCTAGACCCTTAAAATCCTCTCCCAAACCAAATTTTATCTCGGACCTGTGAGGTTCCAATTACTGATTACAATATGTGGTAAGCAGTACAGGAGTATGGATGGATTATATGACACTGGAAAAACTATAATATGATCATTAAAATTTAGTCAATAACCCCCTTGTACATGATTTTTATATACATCATGTAAATAGAGATGTATTTTCAAGCTTAGATATACTAGGCTTACTTTTGATGTTTTTTTCTCCAGTTTCAGTAGATACCACTTGATAATGCATCATCATCATCATCCAACGGTTTTAACTTATAAATAGGCCTAGATGAAAAAGTTCATTGCGTTGAAAGTGAATCTTCACACATTAAATCAAGCTTACCAACCTTGTGATTTGTCTAAGAATTTATTTCTATATTTTAATAATCAACAACCACCTACTACTGTGTGCACTACACTGGTATAAATAACAGCAAGTACTGACATAAACAATCGAATCGAGAAACAGCCATTTACCAATGTCAGTTAACGAAACTTAACACACATTTATTAAGGGTTGCGTTACAGTTGTCAACTTGTTCAAAATTTGCTACTAATAATTTTCAGTGGTGACTTCAACATAAATAAAAATAAGTCTTTATTCATTCCTCAAACAATGGAAAGGAAAGTTATCATTCTAATTTCAGCCAGTGGTGAAGAAATGAATAATGTGCAGGCCAGAGGAGGTTTTGGAAGATGCAAAAGTAGCAACGGTCTACAACTAAATTGCAGCTTTACTGTACTTCCTTTAATTTATAAACCCAGTTCTGATGATTAATGAAAGTACAGCAATCTTCAAATGCTTTTCATTTAGCAGCTAATGACTGATGATGATGTTGGTAAAATGCAATCAGCTATGATTTAAAGAATTTAAACTTAGAAAGAATGCAAATGGAACCTAATCACAGTGTTCATTACAAAATAAGACAATGCACGGAGAATAATTGCATACAGTAGGTAAAGAATAGTTTTATTAAGATTATCATTATTCTGAATACTGCTGTATTACAGGCAGTCCCCAGTTAACGGCAATCCGGTTTTACGGTGCTTGTCTAGCGATGAAAATCAGCAATTTTCAGCGCCGAAAATCGCCGATTTCCACTTACTGGCATCGATAATTGGGTATTGGAGCCGATACATGCCTAACAGAGGCGCTGATAACCGAAAATTGGCGCTTTTTGGTGCCGATAAGCCCCGGAAATTCCTGATTTTTGGCTAGCGGCGATTTTCAGTTGTCACCACACCCTCAGAACAGAACCCCCGCCGATAACCGGGGACCGCCTTTATTTGACTTTTGCAAATGGATATCTGTTGGTGTAACAACATAACCAGTGGCGCCAAACTCTCACATGTGCAAGTTTATTCAACAAAAGCAGCAACAAAAGTTTGAAGTGCCGGAAAACATCAAAAGGTGCCAAGAGATCAGAATTCAACCGTACACTTATAAAAAAAAAAAAAAGTCCAAAAACGGACGTAGCGAAGGTGTAAGCATTTCTGGGGAAATATGAAGAAGGCCATAATTTCCATCAGGAACTAAACCTAATGAAAGCCAATATTTATGTGGAATGAGCTGGCAACACTGTTTACAAAGGGGTGTGTGTGTGTGTGTGTGTGTGTTTGACCCCCGGTATTCTGGGAGTTATGGACCACAACCACCTGCAATAAGCTGGAATCCCTGATAGAAGCACTTTTAGAGAGGTTTACCAACCTAAGTGCCTATTTCAATACTGTGCAGTAATTCAAACACATAATAATATATGTACCTTAAACTAAAATGCATATTGCTGCCTATTTTAATCGTTTAAACACCAAATATACCTAAAACTAATCATCCTAAAACACTTTAATATTTCAATGTCACCTTACATTACCTTTAAAAACATATGGCTTACAGCTACCTGTGAAAACTAATCAAGTTACACCTATATTCAGGCACAGCCATTTTCCCTCATACAGTGTTCAAGCCATCCTGTTTTCTTTTTACATTAGATAGGGGAAACATTGGGAGTTCACAAATAGAGCTAGTACTGTACCTAAATATTTAAATATGCATTAAAAAAATACCAAATTACACAGTAAATTCAATCAACAGTGATAAAATATTCTCTTGTATACTTTTGTGTGTTAATCATAGTTAGACTCAAAGTAAATCAAGCAAAGAAAATAATGTAATGTACTGTAATACATATGCACACAATCATTTGTATGCGTTGCGAACTACGTGGAGTTTTACTTTTAAAAGGGGGTCTGATTTTTGGAAAAAACTACTTTAGAGGAGGGGAAGGCTGAGACCATCTCTACCCTAGCCCATTGTGAATTATACTGTGTCGCCCAAGAGGACTTCCACTGCATGTTATCCTGTAGAAGACAACCCCAACCATGCAAGTCCTATGGGGCCTCACCTCTTCCCTTCCTTGTGATACGCAGTCCAGGAGTTTATTTTTCTTTCCCCTGGTAGGAATGTCTTGTCTGCTTTGAAAGGGGTGCTGATGCTACTGTTGTCCTTTCTCCTATTGTTGGAGGGGTCCTTTATTGGTTACTGCAGGCTTGTACGGCTCTGATTCACACCAAGCTTTCTTAGGCTAAGGAAGAGGAAACTCTCAAGGGTATCGTTTCGCAGATTCGCCTTTTTCAAGAACAGTATATATTTTGGAATTCTGTTGTTGGGCTCATTCAAGTTGTTTGACAACACTGTTCAAAAAGGGTCCCAACAGATAAGGGAAGAAAGGAATAGGGAGGTTACATTGGGGAGCGAAATGTTGAAGTCCATCAATACTGCCTTTCAAGCCATAATGCGACACTCTAGAAAGTCGGAGCGTCCACCCAATAGGGTCCACATAAGTGTTTTGGCTCCTGCAGTGAACAATGTTCTGGAAGACACTGGAAGCTTTTTAATTAGGATGAGCCTAGCATAAAATTCAGCCATAGCTGTCCTGAGATTTTTCTTGTAAGAGTCCCAAATTGCTGGGTAGCCATGTCCAACGGGAGCTTTTTCGCCTCAGAAGGGAGAAAAAAAATGTTGCTCATTCCTTTGTAGCACTATCATATACTGGGATGGTGGAGACAATGGCTTTATTTCTGCTATAAACTCTCGTTCCCCTTCATCAACTTTTGAGGACTCACTGCAGCTACCAAAAATAGGTTTTTCCATGTCAAAACCTGTTTTTTAATAACTGCCAAGAACAATGTATGTAATAAGTGTAAGTAGTCTAAAAAATGTGAACAAACCTCCCTGAATGACTTTGTTCTTTAGATGTTAGGATGGTGATAGTAAGCCTGTTGTTTTCTTTACTGTTCACTTTACCTTTTGGTATCTGCTTTTAGATTTCTAAAGAGGAAGGGAGATATTACTTTGAATGCTGAATAAATGTGTGTGTGTGTGTGTGTGTGTGTGTGTGTGTGTGTGTGTGTGTGTGTGTGTGTGTGTGTGTGTGTGTGTGTGTGTGTGTGTGTGTGTGTGTGTGTGTGTGTGTGTGTGTGTGTGTTTACACAGTAAGACTGTGAAACCTGGGATTTCATGAAATTCCTGAAATTTTCAGGGAATTCATGAAATCACCAATTCACTTAGGGATTCCATTAAATTGCTAAAATGATGCTCTAGTTATTTCATGAATTCCCTGCTAATGATTATACATAGAACAAAAAAACTGTATTCATTATTCATAAATCATCATACACTCATGAACAGCCTAAATATATCAATCTTAGTAAAGTATAAAATAGAAATTCATTACAGTAATAGTGTCACTATAATGAAGCTAGTTTTTATTTTGACAAGTAAGACTGTTTTGAAACACTTGCATCTGTTTTTCTGATACTGCTTCTTGCCTCTGCTACAGTCGCAGTGGAAGAACCCTTGGCTGCCAGAAGCTGTAGACCTGAGAGCTTGCTTAGTACAGTCGTACTGACATCAGGTTATCCAACAGTTGCTGAGGACAAAGATCAAACTGATTCCTGGAATACTTTGTGCTTAAAATCCCAGCTTTCACTGCAATTCATGTTATTTTCACCCCATTCAACAATAACTCCAAGATGTTTCTTGAGTCACCTCTTCCTCTACCAACCATAGGAATGGGAACACCAACATTGTCTCCAACTTCACCTGCCTTTAGGTCAATATGGGAGCGCTTGATCATCCTTTTTGCCGGGGATAGCTGGGAATCACAAGCTCTTTTGCGCTGAATAGTTGTGTCTTCAAGCCATTTGTCAAGGGGTACAGGACTCTGTGAAGGAGGACTGTCTAGATCAGGGGTTTTCAACCTGGGGTACATGCTCCCCATGGGTCATTAGGGTTAGGAGCCTGGCCACTCACTGACTTGTACTGTTTATTGAACTTGTGAATGACTCCAGTGCTTGTAATCTATTTGAAAAAGTGTCTTTAGTCTGATTCTAGTGTAAAATATCCAAGTCATATCCACGTCGCAGAGGAGCCTCTTTGATCTCTGTTACTTTTCCCATCAACGTATCTGTGAAACTGGGTTTTCGAGCTTACTTGTCATAAAATCAAAACTAAGGTCTTGAATGAATGTGGAAGCTGACCTTCGATGTGCTTTAGCAAAAACTGCTCCTTGGCCGACAAGACTACAAGACTAGTTGATGAAAAACAGTTCCAGCCATCTCTTTAACACCCTTTGCAGCTGATGTAATAATAATGTATTTTGTTTTTGCAGCTCAGTACCATAACCTTGAAGATTTAATGTATAGCCACAGGTAAATAATTATAAAAAAACTATTTTTTATGGAATTCTTTGTTTAGAATATTATTGGATGTGTTTTGACACTGTGCATATTTATCAAATAAATTTTTCTTGAATTCTGTTTCAAAGCTACATTGTGTAGGCTGTGCCATTTTGCCCTGCAAGAATGAACTATTTCAGCATGGCCTACCAATCTCTTGTATAAGTATGACTGCATGTTAATTGCAATCCTAGAGAAGCTATAATTGGGTGAAATATAATTTCTTTCATCTTAACACACAACTACAAAGGTGTAAAAGCAGTATTGTACTAAAGGCAATTTCACCACAGCACATCAAAGACAGGTGTGAAATCTAATTTCTTTCACCAGAAGAGACAAAAGCTACGGTAAAAAACAACATGCATTACATCACAACATGCCTCCATAATTCAAAGCAGGTGTTTTTCTATGTTACTTTACTACAGTGCTCCCCCACTTTTTTGCGGGAATAGGTTCCAGAACCAACCGCAGAAATGCAAAATCCCCTCTAAAAACGTTTATAATTGCCAAATACTCTGTACCTCTTAAGCTAAAATGCTTTTAACTGTCCATTTTAAAAGTTCACTGCCTAATTTAGTAGTACAAACAAAAATTTACCTTAAATTATCATACTAAAACAATTTAATATCAATTCAAACAAAAATACACCCCAAACCATCTTAGATTAGTACCCTTTTACAACTGTTACTCTCATGTATATATGCCCCCTAAAATGCTTATAACAATGATTTACTAATTTTAAAATATTACAGTATTAATATTAATTTAAACAGCAAAATACCTATAAAATGTTTAATACAAATTAAATCTTTTATACAAATTAAATCTGTCTTAGAGAACATTTGACAACTAATCATGTCACCTCTGTACAGCGGACCTTCGCCTATTTGCGGTTCAGGGTTCACGCCTTCAACTATTCACGAATTTCTCTGTGGAACATATTGTCAGTATGTGATCCTTTTTCATTACGTATTATGGTTAAATTGAGGTTTTATGTAATTTGTTAAACCCAGTCTTGTATGTTTCACTTGAAGGTGTATAGGGAGCGGGATACGGTGACCCACATGGGAAGTCTGCTAATATAATAATAATATTGACAGTTTCTTTTTCAGAGGTTGAAGCTGATGAAAATATTTGTATTGATGAAGGTAATTGGCATGCTGATAACAAAGGGTCATTAGCAAATTTTAGCAGTATGGTTTCACATTTGAATAATGATAAGCAGAAATCTTTAAAGAGGTTAGTGAATAATTATAAAGGTTTATTTTCTGATGTGCCAGGTTGAACATCCATTTTAGGGCATGATGTGGATGTGGGTGATGCCATTCCTGTTAAACAAGCCCCTTATAGGTTAAAACCCTTCAAAAGTGAAGCAGTGGTGAAGGAAGTCGAGTACATGCTAAAACATGACCTTATCGAACCAAGTAAGAGCCCTTGGTCATCTCCGGTAGTTTTAGTTAAAAAACCTGATGGAGACTTTAGATTATGTTTTGACTATCGAAAGGTGAATGAGGCGATTAAGGCGGACTGTTATCCTTTGCCTCGTATAGAGGACTGTATTGACAGTTTGGGAAAGTCCAAATATATTAGCAAATCTGATTTATTAAAAAGGAACTGGCAGGTTCCTCTTTCCAAGTGTGCTAGAACCTTGTCGGTGTTTGTAACACCCCAAGGTTTGTTTCAGTGCAAAGTGATGCCGTTTGGGATGAAAAATGCGGCAGCCACTTTCCAAAGATTAATGAATAGTTTGGTCTATGGTTTAGAAGGTTGTGTGGTATACATAAACAATATTATCATGTATAGTGATGGCTGGGAGACACATCTGAAAAGAATCAAGGCGTTGTTTGAGGTATCGAAAAAAGCAGGTTTGGTGGTAAATTTGAAAAAGAGTGAGTTTGCCAAAGCGAAGGTCGTGTATTTAGGGCCATGAGGTTGGTGATGGCAAGGTAATTCCAAAACAGGCCAATATTGAAGCTATACAGAATATAGGTGTTCCTCAATGGCGCAGGGATGTCCAGAAGTTTCTTGGCTCTGTGGGTTGTTACAGGCGCTTCAACAAGAACTTCTGGATATCGCGGAATCTCTGACCCGTCTCTTGAAAAAGGAAGTAAAATCTGTTTGGTCCTCGGAAACTCAAAATGCTTTTGAAAAGTTGAAACAGGTGCTTGTTTGTTCCTTATTTTGAGAGCTCCAGATTTTGATGTTCCTTTTTGCAACTGCTACGGATGCCAGTGATCTGGATGTTGGTGCAGTCGTTTTACAGGCTGACGAACAGGGAGTGTGTTATCCAGTTGCCCTCTTCTCTAAAAAGTTGACGGAAATATTCAACGATTGAGAAGGAGGCACTCATTAATCCTAGCAATTAACCATTTTTCTGTTTATCTTTTGTCAACAGGCACACCTATAAAAATTATGACTGATCATAACCCTCTAACTTTTATCAGCAGGTATAAAAATAAGAATCAGAGGCTAATGCATTGGAGCCCCATGCTTCAAGAGTGGAACCTAGAATTCACTCACACTCCAAGCAAGGATAACGTTGTGGCTGATATTCTTTCACGTAGCTTAGAATAAATACACTTGCTGAGGGCTTTGCAATCATAAATGTAGTATCTGTATCGTTCCAGTTGATGTGTGTGCTGTTGATATGAGTAGTTAGGTTTGCATTGGAATTAACTGAATATTTGTGTATTAATGACAATTTATTTTACAGGAATTGTTCTAGTTATGAGATAGGAATGTTATAGTATTAAGTTAAGGTGAAGGGGAGTAATGGTATATATTACTCAAGGTTTAGTATTAGATTAGGGTTTTCGAAGATTGATGGTGCAGTAGCTTCGTTATGGAAACAAGTGTTGGAGGTTTAGGATATTGTTATTTTATTGATAGCATAGGATGATGCTATTGTTGGTATAACCTCTCACTTGGGTACGATACGACTAAGGTGGTGACTCTTGTTAGAGGCATTAATACAGTGATTCTTTACTTTCAGGCTTAAGTACGCTTCACGAATTTTTGTGTGTTAGTTTGGTGCATGGGAGACCCATGTTGGATTCCTCTGTATCGGTCTAAATAAGTGTGGGTACTGTATTTTCACTTTGAGGTGGACATTTACTTGTGTTAAGTGCATTGATACACTGATTATTATAAAAACAATTGGGGATTTGGGACACACTTAATGACAGTGAGTGCAAAGTCTCATTGATTATAAGACAGTGAAGAGTGTAAATTAGTGTGGCATTCTGTAACTTCAGGATCCCGGTGTCGGGTTTATGAGCAACATGAGGCTCATTGGTGTTTGCCATGTGCAGTGGTGTGGTTTGTAAAGAGGTTATGTAAAAACTTTTTGAAAATTTGTGTACGTACCTTGGGTACTTTGTATTTTTTGTTGTTGTTGTGCCTCTTTCATTATCGTAAGCTCCCCTCTTCCCTTTTGAGTCTTATTTATGTATGGTGTGATATATTTTTACTTTATTTTTCTGTTATTTCAGGTTTTGTAAATATTATGTCTTATTTGATATTGCTAGAAATTGTTTGATTCATTACTTTGTAAAGGAAAGGTTAGATTATACATATATAAATTTTTTGGAAAAAAAAAAAAAAAAATCTCAGGATATGGAGGTGTCAGTATGTGATCCTTTTTCATTAAGTATTATGATTAAATTTAGTTTTTATGTAATTTGTTAAACCCAGTCTTGTATGTTTCACTTGTCATGAACCTCCTCTTGAGTATAACAATTGTTTGCTTGTTATTAAAGTTTGTGTTTACTTTTCAAGAAGGTTGTGTGTGTGTGTGGTCCCTCCCCTGTGGTTTAGGGGGTGGGGGTGACTTTGTAGCTTCTGTTCAGAGAACAGGGGATTGTTCTTTGGACCTTTTCCTATACGCAACATTTTTGAGTTGCTTCATGGATGAAGGATATTGCCGTGACTTGCTTCTTGGTGGTTGCAGCCTCAGCTGGTGAATTTCACTTATCTTCCGAACTTGAAGATTTATACCGTACCGGATTACTGCTATCTTCAAATTAGATGACCTCTCTGGATTACCAATCTGGAGGTCCTTTCGGATTCACCGCACCACCTCTGGTTCAGTTATAAAGCCAGGGGGATCTTGCTATCCCATGGTAAGGTTTTTTTGCCTTTGAATTGTGTCGATCACGGCTGTGAATTTGTTGTGGCTGCTTAGTTGGGCCTGAGTTGGTTAACCACCGGTTATTCTACTCCAGACATGGAGGATACCCTTATTCTTCGAGAAGAATATAAATAATTTATTTATTCAAGAAGCTAATAAGTGACAAGTTTATTTATAGGAAAATTAGTTTGTAACTTGTTAGGCTTTTCTTCCTTTGCAATTTTCCTACTCCTTTCTGGACCCCAATTTTTGGTTTTGACTGTTTAGTAACTATCTTAAGTGTAGGTGTATTTTGGGTGATTACTATTGAGAGAAAGTGATTAATTTATTACCAGTATTAAAGAGGTTCAGGTGTAATTTCTCATGTTTATTTTTGTGTTAAATTTATGGTTTTTTGTAGTGTTTGTTTACTCACCCCCTTGAATTCATTCTTGCACTTTGTTTATTGAGTTTTGGTATGACTCCACCCTACTGTGGACTTCATATCAGTATTATATGGATACTTGAAGAGGAAATTTATGAGTGAATTTTGGTAATGGTTAAACAATCCGTTACAATATATACACAATCGCGGAAAATTCGCCTGTTAGCGGTAATTTTCATAGAGCAATATTCACTAATTACAGGTACTGTATTTTCACATTTTTGTGACTAAATGCATTTTTTTGTGATAAAACTATTAAAATTTACACGTACAGGCGGTCCCCGGTTTACGACGGGGGTTCCGTTCTTGCGCCGCGTCGTAACCCTAAAATTATCGTAAGCCGGAAAATCATCGAAAATCGTCAAAAATCATAAGAAAACCTTACTTTTAATGCTCTGGTGCATTAAAAAGCGATGTAAACTGCATTATTATTGAGTTTTACATCAAAAAACCTTCAAATTATGATTATTCTGCGTTTTTGGGCCATATTTCTTCCGTCGGATCGGCGCGGAGCGTCGTAACCCGGAACATCTGCGTCGTAAGCCGGAAATAATTTCTGATGAATATATTTGAAAAGCGTCGTAACCTCGAACGTTAGAAGCCGGAACCGTCGTAAACCGGGGACTGCCTGTATAAGCATTTTTAGAGGGTTTTTCGGTGTTTGGGGGATTGTGGTACGCATCCCCTGCAAATACAGGGGGGTCGACTGTACAGTAAGTATACATAAGCATGGCCGTTTTCTTTTATAGTATTGAAGTCGTACTGTTTTCTTTATGTGTTGGTAAAAACAGAATACCACAAATTTGCTTTTTTTTTTCATAAAGCAACACTGTTTATTCACTAATTACTGTATTTTTTATTTTGTGTTTGTGACTAAAAACAGATGATGATGATAATTTACAGTGTACTTATAATGTAGTAATGCATCTATTAAGCTATTCCAGGTTGGGCCACAGACTGAGCATAACAAGTCTATGTTTCTCTCTCTCTCTCTCTCTTCTCTCTCTCTCTCTCTCTCTCTCTCTCTCTCTCTCTCTCTCTCTCTATGGGTAATGTAAGATGTATATGAAATGATATTACTGTAAAGTGTTTTTGGATGATAGAGCATATTGTACAATATTTAAAATAATCGCTAATTATTTTAATTTTATTTCCCAGTCTGCTTTTAGTAGAAAATATAGAATGAAAATAATTATAAAATTTTTAAATATTGTACAATATGCTCTATCATCCAAAAACACTGTAAAGTAATATTTCAAACAGAACTTACATTACCCTGAGAGAGAGAGAGAGAGAGAGAGAGAGAGAGAGAGAGAGAAGAGAGAGAGAGAGAGAGAGAGAGAGAGAGAGAGCATACACTTGTTATGCTCAGTCTGGGGTCCAACCTGGAATGAGCTTAATAGATACATTACTATAAGTACACAAATTTTTATCAATAAAATCGAGAGAGAGAGAGAGAGAGAGAGAGAGAGAGAGAGAGAGAGAGAGAGAGAGAGCATACACTTGTTATGCTCAGTCTGAGGGTCCAACCTGGAATGAGCTTAATAGATACATTACTATAAGTACAAAAATTTTTATCAATAAAATCTGTATTTAGTCATTAACAAAATATGAAAAAATACAATAATCAGTGAATAAATAGCGTTGCTCAAAAAAAAAAAAAAATTGAATTAATGATAATTTTAGAAACGGTCCATAGAAAAAAATCTGCAAATTGGTGAAAGTTCCCACAGAAAAGTGAAAGCTAGGCTCCACAAAAATCTGTGACAAAATGAAGTGTAACAAGCAGGGTAGTACGATATTTCACAATTTTTCTAATTTGTGTTTAGGTGTGTTTAGTTAAATTGTATAAAATACAATGATATTTTTTTCAGTAAATACACAAAATCCCTAGATATTTTAGTAATTTCATAAGTCCCTAAGTGAATCAGTGACTTCATGAATTCCCTGAAAATTTCAGGAATTTCATGAAATCCCTGGTTACACAGTCTTACTGTAACAATAAATATATATATATATATATATATATTATATATATATATATATATATTATATATATATACATATATATATTATATATATATATACACACACACATATATCATACTGTAACATACATATATATATATATATATATATATATATATATATATATATATATATATATATATTTGTACCATACTGCATTCTAAGAATACAAGTACAGTAACTGCAGTATTTCACTCTTCACTCTTCTCCCTTCCTCAGCAAGTACTGTCACTGGTAACTTGATGTTACATTTTACTACAAGGTCACAAAGGTTACATGATATGAAAGTAATGCAAATAGATAGCAAATGCACACACATTACTCACAACACAAGTTTAAATGTTCTTAAACATTCTGGGAATGTATATCCTCCTTTCAAGAGGATATGACAAGAAAATGCAACAGATACAACATTAACACTGATTTTGTACGGTTTCCTTGATTCCATTGTTGTTCTTTTCTTTCAGTCTTAAACCTAAATATATACAGTAAGGTCAGGAACTACACCACAAAAACAAATGACACAAGATGACACCTTTGTAAAGGTGAGAATTATATTCACCATCTGTAATGGATGACAAATCTACCATTCAACTGGATAAATAAGTGGGATGAAAATGAGGAAGCTAAAAAAATAGCATATCCAGAGAAGACTGGACATGGTTTGTAAATAATATTTAGTGTGCAAAACCTCATCAAATTGTTACCACTGTATACACAAAGTCTGACTAGAAAATATTGCTCTTGATCCAGTAACAACCCAGTAATTTTAAAATATCACACACAAGTTCTTAGTCCATATAGTATATATAAAATATGAGAAATGCAGCATTTCGGTGCCCTTCTGGAAAGAATTCTGCCTTTAAAACAACAGTGAAACAAACCTACATAAAAACTGAACTAAAGTGGCAAGTTTCTCTGGATATTAAAATGCTATAAACAATGACCTGGTGCCATCAGAACATTTGCCAATCTGTACGAACATTCCACTGATAGACACATCACAATTATCAAATCCAAGAAAACTGAACAACAGTGACCTTCCATGAAATATCCATCATAATAGCTGACCCATTGAGGAACTGCAGCACTTTTGCATAAACTTACCTGTACAGTATATGCTTTATCTCGTACAGCAAGAATATGTGCATTAAATCTATACCACTTACCTTTAACTTTAATCTTTAAAAATTTATTCCTTAATCTAATCACAAACAATTTATTGGATATACATACCTCTCAAGCCATAACAAATAATACTGGGTGTGAGATGCTAAATTAAAGAAATGCTTTTTTTTTACAGGATGAAATGATTTGCTCTTGAAAACAATTATTCTCACACTAATTACAAGTATACTGAAACCTGACTGTGATGCATGAATACAACAGCTATTTGTTTCTGACAAACAACCAGAGAGAGAGAGAGAGAGAGAGAGAGAGAGAGAGAGAGAGAGAGAGAGAGAGAGAGAGAGAGAGAGAGAGAGAGATTTAAGTTTCTCAAGAACCATAACACAGTACAGTACTGTAATAACTGAAAGAGAATTCATTTCAGCTTTCATATTAATTAAATAAACCTTTGGGCAACTTAGTACTGTACAGGTATTTGTAACTTCAAAAAGATGGACATGGTTGTGGCATGTGGAAAGTGACAAGGAGGACAGTTTTAAAAAAAAATCATATTGCAGTAATGGGATGTAGACTAGCTTGAGGACTCAGAAAGGCACAAAGAAAGAGCATCACCAAAAATCTGTACCAGATGGGATTTCAGGCAGAAAGAGTACAGATGCAAAGTGGAGAAACAAATTTTTAACACGTCTAACACTAAAGTAAATTGTAAAACCACTATTACCTAATTCTCACAATTTAAAAGTATGATTGCCTTTGGGTGAGTACTCAATATTTTGCTCTGACTTGCGAGCACAATATCTACATCATATGTTTAGGTATTTTATTAAGAGAACCTACGATAAATCTTTAACGATTCCCTACCGTTTTAATTTGCCCTTAGTGTTCCTTGACTAGGATATACGCAAAATACGGATTTTATGATTTGTGTCCTGCGTGGGTATTGAACACTCAAACTGCAATGATGATACCCTTCTCCAATCTCTTTTAATACCTGTATGTTAAACTATTTCTTGAGAATATTAAATAAAATGTATCATGAATCAGTGTAAATACTGAACAACTACAAAGTGAAACCTCATACAAAGAAGCATAAACGTGTTTGTATACCCTCGCCCATTGAGAAAATGTTAATTGTCATGCAACCACTAAGTTAATGAAAATGCAAAAGGGCTTGGCTCATGCAATGAGCTTCAATTTTGTGTGGTGAGGTAATGAAGGACAAGAGTATTGATAAGTTACTAGAACCTGCCCAACTGATCATTTTTAGTTCTTTTAAATAAAGATGCTGGTCTCGTAGCAGAGCAAAAATGGCTGCCTGAAGGATCATGAGGCATGACATTTTCACAGAAATGTAGCAATTTCTATTATCCTAGAAATATACCATGAAGAGATGAGCCAGCACACCCCTACTTTCACCATTTGCTGACTTGAGGGAAACTTGTTACAGGCTGTGGCTTGTACAAGGGTTTTAAAAAGCATTACCATTTTCCCTTTACAGAATATCACCACTGGTAGCTCAGAGCTAACGAGATGGTTACTAAGGTGTTCCCAGAGGTCCTGAAACATGGAATCATGCCACTGTTAATATCAACAAGCAAGTTTTGAGTATGGACGAGATTACTCTTCTGTAATATGCTTAAGATGTTCATCACCTGGGTAGAGAGGGAAGTACCAGGATTAAAGACTGCCGAATACTTATAGAATGAGATCAAGCTTAAATCCCTCATGACATTTTATTCTGAGAATCCGAGTAAACTGAAGGGATTTATCAAGAAGCATCTTCAGTCAATCTGGAAGACCAACTCACAAAAAGCATGAATGATGACAGCCATTAACCACAACTATGGGGTTGCCTTTATTATGCAGAACCGACGAAGAGCCCTCAAACTACAATAACACAACAGGAGAATTTAGAGCCTAAATTTAGTCATGCATGCCAAGACATCACAATAAACTATATTGTATATTACTGCAAAAACATAGTATACACTGCCCTTGGAAAGAAATATCCAGAGGTAGCCTTGGAGCATTGGCTTAGAAATTACTAGCTTCTGAATCAACAAACTCGAAAGGGATACATCATTAGTGAAGCAGAAGTGACCTGCCATAGCTGAAGAAAACTGATATAAAGACTCTGAACACTGCACTTCGAGAAGAATAATAAATGCAAGCAAGGATTAGATGTGAAGAGATTGGTTCGACAAGTGACTGAATTAATGTGTCAAAATTAGAACAATGCACTGTATAGCTTTTTTTTCTTTAATAACTATGTCTATACCTACAGTATTAGTATAGGCCTAAGTATAGCCCTGGCAGTGCTACCATCATCAGTACTAGATACCTATGACAGTGACGTTGAAATTATGCGATTTGCATTTACCAAAAACAATCCTTCAGCAACTGCACTAAGCAGGTACCAGAACATAGTAAATAAGATAGGTGAGGGATGGCACAAAACCACATTGCCCAGGAACTGACCTGGTTCCCTGGCAGCGGACTCAACTTTCGCAGGGCAGTCCTGAGTTTGAACTACAAAGAAAGAGCACTAATACCTTATCTCTCGAAGGGAAATGTGAAAAAGATCGCACACACTACAGAGGGATACGGAACAGTTCCTTACGATCCATTGGACCCTTAACAAACTAAAATAAGGTTCACATCCTAATGTAATGTCTTCAAGTATTTTCCTGAACCAAAGGGGAGCAGAGGGCAGGGCTGCAAAGAGTCTCTTGTCTACTAAAGGGTAGTAGAAAAAGGAGAAGACAGATTATGTCCTGACTTAACAATTTGCTTCTCAATCTATCTGCTTCCATTCTCTTCTATGACTAAGAAACTTAAGCTTAAGTCCTTAGACTACTCCCTACATTCCTCTATGTTCAAGATCACACTCTTGACCCCTGCAGCCAGTGCAAACAGGATGTCAGTCAAATTCTAAATTAAACATACTGCTGATACAGTAATCATCAACAGAGCCTGGTGTTCTTGCTTTGCTTCCAATGGAAGACACCCAATGAACAAATACAATAAATAGCTATAAGCCAAACCAGTGAAATCCTGAAAACCTTCCACAGCCGCCAAACTGAGAATCCTGACAAGCAACATCATTAAAAAATTACCTAGTGGAGAACAGGTGAACTAGACAGTAATCTGGGTCAGCCAGGCAATCTTTTAATTGAATGCCAACTCACATGCTGGCATGAAGATGTAGCTAGCTATCTTAACAGTAGGTAAAATTCACCCGGGATAAAATATTTGTGTAAGAAACAAACTCTCTCCAATCAAACATACTTGTGCTGGCCGCAAAAGGATTCCTAGTTTTACAAAAACTCCTGGACCCACATTTACTCAGACCAATCTCAGAATCTATTCAACTACTCCTTGCCCAACAGCTATCAAAGATCTATCAGGACAGTTAGACACAAAGACACAAGTGAATGTTAAACCTCCTACTATGCTTTTGTCAAGGTAATGTACTAAACTGTCAAGTTTATTCATAAAAGAAAAGATGTACTAGATTTCAGATTAAAAGACAAAAATTTTTTTTTTTTTTTTTTTTTTTTTTTTTTTTTCTTTTTTTTTTTTTAAAAAATGCTGCTGTCTTACATGTGCCTGAAATTATAGTAGGATGACCAGTCCACTTACAAAATATATTAGCTAAACATTATGATTTAGTGCAGAATACTAGTTCATACAGTAAAGCTTGTTGCCATAACCTTATGCACTGCATTACTTTCCAAGTGCAATCAAATTCACTTGTTTGACACTTGAATTAAGCATGTCTATAATCTGAAGACTAAATAGTGTATGGGAAAATTAGCCTAAAAATTGTCACTTCATCAGTTAGAAACTAGATATACAAATATATACTACTTGATCTTTGGTACTCTCAATACCATTAATGCAAATTTGCTGTGGGGCCAGGCTACTCATCACTCTTCAACTTGGAAAGCACAAGCCTTTACAGACCTTTAAAACAACCATAATATATATTCCATCACAAACCTGATGAAACATGTTCTCACACATTCATGCAAGAGCTCATATATTCCAACACAAAGCTGGTGCCACATGTCCTCAAACATTCATACAAAAGCTCTATTTTCAATCCTAAGAAGAAATATTCTACTGGAGAATTATCCGTTGTTCAGGCGAACACACTACACCTGTATGAAATATATAGTTGTTGTTTACACTGACAATCATCTGAACTTGGCCAAAAAATTTCAGGTTTACAGATACGCAAGACTGCTATCCATATTATTCAGGGATTTTCATGATTCTTCTTTGGAGGGGTGGTAGAGCTTTCGACTGGCACGCTGTTGGCCCAGCATTCGACTCTCCGAGCCGCCAGTGAAGAATTAGAGGAATTTATTTCTGGTGATAGAATTCATTTTCGTCATAATGTGGTCTTGATTCCACAATAAGCTGTAGGTCCGTTGCTGGAGGTAACCAGTTGGTTCTTAGCCACGTAAAAATAAGTCTAATCCTTCGGGCCAGCCCTAGGAGAGCTGTTAACCAGCTCAGTGGTCTGGTTAAACTAAGATATACTCAGGGATTTTCAGTATAAATACCTAAGTTCCTAAATTATTATGGGATCTCTGTTATCTTCCAACCTATGGACATCTCTCAGAAAGTTCCTCCTCATTTGTAATATGACCTCTATAGTGCATGACAGCCATGGAACTTCATTTAGTAGCCATGCCTCTTGAAAATCTCTCTACTTGCTTTATAAAAGCCTATTTCTCCACTGCACCAATAGTGCAAGCCTTACCTTTCTTTTGCCCTGTTTACTGTATTAACGGGATACTCTTGTTTACTGGTAATTAAAAGCCTTTCCATTTTCTTACTGCCATCTATATACTGGGTTAACAATGCAGTTTAACAGAGATGTTCTACCTACTTCCTCTCTTCACCATAAGATCACCCTGTACATTTTGGACACCGAACATCACCGTAAGCTGCTCTTAAAGATTTTGGACATTGACAATCCCTACTTTATCTATACCTGGCAATCCCGAGCATTTCAAGCTCCATTATTAATAAACCCAATAATATTCCAATACCCTTTATGCCTCTCCTGCTGCACCCACACTGTCAACTTACAGAATGCGCTTCTACCTTTACTTCTGCTAACTCTGAGTCCCAATCTTCTCTTCTCCACTCATTCTTCCACCTTTTAAACATTTCTAAAACCTCTTCCACTGGTACTGCTGCTGCTGTTAACACAAGGTCATCTGCCAAGCCTCCCTTTGAGAATTTTCTTCTTACTCCATACTATGGTAAACTATTGACTGCTGATTCCTGAGGACACCAACAATGAATCTGGATTCCTTGGATATATCTGTCTCATCACTGCAGGTCTTATCATACAGAACCGTCATTAATTTAACTCAATGTGTTTCTGATGCCTATAACCTTCATAATGCTCATCCAAAAGCTCTTCTTGGAAATCTGTCATACGCCTTCTCATAATTCACAAATATGCAGCCTATCCCTTTTTTAAAGTACTTCTGTTATTGTCTAATGAAAACTACACCTGTAACTTCTAATGACGAACACTACTTACAATTTACAGCTTTGCAGTAATGCTTTCACAACACGTATTTCCTACAAGAAAAAAAAAAGTATATCTTAGTTTAACCTGACCACTGTGCTGATTAACAGCTCTCCTAGGGCTGGCCCGAAGGATTAGATTTTATTTTACGTGGCTAAGAACCAATTGGTTACCTCGCAATGGGACCTACAGCTTATTGTGGAATCCGAACCACATTATAGCGAGAAATGAATTTCTATCACCAGAAATAAATTCCTCTTATTCTTCATTGGCCGGTCGGAGATTCGAACTCCCGGCCAACAGAGTGGTAGCTGAGAATGGAACCCGCTCGCCCAACTAAGAACTATTTCCTACAAGAGATTAAACATTAAATTCTTTTTGTTTCACTTAATTACCATCTAGTTTATGTCTTCCCTGATGTCCTTTTAAAATACTGAAGATTCTGGACCTTCCCATATATCTTCTTCCAGCTACTTCCACACCTACTATTCTGAATAACTGTTCCTCCTCCCTTTCCATCACACATCTAAACCAACTCAATCTTTGAAATCTATTTTCCATCTGCTGGACAACACAATTCTCCACAGCTACAACACTCACAATGAAATCTTTGCAATCCACAATCTAGGAATCTTAGCATTCTACCATCACACTTGTTATTTTTAAATCCCCCCCCCCCTTATTGTCAGTGTCCTTATGTCTGCTGCCCAAAGTAGTACAAGACCTGTCCACACATCTCAAGCCTTTGCTATGTTTACCAATCAGATCATTTTATTTACAAGTAACACTGCTCTTCCAACAAAACAAGGTGCTTCACCTCCTTCCTACCCGTTCCTAAAGGCCCAAAAGTGGAGACTTTGAATATTAACTTCCTTAAACCTCCAAAGTTACAAAACCATAATATATCCTTGCAAGCACATAGTTGCAAGTCTTCTCAGTGATGTAGCTCTCACTCAATTCCTGTCCTTCTCATAACACCATTGCCATGTGTTTGGTCGGCAACTTACTCCTGTTTTGTTCTGGGAATCTCCACAGTTTCTTCAAAGCTATTTTCATCACTAACTTCACTTTCTTCCAAACAAAAGTCTCTTGTTTCATCAAACATACATTCATCTTCCATTTGGAAACTCAGAGTGACATGAATGAATGCACATAAAACAGACACAATGGCTAAAATGATGTTGGGAATGACAGTTAATGTGCAAGCAAGGCATAGCTGTGAGCCGAGTAGCTCGGGAGATTCTCATGTTTCCCACAGGACCATGTTCAGTGTCTTGAGACCACCTACTCTCCAAATCCTGCTCATTCCCATTACAGTATACCACCCTACAGGGAAAAGAATTTAGGGCCTACTTGTCTCAATGTCTTAACATACTTGTTTAGCAAAACTTAAAAGGATGTAAGTGTACAAATTACAAATTGTTCCTACACCTATGCAAAACCCTCTGTCTTTACATAAGGGATTTACTTTCAGCACGAGCTGGAGCCAGCTGTTTAACTTAAAACAAGGTGGATATTAGTAGCTGGCTACCGACAGAAGAGGAGGAATCCCTCCCATCCAGATGGTACACATTCATTTTACTTACTGGCCGCATCTGAGACATACGCGTCTCTTCTACTGCCGGCCATTTGGCTTAATTCTTCATTCTTTTCATTTTTCAAGATAATTTTTGTTTTGAGATATACTGCCTATACTGAAATAATGCACCAAGTTCTATTCTGTTACATTTTGTTATTTTCGCTCTTTACTGCTGCGTAATTATTATTCTTACACGTTTATGCTATGTAGTTTTTCAACTCGCTTTAGCCTGTGAGCCTCTCTCTTTAATTCCCTCTCTAACTTGTTTTTGCCTTTTTCACATAATGCAAACCCAGCTTGGTCTAAGCCTTGGTGTTTGTTCTATTACAGCATATCTCTTTTTCCTTACACTCCCTAGGAGAGAGGCCTGTGTCTCGCCACCAACTATTCTATTTTTAGACAGCTTCTCAAGCTCGTTATATCAATCATCCTTATTCTACATCTTTTTTCTGTTTATTCTGAAGCGTTTTCGCTCTGATCAAGCAGAGTTTTTCTTTCAACTACACAATAAATTGGAATGTTGTAATGTTTTAGTCTTTCATATGATGTTGAGAATGAGAAACACTAAGATAGAGGGGGGGGGTTCTCTTGCTACAGTGTGGTGGTTTTGTAACCATTGTATGAGGCCTCTGCTTGCCATACAGCATGGATCCCCTCCTCTCATGTCACGAGGAAGAAGCGGAGGTTGATGTTGCAGGACCTTTAGACAGAGTTTCTCTTGATGACACGTTTCCAAAGCCAGTAGCTGTTCTGTCTATGGTTCTTGCTCTGTCTCGAGGTGTGTGTGTGTATTAACACTCCCTCCCCTCCTCTTGTTCCTATTTTGAAGGATGAGGATGAGAAGTCCTGGGAAGCTTTCCTTGATGAAATTCCTTTGCCTCCCCCACTCATTTTGTCGTCGTATGGTGTATCGCAGTTTCTCCGCCTTCTTTCTTCCCTTCTTGAGACACTGGGTGGAAGAATACATTACGACTGGAGGAAGATGACTCACCATCAGAGCTGCAGCCAACGAGCCGCATTCAGCCAGTTGTTTCGGTTCAGATGTGTGCTTTAAGAGCTACTTCATCCCCCCCGCTTTCAATGCTGAAGTTGCAAAGGTCAACCCTTCTCCTTCCATGTTGGATTTGCAGAAGTCAAGTCCTCTCCTTCGTCGTTCCTGTAGCCCACAACCATGTCTTCCCCAAATGTACCTCCACTATTGTGCGTCTGCCATCAGTGCTGCTCCTGCCCAGATTGTTGTCTTTCCCCTTCCTTCTGATGACCTTTGGGACATAGCGAGCGTTTCTTCAGTACCAGAGTACTATCTAGCATACTAGACTTCTCTTCCCTGCTTTTTCCTTTGAGAACAGTTCCTGGTTGCCATTTTCAGCGATGCCTTACATTGTATGAGGAAGAAGAGAGAGGCCTAGGGTAGGCTGATGTAGCCTTGACCTTGTCACAATGTTGCACGGACATGACTTTTTTTTTTTTTATGTTACTGCAGTTTTCTGATCGTCCTTAACCAAGATTTGCTGCACATCCGTGCAGATGTTGCACTGGCATGTCCTTTCTACAATTGCTGCATGACCAAGATTCAACACTTTGGTTGTTTTCACTGTTTTCTTCCATCTCCTGTCTATGGACATACACTTGGAGTTTCTTCTACTTAGCCTGTGCGAGTGTCAACTAAGTGGACATTTCTTTATTCCTTCACATTCCGACTCAAAAACGTTGATACGGATGGGCACTTCCAAGGCCGCAGCCCCAGCCACGTTCATGTGGAGGTTTAGAGGAGAACAAGACAGCTCTTCTGAGTTTTTTCCCTTTTCATGTGAAGGTTGTGTAAAGGGTGGATCATTCTTCAGAGAATGTATCCCGCCACAATGATTGATTAGACGGTTGGCTTACTCCCCCCCCCCAACCTTTACGAGGCTGCAATCAAGATCATCACAATCCTCCATGGGTCTGTGGGATGCAACTCCGCTCTACCTTTTAAGAAGAGTCCCAAACGAGACTGCCCTTCTGAGAGCAATTCTACCTCTACAACACCAATGTTCATGTGAAAACTGGGCATGTCTTTTCTTCCCTCCCCTGTCCATCCAAATGAAACCATGTTCATCCATGGGGATTTAGACAGCAGTTTCTTAAAGCATTTAATGTCCATTTCCGGTAATGATCATGTCCAAATGAATTGGATCGTTTTCCCAGACCCTTACAACCATTGTCAATTGAGTGACATCTTTTCATGACTGTGTTCATCCACAGGTACTTCGACATTATACAGGTAGGATAGAATTTTAGCTTATTTGTTCCTATCAACTAGGTTGTTCCTCCACGTATACAAATCCTCAGTTTTTACAGATGGTAAAGTATTCCCATATGTAAAGGTCTAATTGTTTCTACTCAATCCTGGTGTTATCATAGGATGAGACGTAGGCCACGGCCACAAGATATTTGGATCGACTCGAATATATTCTGCTGCTCCCCCTCTGGTTCCCTCTTCCTCTCTCAATGACCTAGTTGTATCGTTGGCTGGAGTCATTTGAAGTCTTTGTGTCAAGTGTTCGGAGGCTTGTGACTCAATCCATTTATGGGGTATACAGGGAGCCAAGAGCATGCCAGGTAGAAAAGTCAAGTGCTAGGATCAGTCCTCTCCTTTTTCAAGTCACCTTCAGAACGATACACTCTGGGATCAGTTTTAGCCAATGGCCGTTGTTCAACCAAGTTTTGCAATAGATTCGAAAGGTACCAATGATTTCTTCAGTCCTTTTGGATCACAGAAACATGGTAGGTGTCCTTTTCAACTCCTTCCCTTTCCTGAAAGTCAAGTAAGGTTAAGAAGAAGAATAAGATGCTAAGACTGCTTTCCTCCCCACTCGCAGCCTCTGGTGGGGAGTGCAGCTAGTTTCAACGGCCTAAGTTCAAGACAGAAACGACAGTTCCCTGCTTGCAACCATCAAGGAGCCAGACTTGATTATTTCGTTGGGTAGAGGAACGAGTATTTCCGAATACTTACCCATCAATCCTTCCACAAATTCCTCTGCTTCATTTCCAAGGAGACTTCGTACTTCTCCAGAGTGGATGGTTCCATGCCTAACTCTGTTTGTATGTTTCTGGCCTCTCCACAAGTTTTTCATTTGACTCTTTACTTTAGCTTGGACTAAGGCACCTTCATTCAGGGTACGTCTCCTGATGTTTAAGTCTATCTTGGACAGACAGACTTCTTGGTTTTGGTCGGGGCCTGAGAGTTACATGTTCCAGAGAAGTCTGATCTCTCACCCATGCAAGAACAGTATCTGCAAAATTAACAGATACAATAGCAAGGTTGTCCTTGTCTCGGCAGGGGCAACTGGCTCAGCAGTTCCAAGTCCTTTTTTGTTCTCCTTTCACAACCGAGGGGCCAGTTCTTCATGGGCAGTTTCTCTTCCTTCATTCACTTCATGCAGATTGAAGGGGTTCTGGACTTTAACAAGGTTTCCCCATTCCTTCCCATCCTCTCTGAGAGAGCTGAGACAGGACTTAGTCTAATGGTTAAACAATAAATATCTCCTTGGAGTGCTGTTACACACTTCCCCTCTGGAGATACTTCATGCCTCAAGGCATCAACTGGAAGGCAGTCACCTGCATTTCAAGAGGTAATGTTAAGATAGGTTAGGTTGGATACTTAACCTAACCCAACCTAGCCTGGCCTAACCTTACCAAGCCTGCACTTCAATATCCTGGAACTTCATGCCTCATGGCATCAACCAAAAGGGAGTCACCTGCTCTTCAAGGGGCTAGGTTGGGTTATGTTAGGTTGGTTAATTAACCCACCCTAGCCTAGCCTAACCTGACCTAATCTGCACCTCGATAACCTGAATCTTCCTAGCTCTCCAAATCTCAGGATCTGAGGACAGGCGTTCCATAGTGTTAAGGAATGGTACCATGGTAGTTCCTTAGTCAACAAGAGGGGTGGAGCTAGCATCCTATCATCTCTTCAACTGACGGTGTGGGCGCATGGGTCTCCAATAGCACACTCAGCACAGTGGTCAACCAGACACACTCCAGGATGATGGCTGTATAACTGACAAGTTCGGTCACTAGGGTTGCTCTTACTGACAACTGGTCTTGACACCTCAATGTTTTGAAGAATTGTTAGATCTAGGAAGGTGGTCAGGTTAGTCCTTTAATCTTGACACACTGAAGCTGTTATTGTTCGGCTCTGTCTTTACAGACTGTGGGCATAACAGCCATTGTCCATAACACTGAAAATATCACTTCTTGTCTGGTAAGCGAAGTTTAGCAACGATTGGGTCTGGTCAGTACTTGGATAGGTGATGACCTGGGTACACCGGATGCTGTTGAAATCTAGGAGTCGCCTTTCGCATCCATGGTTAGAAATGTTGGGGCTAGTTATTACTTGGATGAGTGACCTCCTGGGAACTTCAGATGTTGTTCGCGTCTAGGAGACGTCTTTTGCATCCAAGATTCAATCTTGAGTCTATGACTTTCCGTCGTTCAGCCCAATTCATTGGGAGATCAACAGTGTATGAGCACTCCATTTCTAAAGGACCTAAAGACTACCAAGTGCCCGAAACCTTTTGCATTACCACCTAAGACTTCACCTCCAACTAGTGCCAAGAACTTGCTTTTGGTTCTGTCTTTGCCAAGAAGTGGTGTCTAGGAGCTCCGTTTCTTTTGAATTTGTGTATGATCACACAGACGTACTCCACAGTTGACATGGTGGACAACAGTACGTTCCGGGTGAGATTTCATAAGGTCAAGGGTATTGGTCTACCCCTAGCATCCAGGGAGAACCCGTCAGACAGGCACTAAAGACAGGAATGTGGTCATAACAGACCACAATTGCCTCCTTTTTACCTTCGGGACATTGCCCATGGATCCTCAGACTTTTTCCCCTGGGTTCTATGGTGGCTGCTCAAAAGTCATGTAGATCACCCAGCTCTTGAGGACAGGTAGCATCTCGCCGAAGGTGTACGGCTGCAAAGAGGTGTGAGTGGGACAAGCCTCCTACCTTCTCTTTTATACCCTTCTAAGGGACTGTTAGCAAACTGTCATGTGTTGGACGGGCATGATGCAGGTGTTCTAGATGACTGAGTATCCTGTCTATAATCTAGCTCTTTTTGGATTATCAGATGCAACTCCTGCCCTCTTTCCAGCATGGGGAGAGAGGGACTGGAAATGAACGGACCCGTTGGTCATCTTCAGCTATACTGTCCCGACAATACGGTTCATCCAAGCTTATCTACAAATCAATAACATACCTTCCATTTATTCGAAGGCCCAGAGGTCTGGCAGTTGAACATCACACATGTTCAACAGATCAAAGGCATGGGTCTCCTCCATTTGATCTTACATGACCAGGAAAGAGGCCCCAGGTGAGGCGAACTACCAGTCAGTTCAGAGATTGAGCCAGAGTCCTCCCACTGAGGAGTAAGTCTCCCATATGTAAAGACCGAACAAATGACAAATTTTAAAGTAATTTGTATTTTTCCTAGCATACAAATCTGAGATCTTTACATATATGGCCCAACTCTAGCCACCCCTCATTCTGCTTCCTCAGCCAAAAGGTAAAGTGATTGCATACCATCTGGATGAGTGGGATTCCTCCCTTTCCGTCGGTAGCCAACTACCAATATCCACCTTGTTTAAGTTAAATGGCTGGCTCCAGCTCACACTGAAAGTGAATCACATATGTAAAGACCTCAGGTTTGTATGTTAGGAAAAATACATATTTTGAAAATTTGTCAATTTTATACAGTAATTACTTTTACTCACATGGTTCTGTTGTGAGCCAAGATTGCTACTTGGTTCCACCTTTGAAACTCTTTGGATTTCTAATTCCATTAACCAAGCCTACCCAACTAAATAGTGATTTAGGATGAAGTGTATATAATAGCTGTGTTGTGAAACAAATGTAATTTTTTTAAAACCAAATTTTAACATTCAAATGTGCAATAAGGAGTGCCTTACTTCCTACCTTACCCCTCTCACAGTTAGTGTTTAAGACAACATGCAGGTGAGTTAACTGGCTGTGATAGAACCAGGATTGATTGGTGTATAAACACAATTACCTGTTGGATACTTTACTTCAAAACTCTCATTTTGCTTTAGTCTCAAAAGGCATGAGTTCTTATCTTTTACTATCATTTGACAAATTGAGATGCTAAATTTTTACCCCCATCTCTTTATTAGATCATCACCTTTAGTCAACAATAGTCACTTATCTGTTATCTGCTGTCTCCCACTTTCTTATCCAAACAGAGAATTATGTAATAAACCTCTGTGCATACACCCTGCTCACTATTCTTATTAACTGTCTTGTCTCATTCTTGATCAACCAGTATCAAGAATCCATTTCCAGTTAATAACTGTCAAAGGCTAATCATTTTACTGTTTAAGATGTGTCTTGACTGTGTATGACTGACAGTAGAAAGTCAATGAATACTTCAGATTACACATACACAAACTAAATTCATTACCTGTGCCTTAAACCTTGTCATTGAAGCATAAAAACAACACATCTCTCACTGATGCACACTAGTTCTCTCCTTTGCAACATCTTCAATTTCCATTTAAACCAAGCATTAAAGCACTAAGATTGAACATCTAATGTCACCCTGCTGTGAAAGCACCAAATCTGGCAACAAGCCAGTTATAAAATTTTAGCCCCAAAATAATGTATTCAGTGCCATGCTGGCTATCTTCAAATAATGAGACAAGAAGCTCTACCACCTTTCAGTGTGAAAAACCTTAAAAACAATCACAAAGCATTTACAGCTTAAAACTGTTAAGCATACTACAAAATATATAGGCACACATAAAAGGTAGACTTTTATACAGCCATGACAAAACTTCAAACAAGATCAGCTATGTATTTTCACAATCATATGCATTAATATAAAGTAAATAATGATTTACCTTCTCTTATGTGTATATTTAATGAATATATGGCTTGAGAGGTATATACAGTACATAAAAAATAATATACGTGTATTGGCTATCAAATACAACAACAAACTGATTTCCTTTGAATCCAAAAGATTTTACATTATTAATAACAAGGAAAAACATTTTAAAAATACAACTGTAACAGACACTTACATCTAAGGTGAAGACAATTATCTAGTGCAATCCTTCTCTGCCACTATAAAGGGTAAAAAATTTTCCTAAGGTTAGCTTTAAGAAAGTAAATAGTTTGATGAATACCCACATATCAGGCTTATCATAAGGCTTGCTCAGCTCATTTACTTTTAATACGAGGCGAGAATTAGACCACGGTAAAGAAGGTGGAGAGCTAAGTAGGAAAAGACCAAGGTGAAAGGATGAAAAGTAAAAGGCTGAAAGCAATGCAGCTGGTGGTTTATGGGACTGTAAAGATCAGTAGAGTGTACTGTCTACAGAGTGCAATACCAAAGCTCCTTTACGTGGTGCCTCTACAGAGGATCACCGTAAAGGTTTCTACTGCTGAGGATAATAATGACATGACATTGACATTTCACATGATGAAAACCACTTAAAACCACAAATCACTTGAACTAAATATTTCTACAGTTAAACAACCTATCTTCAAACAGTGAATGACCATGAACTTTTGATCTGACTTCCACACAGTTGTAATCTATGTAAAAAGTTACTTTTGTCTTAAGTTTGCAGTGATATACAGACTGGTAAAAAAACAAAACTTGAGTATTGCAGAAATTACTCATGAAATTTAAGCTATAAAACCAAGTACAGTAGAGTCTTTGGCACTTTCAGCCACTGAGCAATAAGAGTGAAAGAGGGAATTGGACTGATTAAACAGCATGAAAAACAGATCCATAAAATATAATTAAAAGGATGTCAAGGTGAAACTGGAAGAAAACTCTATAGCTGCACTAAGAAGTACAGATGGAGAAGTTGGACAGCAAGATGGAAGAAAGTTAGTGGGAATGGATGTAAGTTAAACACTAAAAAGTGGATGCACCTAAGGGTTCAAGGGGTTAACACCACTGAGTAATGCCAACTGCACAGAGTAACATGCAATGATGGCATTTAATCTCAACAAGGAGAACACTAGTACAGTACTATTGGCTCAATTAGTAAATAAGCCAGCTTCAACATAAATCTTTGGAGTGAGTAAAAAGCTATAATGTATGATTGCAGAATGACTGACTTTACTTCTGTACACAGGCATCATAACAAAATGGCTACTCCGGCAGCTTTGAAATCAGGCCTCCCCATTCCCACCTTCAAAATGTCAGTATGAAAACAACACAGCATATCAGAAGTCAAAAATTCTTCTGACAAACTAGTCTACAATTACTTCAACCCACAACGATATTTGACCATTTCATCTATATTTCACTTTCACTATTAGTCTATGCTTAGCTTTTACATAAAAAATATAATAAATTATCTTTTAAAAGCCATGCTCAATAGCATTTAATATAAATTTCTGGTCCAATTCCTTGACTTAACTTATAAAAGTAAAAAATTTTAAAAGTAAAAAATTTATCTAACAGGTCCTGCTGTCAACGCTTGAAAAACTTTCCTTAGTGTTCACCTATACTGAAGTCAACAATGAAAGCACCCCATACATTTTTTTCACCCACCATACCCTGAAAAAGGGCACTTATGGTTGTTCCATTCTCATCTCCTCACAAATGTTTACAGTCTTCATAATTCTATCTAAAATAATTATAAATTGGATGCAAACCCACCAATTCTCATATTATTTCTGCTTACAATTGTGAAACTGATAGTTAATAGTGCAGCCAACAGACTGCTAAAAGTCTCTCTCTCATACAATGGTAACATTGTTTCTATAACAACCTGTCAGCTCTCTAGCTAATCCTCCCAAAACTTTATGAAGTTAACCCTTAAACGCCGAGCCTCTACTTACAAAAGCATCTCCCGTATGCCAGCACGGTTTGAGAGTTAGCGCCGAAGTGGAATTTTTTTTTTTTTTTTTTTTTTTTAAATCACAGCACGCTTAGTTTTTATGATTAGAGTTCATTTTTGGCTCCTTTTTTTGTCATTGCCTAAAGTTTAGTATGCAACCATCAGAAATGAAAAAAATATCATTATCATATATAAATATTGGAATATATGACAGTGCAAAAAAAAATTTCATATATAATTGTATACAAATCGCGCTGTGAGCAAAACGGTTAAAGCTAATGAGTTTTTTTTTCTCGTATTGTACACTAAATTGCGATGATTTTGGTATATAACAAATTGTAAAACGACCAAAGCAACACAGAGAAAATATCACAAAATGTTGCATGAATTCGTAATGTGCGGATGTAAAAAATCTTTTTTTTCAAAAATTCACCATAAATCGAAATATTGTGCTAGAGACTTCCAATTTGTTGCAAAATGAAGGTAAATGATTGACTATTACTAGAATGTAAGAGTTTTAGATTACAATTGCATTTTTCAACCATTTCTGTCGAGTCAAAGTTGGCTGAAGGTTGAAATTTTGGCACTTATCGTGATTTATATGAAAATATTTCAAAACTGATAAAAGCTACAACCATGAGTTATTTTTTGTTGTATTCTACATGAAATTGCACACATTTTCATATATAAAACTTTATGTAACGGCTAATATAAAACAGTGCAAACATTACGACAGTGACTAAAGAATTTCAGAGATTTTTGGCCGAATTAGCGTGTGCGGACGTAAGGAAAGTTTTTTCAAAAATTCACCATAAATCGAAATATTGTGCTAGAGACTTCTCGTTTGTTGCAAAATGAAGGTAAATGATTGAATATTACTAGAATGTAAGCGTTTTAGCTTACAATTGCGTTTTTCGACCATTTCAGTAGAGTCAAAGTTGACCGAAGGTTGAAATTTTGGCACATCGTGATTTATATGAAAATATTTCAAAACTGATAAAAGCTACAACCACGAGTTATTTTTTGTTGTATTCTACATGAAATTGCGCACATTTTCATATATTAAACTTTATGTAACTGCTAATATAAAACGGTGCAAACATTATGACAAAGTGACGAAAGAATTTCTGAGATTTTTGGCGTTAAGTGTACATGGACGTAGGGAAAAAGTTTTTTTCAAAAATTCACCATAAATCGAAATATTGTGCTAGAGACTTCCAATTTGTTGCAAAATGAAGTTTTTCGACCATTTCGGTCGAGACAAAGTTGACCGAAGGTTGAAATTTTGGCACTTATCGTGATTTATATGAAAATATTTCAAAACTGATAAAAGCTACAACCATGAGTTGTTTTTTGTTGTATTTTACACGAAACTGCACACTTTTTCATATATAAAACTTTATGTAATGGCTAATATAAATCGGTGCAAAAATTACGACAAAGTGACGAAAGAATTTTCGGCAGAGTTAGCGCGCGGACTTAAGGAAAAAGTTTTTTCAAAAATTCACCATAAATCGAAATATTGTGCTAGAGACTTCCAATTTGTTGCAAAATGAAGGTAAATGATTGAATATTACTAGAATGTAAGAGTTTTAGCTTACAATTGGGTTTTTCGGCCATTTCGGTCGAGTCAAAGTTGACCGAAGGTTGAAATTTTGGCACTTATCGTGATATATATGAAAATATTTCAAAAACTTATAAAAGCTACAACCATGGGTTGTTTATTGTTGTATTCTACGTGAAATTGCACACATTTTCATATATAAAACTTTATGTAACAGCTAAAACGGTGCAAATATTACGACAAAGTGACGAAAGAATTTCTGAGATGCGTCACTGATGCTTTCTAGTGGGAGAAGAAAGAAATTTAAGCATGCGCAGCTGGATCACGCTTTGTAAACAAAACAACAGCGTGATCCGTGAACTCAACATCCCTCAGAGCACGATTTAAAATTTTTATAAACTAGGCCTATAAGTATTTTTCGCGAATATTTAAAAAACTTTTGTAGTCCGACATATTTTACGTCCATTTGGCACCCGACAGACAATTTTCGTTGATGTAAAATACATCCAGTCGGCGTTAAAGGGTTAAATTCACTAAGATCCATGAACCCATTCAAGACAATCTGCTACCACACAAAAAGATTAGAATATCTCTGTCCTACTTTGCTGAAGTAAAAATTACCACTAAGCCAAAAATCAATTCCAGATGTCCTGAAAACCTGATCAGTGCAATTTTTTCTTATTTTACATATCATAAAATATCATTCATACAAATAACAAACTCCTTCCTCCAAGAAAGCCTCATAAATACCAATCTACCATATTCCAGTTTTGCTCTGTACCTTATCACTGCAAACCACTTCAATGAGACCAGTCATATTTCTGGGTTCTTACCTGGTTTATCTAAGAGAACTGTTCTAATATAAGGGTAAATATTACAGCAAGGCTAAGTTAAAGAAGTTGCACAGCAAGGTGGTGGAAAAGAAAGCAGCAGAAAGCACTACAACCAGAGAGCAAAAGATAACACCAAGAACATTTAGCAGTAGGGCACTTTAGGGAATGTTTTCCTATGTGGTCTACTTTGTCAGAGCAATCATCACTAATTTGCCAGGTTTGGTGACCATTTCTTTCCAATCTACTGCAAAGCTTTGGAATTCTCTTTCCTGCTTTTGTTTCCACTGATTTCTATTCCTCTACTGTCTTCTATGGATTTAGGCCACACTACTTCCAAAGTATTCAACAGTGGTCTTGTTAAGCTGCTCCATAAAAACAATAATGCCTAAGTTAACTCATTCTTTTATATTTCCCCCCCCCATCAGACTGACAGGATAACACTGTGCCCCTTGCACTGGCTTTGGCATAAAAAGTTAACATCCCGAAGTTTTGGAGACTACTACTTTGGATTTTGGCATTAAACTAAACCAAATTTTTGAGGGATGACCGAAACAATTAGCTCTAACCAAAGTATTTAATAGACTGCACATTAACTTGTGCTGCTGAAAAGGTTGGGGATTTTGTCAAATTTGTTTCTAAAAGGAATGAGATTTTAAATATTAAGTCACAAATACTATCAGTCTCACTAAAAACTCCTTTACTAGGTAGACCAAAGACACTTAGCTTGTGGTGACAAGGGATCTCTTTTATCAACTGGCAATTATGGCTTTCTACATCACCATCTTCAAACAACTTCAGTCTAATCTCTCTAAGGAGAAGCAACTTTTAGTGTTTTCATTTTAGAAGACTTTCACAATTTATGTCCAGCTACAGTACACTTCTTGGCAGAAGATAAGTTTCTGATGGAAACTGTACCAAGTCAGCAGAAATCTTTAGAAATCTTTATAACTTCTGGATCCAAACAATATTAAACCCTGAAAGCCTCCAAATGACCCTTGAAATACACAAAGCAGCAGCTCACAGCATTTCAATGAAAATCAACCCAGCAGACCCAGTATACCACCTCCATCTTTTTGATTAAAGTTTTTTTTTTTAAATAATAATAATAATAATAATAATAATAATAATAATAATAATAATAATAATAATAATAATAAACAATTTGTCTCAATTCTACTCTTCTTCTCTTTGTGGAAAAGTGTGATAGTGTTCATGGAATAAGAGCTTGTGAAATGTAGGATGGCCCAAGTCAGTGCACAAAATCTGAACTTGAGGTAAATGATAATATAAACAGAATTCCTATCATCAGTGATATTCCCCTAATCTCACAATAACCTGTGCCATGAATAAACTATGGTGAAAAAAAAAGAGAGAGAGAGAGAGAGAGAGGAGTTTCCATCTACAAACTTATCTGCCTCTTAATTCCATTATACACCACTCAGTTATTTGACAACTGTTCAGGAATTTTAAACTACTTAATTTCCTTCTTCAACTACAATGCCTCATGTCATCAGTCTCTGATCTCTCTTTATTCAAATGTCTCATATTCTGGACTCATTAAAATAGTCATTTTTTCTGTAAATCAACTTATGCTTTTTAGTGCCTTACAAATATTGTAAAAAAAATTGTATAATTACTAAAAATCTAAGCCCACTACCACAACTTTTTCACTTACTGTCTTGGGTTATTGTCCCCTTCAAAGAGTGCCAAATTACTAACATTATTATTTTCTTTTATATGAAGTCTATGTTTCATGTTTCCAAGTGAGTAAGTGGTAGTACAATAAAGGAGAGAGAGCTTTATTATTAAATATTTTACTTAAGCATTCTTCACTCGTAAGACTGGCCTGAAGGTTTTGTTCCAAATGAACCTACTAGATCTCATCTAATATAAAGCAACTTTGAAACTGAAAAACTGAATAACTATAAATAAATTGAACATCTGAATAAACTGTAAATGTAGGAGATCTGACAATGTCCTTCAGCGATTTCTTTCCGATCTACATTGTTGGTTGAAAACTGAACCATCACTAAAGTTGTATTGATTCTAAGCATTCTTCTGCATTCTCTACATCACATGGATTAGATGAATGTGACAAATTCAGAAAAGGGATATTTTACTTTGAAGTGGTTTCTTTTTTAGGATGAACACCACTACACTTCAACAGCTAATTCAACCTATTTCAAATCGTTATTGTCTAATTACTTATCCCACAAAGCCTGCTATTTATTAACAAATCACCAATAACAGGAGGTTGATCAGCAACATGATTTCCTGTAAGTACAATAGGAACCCAACATACTTTAATATCTATATATAATCTGCAGGATGAAATCTTCATTTGTAAAACATTGGGATTTTCATGACAATGCATCTAGTACCTACAGCATTTGCATCTTTTTAGCATATGTGATACCGAACAATAAGCACCTGGGATGGGGGGAAAATGTTAGGACAGCAGTCATACCTGCACAGGAGCAGGATGCAACAGAATAGGATAAATAAGAGCATGATAATTCATAGGCGTAGGAGGGTAAGCTAAGTCGCTAACAATGCAACAGTTAAGGCACTATTAAACCTGTATGCAGGGGTGATGAAATACATGTAAGTAACTTGTGAAACAGAGGTATCACATTACAAAAGAGAGAATATGAAATGACAAAGCACAAAAATAACAGAAAATGCTTGGAGGTCCTGAAACAAGTGGTAGCACGTCTTGACAAACAGGAAGCACACTGTGGCTAAAACACACCAATTTCATCTTTTTATTCATTCCTATTTTTGTTTTCATTTGTTACAGTAGGCAAATTAAGGCCTCTAATATAGTTATTGTTACTTTCCCCAACTGTGCTAACCATCAGTAATAAACTTATCTTTATTTATGCTTACTGGACTACATGCTTGGGCTATCAGGTACTAGTATTTTACATTTACACGATTTTTTATTTCATAAGTAACTTAATTTTGTTTTTATTCTGTTCCGCTGCCTAGCACTGCATCGAGTAACAGTTACCTTGCACCCCATATCTATTTCATATCTATTGTCATTTCAAAGTTTTCATTTCTTGAGCTTTGTGAATTAATGTTTATTGCATTACTCATCTTTCTTTTATTGTCCTAGACTTCTGGGAAGAATTATTTTGTTCTTGTTCTTTTTATGTTAGGTTATCTTGTGCTCTAGTTTAGTTTTTATATTTACTGCTATTTTAATGTCTTTTCTTGGACTGCAAACTGATTGATCCTTTATTATTGTTGATCTTCCCTACACTTATTTTCCAACCATATTCTTTTTTATATACAGTAGTATCACTGATGTTAATTCTTTTACAGTGCCAAGAGTTAGTTATGGAAATGTTTTACTCTAATTTTTTTCTCCCAAAACTGGGATCAATTTTGAGTCTCTTGCTACTTGGCACTAATGTTTATGAGGTTTCCTATCACAACCATTTATTGGAATAGTCCTCTGTTCCTTTTCCTAAATCAATCAACTAGTCCTCAAAAGACAAAATGCCTCATCCACTGGTATTTTCCCAAAACTGGCCCAGTCAACCCTACGAAGGATCATTTTAAGCCTGCCCAAACAGGAAACCACAAGTTCTACACTTCTATACTTAATGCCCTGAGGGGAATGATGCTACCAACTTTGGAGAAAACACTGCCTGTGGGATGTCCTGCTGACTTCTCTCAGGATATGTATTGACCAATAAGACAACCTAACCTGTTTGAGACCATCCTCAGGAGTGCCCTTACAAATACTGAGAAAACCTTATGGACTGGCAGTCATTCACTTAAAAGTTAGCTTAATACTTTGGGAGCATGATTAGGGTCATATTTAGTGTTTAAACTCTAGAAATAAGCATTTATTAGCATTTTTAGAGACCGTGCCAAACTTACATGAAAATTCGCCTTGCTCAAGGGGTTCTGGAACCTAACCTCGTATAAGTTCAGGGAATGACTGTACTGTACTTCCTGAGAAGAGACCACAAAACCCCAGGATGAAAAAATAAGTGGAGCAGCATTGCCACCTGTGCAATACTAACCAACAGATAAGTTATTACAAAATGACAAATTTTTACATCAATTTGTAGTTTTCATAACTACCAACCTGTGGTCTTAACATACAGGAGACCAGGGAAAGTGGGCAGTCTACTGTGATTGGTGTCTCCAGTCGGAACTACTATTCAACAAATAGTACACTTCCTCATTTTCCTCCATAGGGAGAAACTTCTTTCAGTATCAGCAATCAAGAGATACAGGGCTAACCTAGGTTTGGTTCTACGTCTAAAGGATGTTAACCTTTCTTCATGGGTGATTTCTATGCTTCCCAAATTTTTGAAAAGTCCTATTTCCAGAGAGCTCTTACACCTCCTAATTGGGATCTAACACTGGTACTCAGCAGTCTCACACGTAGTCCATACGAACCCTTGAGAGTTTCTTCAGACAGGAATTTAATTCTCAAGGGCTTTCCTTTTAGCCTTAGAATATTTCAAGAAAGTAAGTGAACTACATGGACTATCTTTTGACGTGAAACACACGAGGGGTTGGATGTCAGTAGCCTTCAAAATTTGTCCCGGAATTCGTGCAAAGACTCAAAACCCCTCCATTCACATCAACAGATTCGAGTCTTTCTCCATCCCTTCGCTTTCAGATTTTGTTGGTATAACCCTGATGAGTTAATTTATTCTATTTTACTTTTTTTCATTACATTTTCATGTCATCTGGGTTAAGATGAATAAATTGTAAGCTGCAGAAATTTACTAGCAGAGTCTCGGTTTATGTCCAAGATCTGTTCCTTTGGCAAGGTCGTAAACCGATTTTGTCCATAAGTCGGAATTTGAGCAGACGTAATGACGTAAATCAGTAAAAATAAAAAAATACATAAAAGAGAAAACAATTCCCTGAGCACATACAATACATACAGCACAAGGGTAATTATTATCCTCACATTTACAGAACAGTTGGCTTGCATACTGGGCACTGCAATGAAAGGTGAGACAGGCTTTACTAGGCTACTGGGTGGAGGAAGGTGCTGGAGATACCGGTGCAAGTGAGTCTGGAGAGGCAGAATCTGCAGAAGGTACTAGCCTCAAACTCTTCACATTCACTCCCTTCTCTCTTTTCAAGGTTTCAAACAAATTTTTAGCCTTCTCATGAATTGACATTAGGCTAACTGGGATTTGCCGTTGGTGCTAGTCTTCCAGCCAAAGCACTAATGATCGTTCCATCTCAATACTGAGACCACTACTCTGCCTTGTAGTCACAGCTGACTTCATAGTAGATACTTTCACATGTTCAAGTACATGTATGTGCCTTTTATCTTTGACGATCGTTGACATAGTCATACAACTAAACCCAATGGCACGGCCAATATTCGACAGTGTTTCGCCCTTTTCAGATTGTTTTATTATACATATCAACTTTCACTTCCATGGAGATGGCTTTTCTTTTCTTCGTAGCACTGCCATCAGAAGAGTCTGCCTTATGCTTGGGAGCCATAATGCAATTAAAAAAGTTCCCAAAAAAAGCAACGCAATTGAGAGAGAGTGAATAAGATAATTCAAGATGGCATATAGCAAGCGAGTGACCAACGGCGTCTTTCCCGTATTCCGCCAAGAGACGACGTTATTCATCCATTCCGCACAAAGTTTGAATTTACGTCCGAATGACTAAACAAGAATTTTTTTAATAAATTTATTGGAGATTGCGAGACAAAATGACATAGGTCAAGTGCAGCATAAACCAAGATCCTACTGTAATGTTAAGCCCTTGGTATGATCTAGCTCAGTGGTTCTCAAACTGGGGTCCGCGGTCCTCTGGGTGACTGCAAAGGCCTCTTAGGGGACCGTGAAGGTGTCACCAAATCCTACTGTTATATCATTTAACAAAATGGACAGGTTTTTTAAGACACAAGGTATCAAATAGGAACATGCCACTGGCGTGTGTACTGACAGAGCTCCAGCAATGCATGGTTGTCATTCTGGTTTTCAAACTTTGGTTAAGCAAAAATTGCCAGATAATATTGGTACACACTGCACTATTCACTGCCAACCATTAGTAATGAAAACCATGCCTGATGAGTTGAACAACGTTCTCAGTGAAGTAATTAAAGCAGGTTACTTCATTAAAGTGAACATACTTAACTCTTGTTTGTTTTCTGCATTATGCAAAGAAAGTGATTCCAAATCTGAAACACTCTTATTACATTCACACATAAGATGGCTTTCCATAGGGAAAGTATTGAGGAAAGTTTTCAAACTAAGTGAAGAAATGCAGCAATTTTTGGTAGACACTAAGCCAGACATCCACGCAAAATTCTCTGATGTCCATTTTCTTATATGCCTGTCATTTTTGGTAGACATATTTGAATCCATGAATTCCCTCAATCTGTCGCTGCAAGGAACAGAGATCACAGTGCTCCACTGCCATGGAAAAATGACTGCTTTCAAAATAAAGCTCACAAATATGGGGTTCTGCTCCTCCACCATTCAACAAAGTTGATTTCTCTTAACCTGGAACTATGACCATGTTAAGTTTGATGCAAGTTCATATTTTGTTGTTCCTCCAATTCATCTACCATTTTACTATTAGTAATACTGACTTGTTTCTTGGGTGATCTGATTATGTTCCAGTCCCTGATGTCTGCCTACTCTATTTCCTGTGTCCAGCTTCTTGACCTTTTGTGTGCTCTTGCCTGCCTCCATTATCTCAACCGCCATTTTGTCTACTTTGGATTCTTGGCGACTCCTAGGGATTTTTCTGCATCTTGCACGGTTAAGCTTAATATTTCAAATGTGTCTGCTGGGTTTCAAGTTTCTGATGCTTCAATGTCCTTTGGTGTCCTCTGCTGTACAAGAACCCTGATGACCCAAACATCTTAATTTTCTGGGTGTCTGCTCCTCTATCCTACTTAACAGCTCCCTGGATTTCTGTTATGTAGAATAGCCCTTGCTACCATTGCCCCTATACCTGGTTCCTCCTTGCCCAGTAGTTCCTAGATTCATGTAAGGGGGCTCATAAGCCTCCTTATGTCTAGAGGCTGAGCTCCCTGATCCCCACCTTTGTCAGATCTGATGATGTCTCCAAGGGAAATGCCTTCTAGCAACCCTGCTTGTGACCTGATCATCCTTCAGGTCCACTCACTTGTGTTGATGAACTGCACAGTTACCTGACAGTTGCAATTTCTGCTGTCTCTCGAGTGGTTCCTTTCCTGCTTGTTCAATGTCGGCAGCTTGATGTCTTTAGGGCATGGAAAACTTTCCTACATTTGCAGCTCTCTTTCAATGCTTGCTCATCCATGCTCTTCGGTTTTGGTTGCCACCCTTCGGGAACTGGATAATGATTGCTTCCTGTTCTTCGTTTTCTGGATGTGGAATTTTTTTCCCCATTTCAATCTCTCCATTTTATTTTGCTGCCCCTACCCCCTGGTCTGTCAGTCAAACCTTGGTCTGCTGCATAGATGGTTTTGCTCTTTCTGCAGTAATATCTTGCCCTGATTTGGAGTGGCTGGAGCAGGGGGGTCAAATGTGTCAAATCCTTCTCACTGATAGGTTGCCTTCAGCTGTGGTCATAACCTGGTTGGTTGCATGTTTCCCCTTCCTCAAGCAAGTCTTGCTTTTACATGATCTCTCCTCATTCCGTATACATGTGGTCATAATAATGTTGGGAGGTTTGCTCTTGTAGGTCCTTTCTGGCATGCTTCTCTTTGGAGCTTTGCCAGAGAAAAGTCTGGGGTCTTTCAGTACACAGTGTTGTTTCAAATTTCCTTGCAATGGCTCTCTTCCTTTTCCTTTATGCTTTACTGACACAATTTCCCTTTAGGCTCACAAGACTAGGGATCTAGCATTTTCAAGATTTCAACCAGTTTATAACTGAAGACTACAAACTTCTGTTTTACTAAACAATACTTATGCTGTGAAATCATAAGTATTAAATAAAAAGCATGACTTTGTCTTCAGTAATATGGCAACAAATCCATTGATCAAAATATGGAACACTCAGTGTACATTGCACAATGTAGACCTTTTCATCTCATAAGTTCTGATGCATGTGTTTATGATGTTCAGGAGTACATGCATAGCAACTTGTTAATGGCATACATATGTACGTTTCAGTAAGAATCAATGAGTCAATTAGCTCTCATTGGGAAAGGAGTAATTCATTTTACTAGCTTCTTGATCAAATAGCCTTTTGGTAGAAGAATCACTAGCTTGAATCTTTAATTGCACTTTGCATAGTTATGTCACAATGCAGTGAGCGAGGTGGTTCATTACATTCAACTTGTAATGATTTGGTTGGAGAAAATCCAGAAGCTCCAGAACAGATTCAAAGCCCTTCATTATAGTGAGTTTAGTGTCTTTTAAGTTGATAACACTTACAGCAACATTAATATGGATCTATCAGCCACCAAAGTACTGTTAGGGTTTTTTTTAAGCAAGCTTGCTTTTCCTTTTCACATAAACTTTTTTTTTTTCTTTTTCAACGCAACATTTTAATTATGCTTTAGCTCTTTCAACTCAACATTTTAATTGCGATTTAACACACTACTAAAACATAATGGCTTTAATTACACAACACATATGGAGGATACCAAGATTAAAAGGAATTTTTTGCTAACTCTGAGGCCACATTGAACCAAGGCCATGCTTTGTATGACTAAGAACTCCTTCTGCAGTTATAAATAGCCAGACTTAATTTCTCATGAACCACAACCCTTCTTACTTCATCAAAACTATTGCCAGAAAAAGCTTCTACAAAACATGGCTTTCATATTCTCTTTCAATTTAATAGCACTCTGAACGCTTCTCCAGCCACAACGTCAAGACACATTTGGATATCCAAAATTTTCAATTTTAAGCCATGAAAATGGAGACAAAATCAAATTGCTTGGATGATGAACTATGTGAGAAAACATAAAAAAGAATGGGTGAAAATGAAAAGACAGCAGGCATGTGCCAGACAAGACACACAGGCATACTCCCATGCAGGCTTCTCTTAAGCAAGCCATTCTCTTTGGCACCTTATTTTCCTTCAAATCAACAACAAAGTAACTTCAGTGCTGCCAGCTCCCTTACTCAAATTAATGAAATTTTACAGGTTTCTCCACAGAAATGCAGTGGCCCTTTAATTTCCTTAAATCATCCTTACACAATGCCACAGCTACTGACCTCGACCCCATCATCAGACATTTTCCAATTATTTTTCTCCCACAAAATCTTTAAAAAGGTTAATTGTCACAAGACATGTAAACCTTAAGAACCAAAGAAATCTTTGTTGTTTTGAAGTTTGTTAAAGAAACCTGCCATGTATTTGGCAGTCTTCTTTCCATTCATTCAAACTAGAATTCTTCAATCCAGCTAAAGACCAAGACACTTACTGGCACTAAATACTCTACTGAACTCCCAGATTTTTACATTACCATCATGGACCCAACTATTTCTTTCAACAGTTACTTCCTCCATCCTGGTTAATGTCAAACTTTACAATCCTACAGGTACTGTATGAGTAAACTGTGAACTCGAGCTGTCCTGCATGCCAAACAACCATCCCTTGTGTTTCCTGCGTCATATCTGCTTGCATTCAAGTTTCCTCATTACCTATAATAAAGTGGCCCAATTCAAATTTCTTTAATAGCTATTTATTCTCTGCCACGGTCCAGCTAGACTCAAGCAGCTTTCCCTACATTAGCCTCCTGTTATTCAAAAAAAGAAGTTAGCTCTGAATGCCCAAGTAAATTTACAAAGACTCCTGACCAACCACAGGAAACTCCAGCCATTTTCATGTCACCTACTAAAACCATCCCTAAAAATTGTTCTTCACTCTCAGATGAAGTCTTCAGTATCCTTTTAATTTTTCCATGGCAAATCAAGCACCACATCTTTCTCTGTTTAAGAACAGTATCACAAGATATTATTCATACCAGCCCAACAATTCACTCAAATACTTCCTAAAATACTCTTTTGGATCAATGGAAATCAATCTTTAAAAGCGAAGTATAACACTCACCAGCCTTTGAGACTGCTGCTGTTGTGATGCTTCCATAGGAAGCATCTCTTGATTTTGGTTTCCAATGCTTCCCTTTCCTACAGGAAGCCCACTGGAAGCATCACCTTCAGAATACCACTGAAATTACAAAACAAAATAAATAAATAAATAAATAAATAATAAATAAATAAATATAAAATATATTGATAACTATACCCATAAAAATTAATTAATAAACAATATTACAAACTAATAAAAAACTACACCACAGTAACTTTTAACAACACAAGCAGAAATATTTGAATTTTAATACATCATCTGCTTACAAAAATCTATATTATGTCACAATATAATACTTAATCTCCTATTTATAAAATTTTATACAAAGCACAAATACTGTATACCTATAGACTTTAAGGCTATTCCTTAAAAATTACTCATAACCACTGTCACACTGGGGTTAAAGAACTGATGTGTAATGGTCTTGCCATGAAGCACAAAGTATAAAAAATAAAAGAATATACTTCCTTGATATGTTCCTCAAATGGGAACGAGATTTAATATCTTCCACTCTTATCCACTTGTCTGAACATTTTTCACAGCTTAATAAGCAGATCAAACTATAGTTTATCCACTGTGCATTTCTCTGCTGGTCATCTTTATGACAGGTGAAACTTGGACAAGAGTTCAAGGTGGGACAAGACTAGATGTAACAAACAAAGTGGCCATAAGCAAGGAAGTGACATTGCAAAGAACCTGAGGCCTGCCTAATTACACCTGGCAAAGGACACAGTAGGTGGCAAAACCCCTTTGACATTGTAGCAGTTTGATTTTTCAGACAAAACGCTTAATTCAACAGATAATTCAGCCAAACTTCTTTAAGAGGTTTGCCCCAGCTTGGCAGGTAGTTTGGCATTAAGCTGCATCTAATCAGAGATGACTTGGCTCTGAACCTCCATACCACTGCCTGCCCAATATACGTCGCCCCCCCCCTTCTAAAGCAGTTTTTTTGGAGAGGGACAACTAAAGATTATCATAGAGTGGCTTCAGCATACCAAATAATGAAATTTCTTGACTCTAATATGGCTGGCATGATGGATGCTTTCAAACTATAAATAACCCTCTGCAGGTGTACAAAAAAGGAATACACCAAGATGCTCATCTGATATTCTGATAAATTATAGATGAAAACTTTTTATACCTTACCAGTATGTCAGTTATCTCAAAGTAATTTCAATATACATCATGTCAAAAGTGAACTCTGTCTCACAGATTTATATCCCATGGGGTACCACATATGGTGTACCTTGCGTGGCACTTTCAAATGGTCACAAAGGCTCTTTAAATAATTCAAAATTATAACCCAGCTACTTTTTGCCTTTTACATAATTTCCATTCATTTTCTTTTGCCTTTCAAATTTTATTTCTTTTAATAAGTTTCTTCTACTCAGATTTACATTAATGTATAATATTAAGAGTATAAAATTTATGTATTCTGAATGTGATTGTGGTGAGTAAAACAAAAGGGAAAATATTACACAGCATTGTCACTATTGTATAAATTTTCATAATAAAATTTATTATCTGGATACTTACCTACTATTAAAGAGAACTTATATTGCCTCACCTACTGGCACAGAGATAGAAGCTATCTTTATAATAGATAAGATTCATCCCAAATAATCATTATCATCATCATTTATCCAATAATTTAACCAAACAACTGAATTAAAAACACACCATACACAATAACTATCCCTGTCTTCCTTCCATACATTTCCGTTACAACAGTGTGTCCACGCTTAAAGGCATGAAAGGAAAAAGAGCGGCAACTGGAAGATGTTTTACTGTTTACCTCTTGAGCATCTGAAGGTCCTGGTAAGGCAAGAAGTTCGTCCGGAAAAGAATGCTGTTCCTGACCATGTTGCGATAGCGACTGCTCGTCTGGTGGGATGTCTTGACTACCACTACTGGTTAAGTACGGGGGTCCTAATTGGGAAGTGTCCTCAACAAGAGACTCATCATCTTCATCCAAGTCTGGAGCTTCATTTTTGGGTATAGTATAAGGAGCTTCAACTCTTGAATCCTGCCCTTCTGACCCTGAATCAACCTCTTGTATTTCTTGCTTGACACACACATCAAAAGGCAAGCCCTGAAAAATTAAGCCATTAAAAATAATGTATAAACTTTAATCATTTACAAGAAAATATAAACATATTAGAATAACTTCCAACAAAGCTCTTTCCCATTATACTATTGTGCTTTGCTTATTCCTTCACCTCCAGGAATGAAAATTTCCAAATATAAAATGGAAGTGGCCCACAGGAACATGTATACATTACTAAGCTGAAGCTTTCCTTACTTATACATGAAATGTTTTTATTCTGGTAAAAAGACACAAAAATGATCATGGTTACAAATCTTTTGCAATTGCACCATATATATATTCTACATTATAATGTATCATGTACTATCCACGCTATGCATTTTCTCACAAAGTGGCCATTTACAACAAAATGATTACTGTACTTTTATTCATCATTTGACTTTAATCATACGGCTTTATTTTGTTCACTTCAACTACGTTTGCCTAAACTTTCACAAAAGAGGAAACGTATGATAAATGTGAGGAAATTATATGGTCATAAATAAAAGAACGGCCTAAGATGCGTTACTTACTTTACCTCTACAGCAACTACCTAATTACTTTACCTTTATAACAACTATTAACCTGAGTTATGATATAAAAAAAAATTAAATATATAATTTATATAACTTTAATTGGAATCACACTACAACACACGTTTTCTAAATGTAAACTTTTTCATTTTCGTAAGTTCCAAACAGTTTTAAACATAGGAAAAATGTATGAACACAACACATCTAAAGAATAACAACACTACTAAAATTTCATATTACTGGTACATGGCATTTTCTTAAGGAATTAATAATGAATATCGACACCAAAGACAAAGAATATATACTATATTTACACTGCAGAAATATATAGTTCTCAGTCAGAGACAACACGTACCTGCTCAGCTGAGGAGGATTCAGCCTGGTCATCAACTCTATCTTGCAATCCTGAGGAATTCTCAAGGTTCCTGGCGCGTTTCGACCGGGGAACTGTTATATCTTCATCGTCGCTACGAACATGTTTTTCTTTTCTCCGTGGACTACTCCCAGTCGTGTCACGCCCTCTACCTCTATAATAACCCTCAAATCCGTCTCTACTCTCACTGTTTGTTCCATGCGAATCAACATCACTACACCTAGGAGGGTCATCTGGGACTGCCAGACCTTTGATTTGGAAGAGTTCCGCAACTTTAATCAAGCGCGCTAGATCACTCTGGGCTACACTGACTGACCCAATGTACATATAATTAAGCAAGGCTTCAAGTTCATCACAGCTGACATCCCTCAACACAATCACAGGGTGCTTGCAAGGTGTTTCCTGAAATATCTTTTCAAAGTATTCACTACAAGTAGCAAGTACAAATTTGTGCACTTGGTAAAACTTTCCCTCACAAGTGATGGTAACATCTGTGTATCTCTCCTGAAATGAAAAAAAAAAAAAAAATAAATAAATAAAATAAACAATTAATTACTGCAAACCTATTTTATGTTTTATACAAACCATATCTTTTCATAAAAACCCATTAATCATATACTGTATAGTAAATGCCTCTCCTGTAAGGCACTTTAACACAGTATTGCAATATTTCTGTGGCGTCATGACTTTTGGAGGCCTCTACTAAGCATTTCCACTCGTGTATGATGCCTGCAGTACTCTCACTTTGTGTGTGATTGTAGTCAAATTAGTTACTCTTCTCAGCAACACCATCAAATTATTTACACAGAACCAACACACACTATCTTTATCCATGTTTTGTGCACTTGCAAAATAAACTCAATTTTCATGAACCCGAACATCTCCAGCTAATAAGCACTGAATCCACAGAGAAACTGGTTCTTCACTGTGCAAGCAAAAGCTCTACCCTTGGCATTCCTACACAACCAGTTCATTCTTTTGTGATGCAAGGAAGGAAACAAAAATAGGAGAAAAAGACAATACTCGGTATATAGAAAATACTGTACACATTTTGTTTTATAAAAAGTTTGTTCCATCACAGCCCATTCATTATAGAGAAGGCTGAATTATTGTGGCAGGCTGCATGCAAGAATTGAAATATATGGGCCTTGAGGACTAGAAGACAAGCAAGTAGAACACATTACTGAGTGGTTGTTTAGATAAGGAAAGCTTCCACTTAGAAATATATAAGTACTTAGTTAAACAGAACCAATTTGCAAAAATTTAGTGTTTAGAAGAGGTAAGAGGTCTTCTATAGTTGAGTCATGAGAACTGAACATAAAGATGAGATGTGAATGAGTTCACCATGAAACTTCAAGTGCCATAATATAGGGTACATGTAAAAATGGAATAAGATGACTTTACTGGTAACCAGAGTAGAGGTCTGATCTCGAGCCCATGAAGGCTGAGGAACCCTGCAGGTTAAGTCTGCAGGGACTGGCTGTAATGTCTCAGTGTCTACCAGAACTGCTGCCTAATCCCATACTCCAGCCTTAGCACACTGGAGAAGGCAAATGAGGAAATGTATGACTGGAATGAATGCCAGGCTTTGTGATAACAAAACCTGGCTAGTGGATGTCACCCATGACTGGTACACCAGGAGGGAACCCAAGTGAAAACAGACAACTATTAGATTCCACTAGAATAGTTGCAAGCCCATCAGTCACAACTGAGTGCAAGGAGGGCTGAGGTAACAAGTACAAACCAAATATATTACACTAACAAGGAAAAGACAACTGCACTGGTACCAACAGGTAAACAACAAATATTACACTGGAATGGAATACACAAAACACGATCTTCTATGAACAGAAAATGAAATACTCAGGTAAAGTGGAAACAAAAACTTCAAACAAGAAAGGTAAGTAAGCAAGCAAGCAAGCTGTGAATGACGTATACCTATAGCAATACTCTTGTCTTTATGATAGCACAAGTCATAAATACACAAGGAAAACAAATTACAGTACAGGCTAAGTTCAAAACACAAAAGTAGAAAAACAAGAACTGAAGATGGCTAAATGAAAGGGCTGGTAAAAACTTGAGCAAAATCTGGGAACAAAGAGCTACAAGTAGAAAACACCAAGGCTCACAAAAAATTAACAGGGCAAGTAGGCTTTCAAGGGTAGCACTAACAGATCCATAACAGAGAACTTTTATGTGGCTTCTACGATGATGTGCCTTTGCTTCCTAGACCACAAAAATAAGACATTTTATATGATTTAATGGGCTGTACTAACCCACCATGGAAACCACATGAACAAGTATCAATAGTTAGAACTTTATATATACAGGCAGTCCCCGGTTATCGGCTGGGGTTCCGTTCCAACAGCGTGACAAGCAAAAATCGCTGATGACAAAAAATTGGTGATCTTCGGCGCTTACTGGCGCCAACAACTAGGTATAGGTACTGATACCCAAAGATCTGCACCTCTGTTATGTATGTATCAGCGCCCACACCCAATTATCAGCACCGATAAGCGGATATCAGCGATTTTCAGCGTAGAAAATCGCTGAAAATTGCCAATTTTCATTGCTAGACAAGCCCTGTACGACCAGATTGCTGATAACTAAGCCCGCCAATAACTGGGGAATGCCTATACAGTACTGCATTTCTAATACAGAAATAGTTTGTGGATTCAATTTAACTTTAAACCATAACACAATATTTCAGTAAAGGCCATACCTTTGCTCTCAAAGAAGAAATCGTCTTGCAAAATGTAGAACTGTGGTTGTTCCATGTTAATGCAAGCAAACCTTCTGCCATCTTGGACCTCAATACCTGTAAAATATATTTAAACCTTTGGGAAAGAACTCCAAATATGGTTTAGTACAATGCTATAAACTAGTAAGAAAAATTAGCCTACTAAACTCAGTAAACATGACAACTTGATAATTGCTCTCCGAGTTACTCTATATCTGTATAAATCTTATGATGTGAGGAACTTATAAATCTGAGAGACAGATAACAAAATGGGCCAACTAATGCAAGTAAGATATACTGTGTAGAGTTATGGCCAAGTTATATGGAACAAAACCCCAACTGCTTTCATACGTAAGTTTACTAATAATTTCATTCAAAAAATCAAGACAGAAAATCTACTTTTCTACCAGTTTAAATTTACTTTTCCAACCAACAATGCTCATTTTCTATCAACAGTATCACTTTAATTTCTCCCACAATAAATTTCTATGTTTAACTTGCATGTCAATGACAGTTTTAACAGTGTCTTCAAAAATGAAATGTTTGTTAAATATTTAAACACATATATGCCAGCTGGATGACTTTTATACACAGTGTTTTGCAGTCAAAAAGTGTAAAGTACTTTACAAAAGAAGGCATGTCTACTCCAATAGGAAAGCCATACACTGTTTGGTAATTAGGAAAAAGAAATTTTTTAATTATTTTTACTTTTCTTATATATAAAAGCCAAAGCTTTTTATTTACAACTACTACTGTATCTATTCAGTGCCAGCTGGAAAGTTGTTGATATTTGGAAAATGCATGATCAACTGGTGGAAGGTGGTTGAGTATGAGAAAAAAAAAACCCTCATCAGCCATAAGCTAGTACTATTTCCTTTGGCGTCATGGATTACTTAAGGGGGTTGAGGAGAATGGACTTATGAAAAAAAAAAAAGGCTTTAGTTTGTTTACCCATGAATAATAAAAATTACTTTAAAATAGTTCCTATTTCTTTAAAAACTCTTCCCATTAAATTACAAACCATAGCCTTAAATGTAGGACTCATTCTCAGGAGCTTCTCTTGACAAAGATGGACAAGAATGCAATCTAGAGAAATGGAGCTCCAACTGGTGGGACCCCATCTATGAAAACAGTGATGATGGTCTACTTCCTTGGTACACATTAGTTGGGGCTATCTCAACAAGTGTGGCTAACAGAGAAGTGGCCAAAGGAGAATGTATGGGTACTTAAACCAAAAGAGCTGTCAGATTGGGACACAACTCAGTACTGTATGGGACCAACTAGAAGCTACCGGGGTACTATCTGGAAATTACACCATTTTCATCGAGTCTCACTGTGCTGCAAATAAAATTTACTATACAGCCAAGAAATTTATCTTTTTTAGCCGGAGTGGCTGGTGCTAGGTTTCTGTTTCCTAACATCAGCAGTTATCGCTCTGACAGATAATTTTGTTTGTCAATTTTTCATAATCTTAACAAATATTTACTGTCCACAATTGATCCATGATCCCCTTTTCCTGCTGACAGTGACCAGATTTGCCAAACAGCAGCTCCTATATACAGTAAATATGCCTCGCTGTTAAACTCCTCAGTTCCAGAGGTCCTTTATTCCTCACAGCGTTGAATTGTGGAACAGTCTGAGGATGTTGTTCAATTGGAACCTCAAAAGTTCAGCCACAATAGACAGGTGTTTATTTATTATTCTGCATACAAAATTCATACAAGAGAGGCCAATAGAGGCACCAGGCCAATTATGCGATGTGTTGCTGTCCTAAAGCAATTCTGCTTATATTTATAATGTGCTGACATTTTTATCTGTCTGCTTATTAATCTGTTAACCCTATTTTTTTCTTTTCTATTAATCTGTTACCTATTTTTTCTTTTCTGATAACTGATCTCTTTGTTATTTCCTGTTACCTAATGTTACTTCTTGAACACCATATTCTTTGGAAGCTTGAATTTCAAGTCAATGCCCCCTGTGGGCTTCTTCCATATGAATTGGGGTCCTCTTCTGAATAACAATAAAAATGCTCAGCTAATCATTCAACAAATCACGCTACCATTGGGAGAAAAGCAAAAATGTTCAGATTGTCCATAGGGCTGCCAAAAGTCATCCTCCCAAGCTGCCCAGGGGTCTGGACAAGAGCAGAGTACCAGAACTTTCAGCTTAACTTTGTGGTAAATACGTTGATTAAAGTTGAAAAGCCTTTTCCCATTCAAGAATGTACAAAGCAAACACCTCAACTAGTAGGCCCCTGGCAGTTGAGCTGGTATGCCAAAACATTCCTGCTATATGGAAGGCCCAAGGCTGACGTTCAACAGTGTGGCATATGGCCCATCCATACATCTTCATTGCCACTTCAAAGAGTGAATTAAGAGTCCTCTCCCTCTCATTATTGTAATTTCCTAAGGTTCAGTTATCACTCATCAACACTGTTACCATCACACAACCTCGGAATGTTGTAGCTACCTGCCCTGCACATGTTGTCAAGAATGTGTGTTCATTCTCTGTCCACACTGCTGAGGGGAGAGATTCTCACCGTGTGTGCCCTATCCTTTCTTGGTGCATCTGAGAAGCATCTCTGGGAGTAAAGAGTTAAAAGAACTTAGGTTTCCCCTTGTCTGGCCACCAAGTAAGGTTCTCTCTCTCATGGACTAAAGGCAGAAGGTAAGAGGGAGAGTTGCTTGGGGAAAACCAATGCCGCTTCAGTTTTCACTAGAGAGAGCAACGGTGGAGATGCCTAAAGGCATGAACTTCTCAAAGGAGGGCAGTTGACCATGGATGACCTGCCATTCTGTGGTAACTGTGCTGTTACCTCCTTTAACCTGCTGAGGCTCAGGGAGTTAAAAAAAAAAAACACTCGCTGCTACCACATCTATCAGCATGCATCATATTTGCCAGCTGCTTGGGCACATGATCCAACTTCTCCCAGTTTAATTTGATCCCTACACAAAGCAGTCAGCCGACTAAGCACTAAGCTACCTTGTGACAAATTAAAGACAAGTAACAGGCCAATCAATTACACGAATCGACTTCCTGGTCTACTCTAGCCACTCGGCTTAAATTATAGGTAGCTCTAGACATGCTCTTTAAACTTATTTAACCAGAAACTAAACAAGGTACCTAGGACTATTTGACGAAATACACATTATTTCTTTACCATTTATTTTCATCTCATCAATCTGAATGAGATAAAAATAAATGATGTCTGGTATAATCAGTCATTGTATCAGGCAAAAAACTAACTTTGCAGAATGATGCGTCACTATCTAATGAATGTCACTAAGGCCCTCAGTCAAATGTACTGATATATATTGTTTTATTATTTACTTATTTTCTTTGTAATTACAACATAATGTCATGTTAGATACTATATTTTGGTCATGTTAGAGGGTCAAAGGGAGCATAACAACTGGTCAATTAGGATTCTTCGCCCTGGGTCAAGTTAGAGGGTCTAAAGTGTACTGTATACTGCACACTCTGTCATGTGAGATGCAACTCCTATGTTAAGTCAGGTTAAGGTGGGGTAGTTACATTCCCAAAAACTTGCCATTCTTGCAAAGTACAGAAGCAATTATCAAAACAGCTCGTGACTCCTTCAGAAACAAAGATTCTTCCTACCTACTCATTAGCATACACACAGCATGATAATCTAGAAATTTCTACAGCATGATAATCTAGAAGTTTCTACACCTTAATACAAGATCATGAGTACCGAAATAACCATACATTTGTAAAAGTAATTAGTTTCAACTGCACAGACTACTGATCACCCGAAAGTGAACAGGGGGCAGCTCATCAGATTAAAAGGAAAGGGCCTGGCCAAATTTGGCAACTTACCCTAGGCTATGTATCACTGGCCATGTATATTATGGAAACCATTCTTGTTGAAAAATGTAATATAATCAACAATTTCTTCAATATAAGATAGGCTGCATAAGCTGTTAACCCTTTCAAGATTCTGTTGACAGCATAGGATATCACATTACTTCAACATGTTTTTACTTTTCGTCCTGTTCCATTACATTACAACAAAATACAAATGGGTCTATTCAGCATCAATATGACACTGTACAGCATTAAACACTGAAGAGTAAAATTATTATGTGCAATAAATGAAAATTTTGCTATGCAAGCCTACAAGCCAATGGCCTAGTACTGTAGTGTGATTTAGTTATGGGTATCAAGCATTAAACTAGACCTATGGTCATAGGACCTGGGAAATTAGGCCTATAAAGTGGTTCGACCCAATTATAACCAGTGAATACATAACAAAAAACATCCAACATTATGAAACTTAAGCCGTAAGTTTTTAATATGGAATTAGGCCTCATTCACTGCCCTGCTGCCTAACTAGAAAGGACACATGTGATGGGCATGACTAAAGTTCAAAAGGTCGTGTAGGCCTAGACTACGTGATGCTAGACCTCAGTTAAGGTAAACTTCAGAAGCCTGTATGACACTCGCTCAGGCTGGCTGGCATCAGCCCACTTACATTCAGCTTTCAACTCCTCACTACTTTGGATGGAAATCAGTCTCTGCGGTTCAACTCGCACACTGTCACGTAAGAGGAATGCGAACACTTGGCCATTTTGACACCCGAAATGTTTAGTCGCCAGATCAATTCGCCATTGGAAGGGATACCGTCATCACCACCACCACCTCGCCATTATTCGCTCTTCTTCGCGAGTCAGGTCCCGCTCGCTCATCTCTCCGGCATCAATTCGGTCTCTCGCTCACATCACAACCGACAGTCAACAGTACACTCGTTAATAGTCGACAGTGAACTCGTAGGACGAGCAAATGGCCGGCGCTTAACTAGTTCGGTCAATGTATAACGGCTGAATACAGTAAACAATACTAGTTCGGTGTCGCGTCGCCAGGTGGCACTGGTGGCACGGGGGTGGGCGGGGCCCAGCAGTTGATGATAATGGTGGCCAGCGAAAGCCGACGGTGATGCTATGAGGTCGCTTTGTTCCGATAACGCGCCGCGACGGATCTGAAATTCCATGAAATGTGGTGACAAAATAATATACCTGTCAATTAGAGTTGTACATCAATTGACCCGTTGAAGGTCGTTTGGGTGTTAAATACATCGGTAATTTTAGAGCTACTTTCGCGCTAATATTTTAATTGCTTGCCAACCATTCTATAGTTATTATCAAACGGACGGAGAGGAAAAAATGTTACCTATCCTTGGTACGGTATATAGATATGTCCACCGGTCTCAAATATCTTTTTTGCTAAGTTTTCTTACATGACAGGTCGCGTCATTGATGCCTATAGCATATTTCAACCAGTAACCGAATTTGCCACTCAAACATGCCATGAAAATTATATTTCCACCTTGTAACATGGCTACGATGGTTTCTACTGGGTGAAAATGTACATCACAATGGGCGTTATTCAAGTGTCCCATAATGTATGACTGCCTCGGGTTTTCCTCATTGTAGTTACAAAGAGCATATAATATTCTACATATTAATTATTGTAATATGTCCCTATCAAGAAGATTTGTTTTAATTTTCTTTTATTGATATTTAGGTTTCCAAATGATGAAATGTGCAGCCAAGCAAGTAATTTTTTTAGTGCTTTTAGACTATTTACAATGATGGAAAATTACATTTTAAAATAAAATTTGGTAGTTAAAAAACCTCGACATACTGTAAATTTATAAATACTCGTGTTGGAACATGATGGACTCTCGGTGACGAACATTGACCATCCACAATGAAACGGGTTAATGGTTCCTTTAGAGTACAGAAGCTGTATGAAGACCCGTCCTCGATCCAAGATAAACGATGAAGGAACGCATATACGGTACCAAGGTCCACGGCGCGGCATCTACCTTGCCCTTTCTCATTAGTGGCGCAACCTGGGGGAGGGGATGCCGGATTACTATGGCGTCGGCCTACCACTCGCGCCTCTTGAAAGGGTCATTTTCTAAGTCAAACTAGAGAAATTTTCTGGATTTTCTCGCGCTTTTTTTTTTTTTTTTTGCTATGAAAAATTCTTTTCGTAATATACTGTAATGGTGTTTTGTTGCTTATCAGTAAATAGGAATTTGGGTGTTTTTCTCGTTTCTGTTACAACCCATTCATTGACAGAACTTTGCATATTATGATTAACAGCGTTTGTGATTATTTGGCGACACCTCTCATCAGGGAATTTTTAAAGTTATCAATCAATTGTCCGTGCATGAAAATTAAATGTACACGACCATACATTGAACGTAATTGATTATCAGAGGTCCAAATTTGGTGGAAAAAGACCCAACCACCTCCAATTGGCCTGGTTACGGCCCAGCGTTATGAATGAAGAATGCTTTAAAACAATAACTACAGGAAACCATGTAAATGCTTGCAAACTAGTCACTTTCAAATTCATTCAGCCACCAACTAGCTTTCTGGCACCACTTGTGAATGGAACCGTGAGCCCACATTTTATCGCAGACCTCTAGATGCTTTGATGATAATGGGATTACTAATGAAAACTCCAAAATCTTTTAGTCATTTATTTGATTCATGATTCACACTATTTAATCTTCTAGTTAATGAATTTATTATAATTACGGGCTAAAGACAGTGAAAAGGAGTTGGAGTGGTCGGCAGCACGATAAAGAGATCCAGAAAAGTATGTAAAGTCTCCGCTGACACAGCGAACGAGTACACTTTACAATGTAAAAATAGACAGAACTCAAAATGGATATAGTCTTGATGCCTGTGAACGAAGAAATACACAATTGACAACAGGTCAACAAATATATACACATTTTAAATGATTGAATTCGTGTGACCTGGCACGTTAGGCGTGACCAATTGTATAGGCGAAGAAAATGGGACGTCGCCATAGAAAACTTGCTCAGCGGAGACTTTACAAGTATACCTTAGTTTTACCAGACCACTGAGTTGATTAACAGCTCTCCTAGAGCTGGCCAGAAGGATTGGACTTATTTTACGTGGCTAAGAACCAGTTGGTTACTTAGCAACGGGACCTACAACCTATTGTGGAATCCGAACCACATCATAGCGAGAAATGAATTTCTATCACCAGAAATAAACTCCTCTAACTCTTCATCAGCCGGCCGGAGACTCGAACTCGGGCCTAGCGAGTTCCAGTCCACAGCTCTACCGGCTCCCCCAACGAAGAGCTAAAAAAAAAAAAAAAAAAAAAATCCAGAAAATAAATGAGAGGAAGTAAAAGGGTCTACAGGTGGAATTGGGAGAGGAACCCTCAATTGCACTAAGAATTAATAGTTAAGAGATTGGACAGCAAGACTGAAGGAAGAAGCGGGAATGGTGGCAAAACAAAAGCGGGTGCAGAAAGAGGCCGAAGGGACACACCAAACACCCTTGAGGCATTGATGCCTACAGCGCCCCAAGTAAGGTGCACTGACGGCATTTACCGCCTACATGGATTGTGTGGTCTGGAGGCATTGAGAGACAGGTTGAGGAAGAAAACTTAATTTTTAACATAATTCAATTTAAAAAGAACACTGCCCAAATGGGTTGTAATTTTCCCTTAATTGAGACCCTTAGAAATTATAATCATATGTATATATATGTAAATATAACTAAATATCCAAAGTGAGAAACCCAAGTGCAACTTTAATTTAAAGTTTGAAAATATGCGTCGTGGATCATATTAAGATTTTTAACTTTATGTTAGTTATGAATAACTAACTTATCCTGGATGAATTCAACTTATATAAAATAGGAAATCTTAGGCAGACGACAACAATAAACAATGCATATAAAACTTGTTTCAAATAAGGCTTGAATTGAACACTTGAAAGAATTTAAGTTAAAAAATTATTTTTTAAGTTAATATTACGAACTAATGAATTTAACTTGTGTCTTAGACAAATTTGCCTTTTATTTTACCCGCCTCTGCAGGAATCTCACACTTGAATAGTTTTAAATTAAAATCAAACTTTGGGAAACTTGAAAGAAACACACTAAAAAGGTGACACGTGCTCCACTAAGTCAGGTTTTGGCGCGTTAACCTTCTTCACCAGCTTCTGCAGGAATTTCGCATCCTCCAGCGCATCGTGGGCGTCATACCCTTCTCCCAATAAATGTTCCACCAGAACCTCCTGTTTGTACTTAAGGCCTTGCGTCTTGAATTCCGGCAACGTTTTTCGGAAGAAAGGCAAAGTGTTGACAAAGCCGCGGACACTCTTCTGAAACTCCTCGTGCATCCCTGACTCGTGCACGTGGTACAGCAAATGCCTTTTATCGAACGGAGCATTGTGAGCAGCTAGCAAACACGGGCCTATAGCCTCCAGCCACTCAAGAAATTTCTGCAGAGCTCTGCCCACGGGCAGTGTTTCCAACGGTTCCCACGTTAACGGGTTTGCAGACGTTCTTTTCATGAGAGTTCCATTTTCATTTTTCAGTCCAGTCACTTCTTCAGCTTTGGGGTGAATTGGCTTAGTGGGTGTTACGTACTGCATAAATGAGTGCTCATTGCTCACAGCTGCAATTTGCAGTATGTCAACTCCAGTGCTGAATCCACCGGTTTCCAAGTCGAAATAAACAAGTTCTGCATTCATGTACTTCTCCAGGTCCTTCTTTCCTTTTCGAGGTCTCTTTGTAGGCTGACTGGCACTCTCGCAGAGCCTTTCTTCTTCTTTTCCTTCCTCCTTAGAATTTACTAAAATGCGTTTTGCATGAGTTGCCTTCGCACCTGCATCTTTTGACTTTTGGCGATGGTGACTCGGAATTAAATTCTTCACTGACTCATCATAATCTGTCTGAAGTTGAGCATCATTACCTGTGAGATTCTCACTTGCGTCTGTCTTGGATTGATATTTTGGGGTGCTTTTAGAGGAGCGATACCTGTCCTGCCTTCCGTCTAAAGTTTTCAAGGACTGGCAATTTCTTTCCTCTGTACGACTTGGCAAGACAACTCTTTCATTAGAGGTCGCTGTTTTACTGTGATGTTTTATGTGCTTTGGGGTATCTTCATACCTCCCTTTAGCTTTCTCGATCATGTTGTTCTCGGCTACAGTAGGTGACGTATGAATTTGATACCCTATAGTTTTGTCAGCTACAGAACATCCAGAAATTACTTGATAGTTTAGAACATTCAGAGGTAGCACTCGCACTTCTACAGCAGAGCTGGAAGATGTGCTGTCGGACTCATTACAAGACACACGAGGCTGTCTGACTGGAGAAAGCTCCTTTCCACTGGATGCACCCATATTTTTCAGTTCTGTCCAAGAATAAGGAACATGGCCAGGTAGATACACGTTCTCCTTTGCTATCCTGACTGGATAACTTGGTGTTTGATGTGGGTGTTTTCTGACTGAGCTGCTTGTAGGACTTGCAGAATGCTTCTTAGTTTTGGATTCCTCACCAGTTTGACGCAGGGGAGGCCAGTGCTGGTTGCTAGTTGCTACACTGCTAGTCATCCCATGGAAGGATGAACCTGGAAGAAATATGTCATATTAATTTTAATTATCTTCAAGATTTTACACGCACCTACACATACATAAATGTACATTTTTTGTATGTGTGCATGTGCAGTTTAAGCAAGTATTTTATGAGAAAAAATCTTTCGTCATCTTTAGCATAGCTATCAAGAAAACTGTGAACTTTATTTCAAAACGGGTACTGAAGGTGGAAAATACTTAAAATAGTTAGCTATCCGCACAGGTGAAAAGAAAATTAAACTAAAAATCTAGCTTGATTTATAGAGCACATTACAGGAAGTACTTAAGAGCTGAACTGATAACATGTTGACTGGCATGCATCTAGAGAGAGAGAGAGAGAGAGAGAGAGAGAGAGAGAGAGAGAGAGAGAATCATTAGGCCTAACTGAGATCGAAAGAAAGACACACCTGCCAGACATTAGGAGTCTCAGGATTACTCCCTGACAACTGCATATTACTGTATAGTGTTCGGGTCTAAGTGGACTTCATAATGTGACTGTAAGTGTACTTTGTTCATGTTAAGCATCTAGCAATGTATCTATTTTATACTTTCCGTGATATGAGGTTTTTTTTACTATTAAAAGTTGAACGAGCACACAGGTTTAACTTGCCCACCATTTATAGGAAACCTATCTTGTCACTCTAGACCACCACGTTCATTCCCAGCAATTCATTTGCAGCACTGCATTTTCACGATTTCCCTGTACAGTATAGTATACCCATTAGGTAAATATGAAATTTATCTAAAATGGCAAGAAATCTCGTTGATAATATTCTCATTTTACAAAAATCCTGTTGAACTTAGTATTTTAACTATTTAGACATTAAAATGTTTACATGGAAAAGTGGCCGAGTCTTCACCTACTCTTCTTTCACACGGCTACCTTTATATGAGAAGCAATAGACTGTAAACACTGCTTTACATTTTCTTATAAATACAACAAATAATAAAAACTTATTCTAATGATCCTACTATGAAAAATATTAAGTAGAGTTACAGACAAAAACACTGAATGAATAGGCTATGCACAACATTATATCTCTCCAACAGCTATGATTCAAGAAAAACAAAGAAGAGAAATGGAGTTGCCTAAACATTTGTAATTATATAGCACAATGGCTTCACACACATGCAGATGTGTGTGTATATATATATATATATATATATATATATATATATATATATATATATATATATATATATATATGGAATAAAATAGAGAATAGCCAGTGTACCATTTTAGTTCATTTCCCAAAATTTCAAGATATTATCAGGTCTCACTTTCAAGACTGTAAAACAATACAAAACATACAAATTAAAAATAGACTCTGTAAAGACGTAAGCACCAGCCACCCCCGCCCGCTGATACCCGGCTCCTGCCGACGTCTGGTTTTCGACATTATCCACAGGCTGTCCCACCCCTCCGACAGGACGACGGCCAAGCTGCTGGCAGAGAAGTTTGTCTGGCACGACATACGGAAGGACGCGACGACCTGGGCGTGGCAGTGCATCCAGTGCCAGACCAGCAAGGTACAGTGCCACACCGAGTCGGGGGTGGGTGACTTCCCCCAGCCAGGGAGGCGCTTCGGACACATCCACATCGAAGTGGTAGGCCCCCCTTCCCCCATCAGGCGGGGCCAGATATCTCCTGACAGTCGTCGACCGCTCCACTAGGTGGCCTGAAGCGACGGCCATGGAAGAAGCCATCGCCAGTGCGCGCGCCGAGGCCCTCCTCTCCAGCTGGATCAGCCGGTTCAGTGTCCCGGACCATATAACAACGGACAGGGGCCCAGCCTTCCTGTCCGAGCTGTGGACCGCCCTGGCACGCCTGCTGGGGACATCTCACCACAGCACCACCGCCTACAACCCCACGGACAACGGACTGGTGGAAAGGTTCCACAGGTCCCTGAAGGCATCCCTCATGGCCCACAGCACCGCCGAGAATTGGAAGTACCAGCTGCCCTGGGTCCTCCTTGGGCTGAGGACCGCCCCTAGAGCCAACGGCGACCCGTCCACAGCAGAAAAAGTCTATGGGGAGTCTCTCGTAGTCCTGGGCGAACTCATCATGGGGGATCACCACAACCTGACAGTCCAGTGGCTCCGTGACACGGTTGGAAAGTTCTCCCCCTGCCAGCGGACGTATACCGACAAGACGACATCTCCCGGTCTGTCCCCCACCCACGTCTTCGTCAGGAACGACGCCGTCCGCCCGCCCTTAACCAGGCCCTACAGGGGTCCCTTCGTCGTGCTGGAGAGAAACAAAAAAAAAAGCATTCCGGCTGGCCATCCACGGAAGAATGACTGGTTATCAATGGACCGCCTCAAGCCCGCACTGTTGGAGGAGGACGTCGGCGACATTCCTCAGCGCCCTCCGCAGATGTCACCCCCGCAGCCCACAAAAAAGTCGTGTGGCTGCCCCCATCAGGCCCCGGACCCAGACAGCGCTGCAGCCAACCGCTCCCACAAGCACTGCACCCCCCAGCTGACATTGCGGAGCCGCGGCACTCTCCAGCAGATACCTACTTTAATCAGACGTTACCTATGTCTGGGGGGGGGGGAGTATTGTAAAGTCCCCGCTCAACGGGTTTTCTCTAGTGAACCTCCCATTTTCTAGGTGCCTTTTCCCGTGACCTCAGGTCGGGGTAACCAGCCATGTTTTATTTATGTAAATGTACATTTATTACTTACTCATTTGTGCCCTTTTGCATTGTACATGTGTCAGAGCATTATTGTGTCTAATCTGTTAATTTTATTTGTCACGTTATCTGTATTTGCCTGTCCTGTTTCACATTGAGAACAATTGACCTCGGGTCACCTGTATGTCCTTGTATGTCTTTGTACTGACGTCCGCACGCCACTTTATAAGCAGCCTGCTCCCTTAATAAACTAGCAGTCAATGTCTACCTGCTCTCTCTTTTGCACCCTCTCACAAATCTATAAAAAGGATCATGGAACTCAGATATTATAGATAAAATCTTCCTCCAACCAGCGATTAAGAAGCTATTGAGTGATGTAATGGGTGACCTCTGGTTTTCTTGGTATAAATACCCCTGCCTGTATTTCTTACTTCATTCATATAGCCTACTTGCCAGTAGAGGGAGATAGTTTGGTCTCTGAAATATAGCAATAACTTACTACCGTTTGGCATTTTTATGGGCTTCTATTATATATATATATATATATATATATATATATATATATATATATATATATATATATGTATATATATATATATGTATATGTATATATATATATATATATATATATATATATATATATATATATATATATATATATATATAAATTCCTGCCTCGGCTTCACTGTCCCAGGAGGATTGTCTCTGGTCTTCTTCCTTGAAGACAATCTTTGCGATGATCACTCCTGAAAAACGCTGGTTCCCCCTCCTCCTCTTGGGAGACGCAGAGCTCCTGTGGCGATCTGGTAAAAGTTCGTTTCTGGTCCGAACTCCAATTCCACATGACAAACATATTTTGTCAACTGTTTTCAATCGTCCTGTAAAGTCCCCGCTGAGCGGGTTTTCTGTTGTGGCGACCCGTTTTCTTTGCCTCTCCTGGATTTGCCGCTCCTAGGTTGTCGGGTCACGTAGATCCAGTCAGACCCAATCATTTAAATTATTTTATGTAAATATTTACCTGTCTCCAACTTGTATATTATGTGTTCCTCTTTCTCAGGTATCAGATTGTATTCAACTCAGTTACTGTCCATATGTGTAACTCAAAGTGTATTTGTTCATTGTATTTACTGTTAATTGTTATTGACCTCAGGTCATCCTTGTTCTCATTGTATTCCTCGGTGTGACGTCAGTCCGCCGCTATATAAACCACCTAGGTCACCAATAAATCAACAGTAACCTTATCCTGCTCATTTCTCTAGCACCTCTTAAAGTGGTGATCCCGGAGTGGTTCCTGGAGCCATTAGTGGACTCACACGGTGACACAGTCTTGGCTCCAGGAACTACCCATGCCCCTAGCGGACTCATTACGGAGCTGTAACCAGCGTTCGGGCATGCTGACTCTCACCAGCAAATCACCAGTGTCATTAGCGGACTCACACGGCGCGCTTCCAAGCGCGTATTGACGCGAGTATCCCACTCCAATTAAGAGGTCTAGAGTGAGCATGAACACGGACATCCCCTCCCTCGTTCAGTTAACTGCTAACCCAGCGGATTCAGATGTTTACCTCCCGCCCATATCACCCGCGCCCGCCCCTGCGCTGAGGCTCTCGCACTCCTCCACACCGCTGCCCGCGCCCTGCAAGCTGCCCTGCCCGGCAGGGCAAGCAAAAGCCGTCCTCACCATAAAGCTGCCGCCTTTCACTCAGGGGAACCCCCCAGCGTGGCTGTACAGGGTCGAGGGTCAGTTCAAGCTGGCGGAACTCAAGGACGAGGTACTGCAAGCTGACACAGTACTTAACGCCCTGCCGGAGGAGATCTACAAGACACTCGTCCCGTGGATGTCCGCTGCACTCCCCCTCACCTACCACCTCCTAAAGAAGTCCCTCATCGGGACTTGCTCCTTGCTGGTCACCGAGAGGGCCACCTGCGCCCTCAACCTCGTCATCAACCCGCGTCAGGAACAGAGCATGGAGTAGTGGGGCATGATCCAGGACCTCCTTGTCCTCCCCGACACTGACGGCAGCGGAAAGCATTCCGAGATAAGCCTGTCGCTGGAGCTTCTCCTCCGCCAGCTCCTCCTGGAGGTCCGTGCTCAAATCCTCGAGCCCTACACCATGCCACTCGAGGTCCTGATCCGCACGGTGCAGCAGCTAACTGCCTCCGCAAAGGCAGCGAAGCGGGCATCAGTGCCCGCACACCCCATCAGCGCCATTCAACAGGAGGAGGGTGCAGAGGAGGAGATAAGCGCCGTCACCAGGAGGCAGCCACCGTATCACCACAAGTGGAACCCACCGGGCCCTTGCTACTACCATAAGCGGTATGGCAAGGATGCCCGGAACTGCCAACCCCGTGTTCATTCGCCCGTCAAAAAAACGGGAGGCGCGGCCAGCAGGACAGGCCGCCATGGCAACAGAAGAACCCAGGAGCCCAGAGCCATTAGGGCTTCTCGTCCGCGACACCATCTCTGGCAGGATGATGTTGGTCGACACAGGGGCCGTTAGATCAATCTTTCCGCTGTCCAGGGAGGACCGCAAGCGCTCACTGGACCCAGCTGCCTTCCTGACGGCCGCCAACAGGTCCCCCATCCTCTCCAACGGCACCAGGCTCCTGTTGATCTCCATCCTTGGCCAGAGGTATTCCTGGGACTTCATCGTCGCGGACGTAAGGACCCAACTCCTGGGTGACGATTTCCTTGCCCACTTCAGGCTGGCAGTCGACGTTGGTCACAAGCGTCTCCTCGACACCGACTCCTGCCAGTCCCTCCCGCTGGCAACGGGACCCATCTGCTCCATCGGCCCCCACCAGTACTCCCAGCTGCTGAAGGAGTTCCCGACGTATTCAGGCCTGAGCTCCGCCAGGTACCCAGGGCCCCAGCTAAACATGGCATCTACCACCACATAAAGACGAAGGGGCCCCTACACATGCAAAGTTCCGGAGGCTTCCCCCTCAGCGCCTTCAGGAGGCCAAGAACGCCTTCGCCGAAATGGAACGGATGAGAATATGCAAGGCCTGCAGCCTGTGGGCCTCTCCTCTCCACATGGTGCAGAAACCGGATGGCTCCTGGAGGCCTTGCAGCGACTACAGGCAACTTAACCTCACAACGGACCCTGACCATTACCCCCTGCCGAACATGCAGGATCTCACGGCCTCCTTCCACGGGGCCAAAATATTTTCCAAGTTGGATCTTTTGAAATCTTACTTTCAGGTACCAGTTGCTCCAGAGGATATCCCGAAAACCGCCATCATCACGCCTTTTGGGTCCTAACGTCTTCGCCTTCTCCACCTTCAGCCTGAGGAACGCGGGGCGACCTTCCAGCGGCTCATGGACAGCATCCTGGGGGACCTGAAGTTCTGCACCTGCTACGTGGATGATATCCTTATATTTTCCAGGTCCCACAAAGAGCACCAGCGGCACATCCGGGCAGTCCTGCAGCGCCTGCAGGAGAATGGCCTCGTCGTCAGGTTCGACAAGTGCACCTTCAGCGTCAAGAAAGCTGACTTCCTAGGCCACGAGATATCCCCGGATGGTGTCTGCCCGCTCACATCAAAGGTCGCAGCCGTCACCAGTTTCCCCGTCCCCACCTCCGTCAGGGCTGTTCAAGAGTTCCTCGGGATGGTGAATTACTATAGGAGGTTCATCCCCAGGATTGCACACACCATGGCCCCCTTGACAGAGAACCTGAGAGGCCAACCAAAACCCTTAGCGTGGCGACCCAGCCAGCAGCAGGCCTTCTCCCTGGCGAAGGCCGCCCTCACTGAGGCAACCGCCTTGGCCCACCAGGACCCCACCGCTCCCCTCCAGCTGACAACGGACACCAGTAGCATTGCATGTGGAGCCATCCTGGAGCAGATCGTCGTCGGCGCCCCCCAGCCCATCGCCTTCTTCAGCAAGAAGTTCAACCCCACAGAGGCCTATTACAGCACCTTCGACAGGGAACTCTGTGCAGTACACCGGGCAGTCCGGCACTTCAAGTTCCTCCTGGAGGGTACACCCTTCACAATCTACAGGAACCACCAGCCGTTGGTCCACGCCTTCACCAAGCAAGGGGACGCATTCTCCAGGCAGCAGCGACACCTTGCGGCCATCGCAGAGTTCACCTGCTCAGTCAAATACCTCCCCGGCAGGAAGAACCCTGTGGCAGACGCCATCTCCAGAATTGAGCTCAATGCGGTGCAGCTCGGGATCAACTACGAGGACCTCACCCGGGAGCAGGCCGCTGACCGGGAGACTCCAGCCTACTGCACCACAATCATGTCCCTGAAGTGGAGGGACGTGTCCCTCGCCCCCGGGGGTCCAAATCTCCTCTGCGACACAGTACCGGCCAGCCTCGCCCCCTGGTGCCCGCCTCCCACCGCCGCCAGGTATTCGACATCATCCATGGGCTGTCCTACCCCTCCAGCAGGACGACAGCCAAGCTGCTGACAGAGAAGTTCATCTGGCACAGAATGCAGAAGGACGCGAGGACCTGGGCGAGACAGTGCCTTCAGTGCCAAACCAGCAAAGTTGGCCGTCACACTGAGTCTGGAGTAGACAAGTTTCCACAACCAGGGCTGCGGTTCGGCCATATTCACATCAACGTCGTCGGGCCTCTTCTCCTGTCAGGCGGGGCCAGATATCTCCTGACGGTTGTCAACTGCTCAACAAGGTGGCCCGAAGCTACGCCCATGCAAGAAGCCACTGCCAGTGCATGCACCGAGGCCCTACTCTCCAGCTGGATCAGCCATTTCGGCGTCCCTGACCACATAACAACCTGTCTGAGTTGTGGTCTGCCCTGGCACGCCTGCTGGGGACAGCTTGTAAGAGCCCCGACGCTGTCTCTTCCAAACACGTGTGTGTTCGTGTGTTCGTCGATCGTCATCATCGGAGTCGACAGGACAAAACAGGAGCGTCTCGTTTTCTTTCTCTACAGGAACGCGATTTCAACCATACAATATTTCCGTCTGTTTCTCCCTAAGCATTGTTGTCTTAATGTATGTACAATCACCACTACTTGCATTGCCATGCAAGCATTCTAATCATGTACTCATAATGTTCCAACGAATCTTCTGTATCAAACTGTGTGTATGTTTCTGTTTGTGAAGACGCCAAAGGTCTCTCCATTTCACATTTATTATGCTATTGCATTGTATCCATTAATGTGTCTTGAATCTCATGCAATTGGCCATATGTAGAATTTCCTGACCCTTCCACTGATGTATGTTTCATCACCGTATGTTAATCATGTCTCTTGATATCGCCATCTGTTTGTCTGCCGACAAACACAGATGTCTGAACCTTTTATGTCCGTTTTACCTGTCTGTGTAGACGCTACATTACCGCTGCACGTCAATAACATCTTCAAGATTCTGTACATTTATCTCAGTAAGGAACAACCAATAAACCAGTTAACACCCAGCCAGTATGTCGCTCCTAACCCAGACCTTACACTGGTGACCCCGGAGTGACTCAAGGGGACCCGGCCGACCCAAGATGACGACCACGCTGATAGACCCTTCGCCGCCTCGCTGTTTCCCGCCGTTCCTGAGTTCTCAGTATTAGTCCGACCCTCCGAGATGACCCACTCCACCACCGGAGCCTGGATACCTCCTCCAGGAAACCTGAAGCCGCCCCCTTTTCGCACTGGACGAGCTGACCAACGAAGGACCAGCCACGTCATCCTTCAGCCTGCTGCCGCCCTCTCGAGCTGGGTACCAAGGATCAGCCGCCGTCATCCTTCAGCCCTCGAGCCGCCACCGAAGGATCATCCGACGTCACCCTTCAACCAGCTCCCGTCCTCCTCGGCTCCTGCTGGCCGGTGCCGCCCTTCAGCCTCCTACCGCCCCTAGCCCAAGCCTCGAGCCAACTACAATTGTCGCCAAGACAATTCCCGCCGCTGCCTCGCTTGTGGGGGAACATTGTAAGAGCCCGCCGCCCGACGCCGTCTCTTCAAACAATCAGACGTTACACACGTCTTGGGGAGAGTACTTGTAAGAGCCCGGACGCTGTCTCTTCCAAACACGTGTGTGTTCGTGTGTTCGCCGATCGTCATCATCGGAGTCGACAGGACAAAACAGGAGCGTCTCGTTTTCTTTCTCTACAGGAACGCGATTTCAACCATACAATATTTCCGTCTGTTTCTCCCTAAGCATTGTTGTCTTAACGTATGTACAATCACCACTACTTGCATTGCCATGCAAGCATTCTAATCATGTACTCATAATGTTCCAACGAATCTTCTGTATCAAACTGTGTGTATGTTTCTGTTTGTGAAGACGCCAAAGGTCTCTCCATTTCACATTTATTATGCTATTGCATTGTATCCATTAATGTGTCTTGAATCTCATGCAATTGGCCATATGTAGAATTTCCTGACCCTTCCACTGATGTATGTTTCATCACCGTATGTTAATCATGTCTCTTGATATCGCCATCTGTTTGTCTGCCGACAAACACAGATGTCTGAACCTTTATGTCCGTTTTACCTGTCTGTGTGTAGACGCTTACATTACCGCCGCAAAACGCGTCAATAACATCTTCCAAGATTCTGTACATTTATCTCAGTAAGGAACAACCAATAAACCAGTTAACACCCAGCCAGTATGTCGCTCATAACCCAGACCTTACAAGCTCATCACACCACCACCGCCTACAACCCCGCAGCCAATGGCTTGGTCGAACGTTTCCACAGGTCCCTGAAGGTGTCCCTCATGGCCCGCTGCACCGCTGAGGATTGGAAATACCATCTGCCGTGGGTCCTCCTCGGGCTGAGAACCACCCCCAGGGCCGACGGCGACCCGTCCGCAGCTGAGAAAATCTACGGCGAGCCCCTCGTAGTCCTGGGCGAACTAGTCACAGAGGACCGCCACAACCCATCTGTCCAGAAGCTTCACGACATAGTTGGCAAATTCACCCCATGTAAGCGGACATATACCGACAGGTCAGTCGCCTTCACGCCACCCAGCTTGCCCTCCACCACCCACGTCTTCGTCTTCCTTCACTGACCAGGCCCTACAGGGGCCCTTCTGCGTGCTGGAAAGGAATAACAAGGTGTTCCTGCTCGCCCTTCACAGAAAGAACGACTGGGTGTTGGTAGACCGTATCAAGCCCGCCCTCCTGGAGGAGGACACAGACGTCACCGCACCGCACCCTCCGCCTGAACAGTCGTCGCCGCGAGCCGGCTCCCCGCTGAAAGTGGACACGCAGCCGCCCCCGGAAGCATCCGCCCACACCCGCAGCCAGCTGCTCCCACGCACAGCACATTCCCTCGCTGTCTTCACGTAGCCGCAGCACCCTTCAGCGCCCCAGCAGATGCGCCGATTAATCAGACATTACCCACGTCTTGGTGGGGGGGGGGGAGTATTTGTAAAGTCCCCACTGAGCAGGTTTTCTGTGGTGACGACCCTTTTCTTTGCCTCTCCTGGATTCGCCGCTCCTAGGTTGTCGGGTCACGTAGATCCAGTCAGACCCTTAAATTATTTTTATGTAAATATACCTGTCTCCAACTTGTTTATTATGTGTTCCTCTTTCTCAAGTATCAGATTGTATTCAACTCAGTTACTGTCCATTTGTGTAACTCAAAGTGTATTTGTTCATTGTACTGTATCTTTGTTAATTGTTATTGACCTCAGGTCACCCCTGTTCTCATTGTATTCCTCGGCGTGACGTCAGTCCGCGGCTATACAAACCGCCTGGGTCACCAATAAATCAGCAGTAACCTTATCCTGCTCGTTTCTTTAGCACCTCTTAAAGTCCCATTCAAGATTTCAACCGGAAATCATTTGCTGTCGTTTCCAAACCTCTCACATCTCAAGTACAGAGCACTTGACGGTATAAAAAAAGTACAGAAAACGAATTAATTCTGCCTGAAATCTAGAATGGAATACTTGAAAATGCCAAGAAAACATTGGAAAAATATGTTTGCCATGCACTGATCAAAGTAGGCTTACGTGACTTAAAGAACATCCAATAGTAGGTAAAATTTTACAAGTTGCCAATAAAAAAATAATACCACGCAACCTTGGGGTGTTGACTGGTTATAACTTTGCCATGTTAGCCTGGAGAGGAGGGGGGGTTACTGTCTTACCTTTTACGTCGTAATTTGATGAGCTCTTTTCAAAAACTTAGGTTATAGTTTCATATCGTTTACATTATGTTTTTGAGAGCCAGTGCGTTCCTGGGTGGGGAGGGTGGCTGTTTGAAATTCCCACCAGGGCCCCAAATTGTGAAATTTAACCACTGCTGCTATGACAGGACAAGCTGAATCTTTAAGAGGTGGACATGTACTGCTGGTTTATTAGGAAAGCAGGCCGCTTATAAAGCGGCGTGCAGACGTCATACAAAGGAATACAATAGGATACAGGTGACCCAAGGTCAATTACTCTCAATGTTAATTCAGGCAGGCAAACACAAATAACACAAAAGATCAAAATGCAAGAATTGACACAATAATATTCTGAAACATATAAAAAGTAAACAGGCATAAATAAATCAGTAACAGATACGTATTTACATAAATAAAATGTGGCTATTTGGCTTGACCTAGGCTTGTAGGAGAGTCACCATAGAAAATCCGTTGAGCGGGGACTTTACAATTCTCCCCCCCAGACGTGGGTAATGTCTGATTAAACTAGGTATCTGCTGGGCCGCTGGAGAGTGCCGCGGCTCCAGGAAGTCAGCTGGGGGGTGTGGTGTAAGTGGGAGCAGCTGGGTGCTGCGCTGCCTTGGTGCTTCTGGGGACAGCCACGCAATTTTCTTTTGGGTTGAGCTGGCTGTGGGGGCGACAGTCCCTGCGGAGGGCACTGTGTGGTATCGTCGATGACTTTCTCCAGCAGGACGGGCTTGAGACTGTCAACAGACACCCAATCGTCCTTCCCATGCACGGCCAGCTGGAATGCTTTGGTGTTCCGCTCCAGCATGTGGAAGGGCCCCCTGTAGGGCCTGGCTAGGGGTGGGCAGACGGCATCGTTCCTGACGAAGACGTGGGTGGTGGAGGACAGGCCGGGAGGTGTGAATGGTGTTGTCCTGTCTGTGTACGTCCGCTGGCAGGGGGTGAACTTCCTGACTGTGTCACGGAGCCTCTGGACTGTCAGGTTGTGGCGACCTCCCGTGATGAGTTCGCCCGGGACTACGAGGGGCTCCCCGTAAACTTTCTCTGCTGCAGACGGGTCGCCGTTGGCTCCGGGGGTGGTCCTCAGCCTGAGGAGGACCCAAGGCAGCTGGTACTTCCAATCCTCGGCGGTGCAGCGGGCCATGAGGGACGCCTTCAGGGACCTGTGGAACCGCTCTACCAATCCATTGGCCGTGGGGTTGTAGGCAGTGGTGCTGTGGTGAGAGGTCCCCAGCAGGCGTGCCAGGGCGGACCACAGCTCGGACAGGAAGGCAGGACCCCTGTCGGTGGTTATGTGGTCTGGGACACCAAATCGGCTGACCCAGCTGGAGAGGAGGGCCTCGGCGCACGCACTGGCGGTGGCTTCTTGCATGGGTATCGCTTCAGGCCACCTGGTGGAGCGGTTGACGATCATCAGGAGATATCTGGCCTCACCTGATGGGGGAAGGGGCCCCACCACGTCTATATGGATGTGTCCGAACCGCCTCCCCTGATGGGAAAACTTGCCCACCACCGTTTCGGTGTGCCGCCCTACTTTGCTGGTCTGGCACTGGATGCACTGTCTTGCCCGGGCCGTCGCGTCCTTCTGCATACCGTGCTAGACGAACTTCTCTGCCAACAGCTTGGCCGTCGACCTGCCGAAGGAGTGGGACAGCCCGTGGATGACGTCGAACACCAGACGGCAGCGGGAGGCAGGTACCAGTGGGCAAGGTTGGCCGGTGCTTATGTCGCACAGCAGTGTTGGGCCCCCAGGGGCAAGGGGCACGTCCTTCCACTTGAGCGACGTGATGGTGGTGCGGTAGGCTGGAGTCTCTGGGTCAGTGGTCTGCTTCTGGGCAAGGTCCTCGTAGTAGCTCCCGAGCTGCACCGCGTTGAGCTTGATCCTGGAGAGGGCGTCCGCTACAGGGTTCTTCCAGCCGGGGAGGTATTTGATTGCGCAGGTGAACTCCGCAATGGCAACGCGCTGCCTGGAAGACCATGCGTCCCCCTGCTTTGTGAAGGCATGGACCAGCAGCTGGTGGTCCATCCAAATTGTGAAGGGCGTACCCTCCAGGAGGAACTTGAAGTGACGTACCGCCCGATATACTGCGCAGAGTTCCCTGTCGAAGGTGCTGTAGCGGGACTGAACTTCTTGCTGAAGAAGGCGATGGGCTGGGGGCTCTGGCGATGGCCTGCTCTAGGACGGCCCCACAGGCGATGTTGCTGGCGCCCGTCGTCAGCTGAAGAGGGGCGTTGGGGTCCTGGTGGGCCAAGGCGGTTGCCTCGGCGAGGGCAGCCTTTGTCAAGGAGAAGGCCTGCTACTAGTCGGGTCCTCAAACTAAGGACTTCGGGTGGCCCTTCAGGATCTCCGTCAGCCATGGTGTGCGTGACCGGGATGAACTCTCCTGTAGTAGATGACCATCCCAGGAATTCCTTGTACGGCCTTGATGGAGGTAGGGTGGGAACCTGGTATGACTGCGACCTTTGATGCGAGTGGACGGACGCCTCCGGGATATCTCGTGGCTCAGGAAGTCAGCACGCGCCGAAGGTGCATTTTATCAAAAACCTGATGATGAGGCTGTTCTCCTGTAGGCACTGCAGGACCTTTCGGATGTGCCGCAGGTGCTCTTTGGGTGATCTGGAAAAAATCAGAATGTCATCTACATAACAGACGCAGAAGTTCAGGTCCCCAGGATGCTGTCCATCAGTCTCTGGAAGGTTGCCACCGCATTCCTCAGGCCGAAGGTGGAGAAGGCGAAGACGTAGGACCCGAAGGGCGTGATGAGTAGGACTGCAAAAGGTCTAGTTTAGAGAATATTTTGACCCCGTGAAAGGAGGCCGTGAGATCGTGCATGTTTGGGAGGGGGTAATGATCTGGTTCAGTTGCGAGGTTGAGCCGCCTGTAGTCGCCGCAGGGTCTCCAGGAGCCGTCCGGTTTCTGCACCATGTGGAGGGGAGAGGCCCACGGGTGGGAGGCCTTCCTGCATATGCCCATCCACTCCATCTTGGTAAATGCGTCCTTGGCCTCCTGAAGGCGCTGAGGGGGAAGCCTCCGGAACTTTGCGTGCGTTGGGGGGGCCCTGTCCTAATGTGGTGGTAGATTCCGTGCTTTGCAGGGGCCCCAGGCACCTGGCGCAGTTCGGGCTTGAAGACATTGGGGAACTCCCTCAGCAGTTGGGCATACTGGTGCGGGGCGACAGAGCAGATGGCGGGCACGCTGGGTCCCGTCGCCAGGGGGAAGGACTGGCAGGAGTCGGTATCCAATAGACACTTGCGACCGACGTCAACTGCCAGACCAAAGTGGGCAAGGAAGTCTGCGCCCAGGAGTAGGGTCCTCCCGTACGTGACTATGAAGTTCCAAGTGTACCTCCAGCCGAGGATGGAGACCGACAGGAGCCTGGTGCCGTAAGAGGATGGGGACCTGTTGCGACCAGAAGGCAGCCGGGTTCAGCTGGCGTTTATGCGGTCCTCTCTGGATGGTGGGAACACTGATCAACGCCCCCAGTGTCAGCCAGCATCATCCTGCTGTGGATGGTGTCGCAGATGAAACCTACTGGTTTGGGCTCCTGGGTTCCTCTGCCATGGCAGCCTGCTCTGTTGGCCGCCGCCTCGTTTTTGGATGGGGCGAAAGAGCAGGGTGCTGGCAGTTCAGCGCCCTGCCGTACTGCTGGTGATAGTAGGAAGGCCCCGGTGGATGCTTCTTGTGGTGGTAGGGCTGCCTCCTGGTGACGGCGCTTATCTCCTCCTCCGCGTTTTCCTCCAGCTGGAGGGAGCTGATGGGGTGTGCGGGCGTGGATGCCCGCTTCGCTGCCCTTGTGGAGTCTGTCAGTTGCTGCGCCGTCCTGATCTGGTCCCCGAGCGGCATTGTATAAGGCTAGAAGATCTGGGTTCGGACCTCTGGGAGGCGCTGACGGAGGAAGATCTCCCTTGACAGGCTTATCTCCAACTGCCTGCTGCTGCTGTCCGTCTCGGGAAGGGTGAGGAGGTCCTGGATCACGCCCCACGTCTCCAGGAGGTTCTGGTCGTGTTGAGGGTTGTTCATGAGACCAAGGGCGCGGGCGGCCCTCTCGGAGACCGGCAGGAAGCAGGTCTCAACGAGAGAGGCCTTCAGGTTTGGGTAGGTGACTTCTTCCGGAAGGGCGTTAATCACGGCGTCTGCCTGCAGCGCCTCGTCGGTAAATCCCGCCAGCCTGAACTGGCCCTCGACCCTGTAGAGCCATGATGACGGGTTGCTATGTGTGAAGAGCGGCAGCTTTATGGCGAGGGCAGACTTTGTTTGTTCCATCAGGGCCGGGCAGCATGCGAGCAGGTACCCGGCATGGAGGGCGTCGGCGAGAGCCCTAGCGTGGGAAAGCCGCGGAGTGGATTGTGCGTGAGGAGATGTCAGAGTCTCACGAGGATTTGCGTTAACTGTATGTGGGAGGGAATGTCTGCATCCACTCCTATTGCCCTCTTACTGGGGTGGGTTACTACGTCTCAACACGTGCTTGGGAGGCGCGTGTGGGTCCGCTAATGACGCTGGTGATCTGCCAACAAGTTAAAGAGTTAGCACACCCGAATGCTTTGTTAGAGCGCTGTGTTTAGTTCGTTAGGGGCGTGGGGTAGTTCATGGAGCCAAGACTAGGTCACCGTATGAGTCCGCTAATGGCTCTGGGAACCACTCTCAGTCACACTTTAAGAGGTGCTAAATAATGAGCAGGTGGACATGTACTGCTGGTTTATTAGGAAAGCAGGCCACTTATAAAGCGGTGTGTGGATGTCATACAAAGGAATACAATAGGGATACAGGCACCGAGGGTCAATTACTCTCAATGTTAATTCGGACAGGCAAATACAAATAACATAAAAAGATCAAAATGCACTTGACACAATAATATTCTGACACATATAAAAAGTAAACAGGCACTAAATAAATCAGTAACAGATATGTATTTACATAGATAAAATGTGGCTACTTGGCTTGACCTAGGTTTGTAGGAGAGTCACCGTAGAAAACGGGAAGTTCACCATAGAAAACCCGTTGAGCAGGGACTTTACAAATCCAGTGGCCCCAAAATAGCCAAGGGCCCCATTTATATTTGGACCCGAAAGTTTGGGGCCCACTAAAGGGCCCCAATTTTGTAAATAAAAATGTAACAAAAATTTTATGTAAAAGAAATAGGGCTCTCCAAGGGCCCCCTCCCAATCGTAGAGCCCATTATAGACCTTCTCATATGAATCGGAGGAGGGTGGGTAACGTTGATTGGGGTAAGGGTAGGGCTGATCTAAGGCAACTGTTTACTGCTTATAGGGGTCCTAATTATCCTCTGAGGGTCACCATAATGGCCCCATTTGCCCAGATAATACACATTTAAATGATTCAATTAATTAAGTGGATCTTTAATTATTCAATGTACACCTAGTTTTAAGAAAAAATTTCTGAAATTTGCATTTGCAAGTGCCTTTAAAGTGATCCTACAATTTCTCATATTCTAAAAATTTTCCCGGGGGGCTTACAGCCCCCACCCCCCCAGCTGCTTTGGCTCCCTTCGCTCACCTCCCACCCCATAAGAGGGGCCCCGAAATGTCTAGGAACGCCCCTCTTGAGAGCCACTCACATATAAATAAAACTAACTTCCATGGAGGAAAATGAATTCTTTCAAGAAAAGTTCCCTTAAAGTCACTGACAGTATAGCCACAGACCTTTCGTTTTTTCGATTCTAGGAAAGAAACACTACTATTACAGCGCCACAAATTCTTATCTGATCTTAACGTACAGGGCATGGAACACTTCGGGCAAGTAACTGAACTTGGGAGAACTGCGTGACTTCTTAAAGAAGATAAGGCTTCGCCATGTTGTTCGAAAAATTTCCTGGTGCACTAATACTGTGTAAATTCACACCCATTACACGCGGCGTCCATTGTGCGAATGATAAGAATTACAAACATTTTGCCGCATATCAGTCGTGGGTGATGAGCCGCGCCAATAATTTCAAATTCCGAGTCGACAGAACGCCGACGCAAATGACGTTCGCCAATCACATCAAAACAATGTGACGTAATGATAGACAAGTGGGTGAAATGCACGGGCATGCGCATGGCTGGGCGAGAAGCGATGCTTTCAACGTGGTATGGCCGTTGCCCGCATGGCTGGCGGCTGCTTGAGTACAAACGCACTCACTGGAGTTCACATCGGTAAGGTGAAGTTGAAACTTAAAAAAAATCCTCAATTATTTACATAAAATTTTATTTTTTGTTGTGATAAATGTTAGTTTGCAAGAATTAGGTATATAGAGTTTTTGTTTCATTTTTTAACGAAGATTCGAAAGATATAATAAATCGAGTAGGGAAGCTGGGACCGGAAAAAAAATTAACCGGCGATCTTTCCTGACGGCGTTGCTGGCTGCTAAGCAAGACGGAACTTGGTCCCCGGTCGAGGACAACTATTCCGAGTGCACCAGCTCGGCCAGATAGTTAAGGTCCTTCACGGTAAATGCAAAGTTGCCAATATCCCACATTGGATAACAGAATGGTTTTTCTGGTGTATTTCCGTGCGTTTTCAACGAATCTGATGATGTTCGTCGGAAATCCATAGTTTTGGGAGTTGATAGTTTTCGACACAACTCCAAAAATATGGATTTCCGACAAAAAATCTCAAACAAATTCGTTGAAAACGCATGAAAATACACCAGAAAAACTGTTATCCAACATGGGTGTAAAAACTCTTTACGAAATCATCAACCAAGGCTGTGTGTAACGACAGTAGGGCACTCGAACAATTTACATTCTGCGTAACAACACAACTCGTGTGTGTTTTAGTTCGCATTTTGCTCATGGCTTCATAACATGGTGGTGTTTACAGGTTACAATTTTGCCGTATTAGCCATGGAAATGGAGGGGGGGGTTAGTCTTACCTTATAAGCTGTAATTTGATGAACTCTAAAAATGGGTAAAATTTTATAAGTTACCGATATAAATTAATGCCACGTAACATAGGGGTGTTTACTGGTTACAATTTTGCCGTATAAACTAAGGAGGCGGGGTATTGTCTTATGTCCTAATTTGATGAAGAGCTCTTCTAAAAAATGAAGGTTACAATTTCATATCATTGCAATTAAAGCAAATTACCCCCTTGGGCAAAACTCCGTGAGCCTGCAAATACTCAATAAAATCTTCACTTTTTGAATGTAAATTGCGAATGAACCCACTGATCGTAAAGACAACCATTACAAGTCAGCTCTAGAATAGCCATACTTAGACTAACGTTCATCTGAAAATTCAAATGATAGCGCCAGCTTTGCCAGATACTTTGTAATGAACTGTTGTATAATAAGGGTTCAAAATGTCGTCCAATCACTGGCAAAGGTTGTACAATGTTATTTTTTACCAAAAATTTTATAAGTAAAAAATGATAAACATGTCTCAATGTTATGAGTAAAATGGGTGATCATATAATAATGGTAATAATATTAACAATAGTGATTATGATGACGATAATATCTCAACTACACTTATTCATAAAATTGCATCACTAAATTTTCCATCTCCACGATTAATGGAAAAACTGTGACTACATTTTGTAAGTAAAAGGGTAGAGAAATAAAAAGAGGTTCATAAATCATACCCGAATAACTTCGAAAATATATATATAGTCAATATTCTTCAGTTATCAAAACAAAAACCACGAACCAAAATAATACGATTACAGTACTTCAAATGTCACGAAAAGTATCAATTACTTTATACTGAAATAAAGCCTACATTCAAACGAAAGCAATTGATGAACGTCATTTTTAAAATCTTTAAGAAAAGAAAACTCCCTATTCTTCCTGTCACAGCTTGAAATAAGTTTTTTTTTTTGACTGAAAGTATTCACTCCATATTTCATGCTGAAAACTAATAGAAAATTAAAGATAATTATAGATATTTGAGAATTCAAGTTTTTTTTTTTTTTATTTCTCAATTTAACCAAGTCTTCATATTTTGCCTGGATAATGATAGGCATACTAAATTACCTTATTATTGCTTCTCATCCCACTCATCCAGCAACCATCCACTCCAAATCTTCCATAGTATGAGAAATAGAAATATCACTGCATGGCGCACCAGTAGACAAGTTTTTGGATTTCATGTCAGATAACACTGACTTTGTTGGCTGGAAGTTTGTACAATTCTTCTCTTTTCCCTTTGCCAACAAGCTCTCTCCTAAGTAAAGTGTCTCTCACTGTCGGAACATTTAGTTTATTCTTGTCCTTATTTATTTTTTCATTCTATTAACACAAGAGAACACTCTCTCACAATCTGCGTTTGTATGAGGCAGTGACGAACAGCAAATAGCAAAAGGCCCTAAGGTTGGGAAGGTGTGTTCTCCATCGCCATCTTTAAGGTCCTTTATTACCATCCAGAATTTATCAGTCTCTTTGCTCTTGTTTGCTTGCGACACCTTTCTAATGCTTTCAGGAAGAACCTCGTCTTGTGTCTTGTATAAAGGTCTCCATTCATCATCTAAAGCTTGGAGAGTAATCAATTCATTACCTATTATTCGAAGCACAGCTTTAGCTAAAGATGCTACACTGCCATCTCGAGAATTTAATGCATGGGCAGGGTCCAGTATGCATAGGGCTTTGAAGACAGGGTCATCGAAATTGTATCTTTATTCCAACAGCTGCTGATGTAAGAAAATTTCAACAGTCCAAGAATACATTTCTTATTTCCTTATTTTCAACCCAAAATTGCTCCCACTGATTCTTGTGCATTTTTGATGGTTGGAATGGCTTGGAAGAAAAATATTTCAAAGTCAAAGTTTCACATAAAGTAGAAACACCATGATCAAGATAATTGTATTGAGGGGTCTGAATGTGGACTTATCCGAGAGATTTGTCTTTAACATCTTTGTCCTTGACAAGCTTGCTGTCCATAAACAAGTCAAGAATTTCTTTAAACGTTCTTTCTAAGTTTTCACGCAGGCAAGTTATAATAACTTTTTCTCTGAAAAAGTACATTCAGTCCTGTAAACACTGGCAGCACACATCTGAGAAATTCAAAGTATATTTTAACACAAATTTCATTTGACCATTGAAGTCCCTTTCTAAACTTAGTTTTTTCACATTTCTGATGTCAGAACTAAGTGAAAGCTTTCCCAAATACGTTTGCAACGCAGGCCACTGTTCAAGAATTCTCCTGACTGCTGTTCCAAATGAAAGCCGCCATGTTCCTGAAAGTCTGATAATCTTGTGCTGTTCTAAGCACAGGAAAGTTTGGACAATGGCAAACTGTGCTTGTTTTTTTATCAGAGTTGCAAAAAGTGTCGTCAACTTCTTGACGCAAGTCTTCACAGCTCTGGGAGTGTCTTACAAGCATCGACAGCACACAGATGCAGTGTGACACATGCATTTCATAATGAAAATCCCCTGAAAATCCCTCATGAAGCGTGATTTTACAGAATCATTAGCACCCATCATGGTGGCAGCGCCGTGAGCCAAATCCAATGATGTTATTATTGGGAATTGAGTATTCATCAAAAGTGCCTCTTACAATATCATAATTTAGAAAAGAAAGAGGAACCCAAATTGCAATAGCAACAATACATGAAAGCACTGCACTATCACAAAGAAGAAAGTACTTATGCAACCTAGTATGTAGAGATATAACCTAGGCATTTGGCAAAGTATGGATACAAAGACTTCAGTACAAAATATTACATCTCAACCTTCCGGGCATTTTTGAGAAAATACTATGCAACTTCATTAAAGATCCAACAGCAGCAATTAAGTCACAAAATTCCGTAGGAAATCCATTCCCGTTACTAAGTGGAGTCCCACAAGGATCTGTACTAAGTCCAACATTATTAATTTTATATACATCAGATGTGACTTCACCACCAGAGTACTATACTGATATCTGCTTTACAGATGATATAACCCAAATAGTTATGCACCCTTAAAAACGTACAAGAAGGGACCCAACCTTGAAAAGACAAGTAGCACAAAAAACAATGGACAAAGTTGAAAGAATAAATCAATTTGCAATAAAGTGGAAGATATAAACAAATAAATCTAAATTCCAACTAGTATCAGTATCTGCATATAAACCTCCACAGATAATGTTAGATCAACAACCAGTGAATTTTACTAAAAGCACAAGAATACTAAGAATGCAATTCGGACCAAGAGGAATATCAATACATGTAAGAGAAAGGCTAAGAATTGCAAGGTCACAAAATACAAAGCTAAAAAGGTTTAGGAATATGAACACAAATATTAAAGTCCATTTCTATAAGTCTAATAAGACCAATAATGGAATTTCCACCAATACCCACGCGTTTGGCATCGACTTCCAATATAAGTGCATTACAAAAATTCCAAAATAAAATACTAAGGTCCGCAGTGAGAAACAATCAAGAAGATGATGACCTAAATATAGAACAAATACACTAAAAATACAAAGTAGAACCAATTAAGCATAGAATGTATAGACTGGCAACCAAAATATTGAGTCAACTGGTCCAATACAATGGAGAATTAACGGAAGCAGGAGAGAGAAACTGCCCAAACAACATAGACTACAGATGGTGAACAGCATCGTCGTATATTCATCGTGATGAACCTCAACCATTATACTACTAGGAAATGTCTTGTGAAAAACATAAATTATAGAATTTACTATGTAGATATACAGTATTGCAAAAGCATTATAAGTTAATATTTAGGTTAAAATAAGAAAAAATTGCATCTTTATCTAAATAGAATTATACTATTCAGAAATAAAATGTAAAATATATGTACAATTCACTACGTTAATAAAGTGCAAAATCATTTTTGTAATGTTAATATCAAGGCCATAGTAAGAAAAATTGTACCTTTATCTAAATAAAATTGTGGCCAAACCACACTTTACATTACTCTTACTAATACTTAACTTTGTAAACTATTCCCTAACATGGTTAGCTAGCTAACTGACCTTTGTCTTCTTTCACCCATCTTACCTATCAGCTAAAAAAAAAATAGACGCCGTGGCACCCTCCTCTGCCCCATCTTCATCGCCTAGGGTAAACACAGAAACAAAATCCCCCAACTTTTCACACATTCATCGTCGGCAGCATATCTAACCATGATGCACAAATTCTGAGTAGATATATCCGTAGACTCGTCTATAAGTATACTAAACTTATTTATTTTTAAATCTACCAATTTTTCTCGTTGAGCTTTGGCGAGAACATTTTTATTTAATTTTTATGCCTTTGTTCTTTTCATTTTTAACACATCACGTCCTTCAAAAATGGTGTCATCAATAATCTTGACAAGATGTTGTACACCCAAGAAACTAAAGAAATGTTCTGCCATATATGCAAAAAGACGAATAAAAAATGTTCTGACTTTAATATCTTCACTAATACTAGAATGAAGATTAGGCCTACCCTGAAAAATTTAATTAACTGGTTTGTTTACCAGTGTACAGTACTGTTCAACATTTTCTTATGAGTATCAGATGCACCATGTTTCTGCAATATACCAAGTTGGGCCCTGAATGGCTTGCCACAAATCTTACTATTTAGGACCATGATAAATATCTTCGGTCCTGGTCGTTTCGGCCGTAAGCCACTTAGGCCGTAACATCCAAAACAATGTAAGACGTTATGTTTATGGTATTTACCATTATTATTTCAGGTTTTACGTACATCCCCAAGGGGCTGGTACTAAATACGGCGCCCATTTTGCACGTAAACGTACTTACGGCCTAAATGACTTACGGCCGAAACGACCCGAATGCAATATCTTTACCTGGAGTCAGCCAAGGGAATTTGGTTTCCTTTTCCTTTTTATATTCCTGGTTATCACCGCCACGTTTTTTTCCTGAACTATTCTTCTTTTCAATACTTTCTGTTCCAACTTCATTTTTACCAGTCTTGTTCTTTTTCCTTGCAGGTTCAACATTACTTTCGTCCACAGAAATGTTGTCAATATCACTATAATCATATGCAGCTTCGTGGGTGACAGATGAAGAACTCGGTTGGCTGCCCGTTTTTTGTTTTTTAAACATATCTAATAAATTCGTCTGATTATTTATCGTGGACTTGAGTTGACAAATGACACGGAGAAGGAGTGATCCTTACCGACCTGCAACGCCGCAGCCGTCTCACAGAACTACACAAGCGTAACGCGTTTGAAAAGAGGAGTCTGCGGCATGGTTCTCTTCGGTCTGCGGTCTTTGTGCTGATTGGTGACGATCGTTTGAATGTAGCCAATCAAAAACAAGTAGCTTCGTAAACTCGACTTTTTAAAAACCTCTGTTTAACGGAACAGAATAATAGAAAATATACAGTATATCAGAAAACCAACAATTTATTGAAAATGGCGTACATATGCACTAAAAAGTTGTACAAATTTGCCACACAAATCAGAATATCGTAGGTCGTACAGCATTGGGTCGTATGAGGGTAAGAATTGTCGTACATCTGGCAACGCTAGAAAGCGTGATACAGGTCTAATGACGTGTTTTGGATATAATGCAGTATAATTGGCTAAGAAAGTCATGTGATATAAGTATACTGCCAATAGTATATTGTTATCGGAAATCATTCAAATTCATTGGGGAATTCGATAGTCTGGGGGGGGGGGACTTCAAAAAACCCGCCTACTGGAAACGATCGCATTCATTGGATAATTTGAATGCGTGGGATGAACTTCAGCCAGGCAGCTTGCAACGAACACGTACAAACGCACGCATAGGAGCGATTTCAGGTGGCGGTAAGATGTTCACTCGAGTGAAAATTCAGAAGTTTTTTCAGTAAATTCATTATATAAGTAAATTTTGGTTTGCAACTAGTGGTATTGGGGTTAAAAATGTTAGTTTTGAGGAGCTCTACACAACTGTGAAGGTTATACAGCTCTATCGTATAATGGTCACTTATGAACCATTACCCAGACCCAGTTCAGGATCGTCTCGACCAAAGGAGGTTGTTCACTTCCTGACGAAGGAGGGAGTGACGCAGCCATTGGGGGCGTAGCAAGGGGTGGGGCCCTAGGAGATGCTGTTAGTGTCCATGCCACCAAGGGAAGAGCACTAAAACGACCACTTGTCACTTTAAAACCGTAGCAAACTGCAGCGCATCAACTATTTTTGGCTACTGGAAGACACTCGAAAGCATATTAAGTAAGGAAGACAACGAACACAGAGTTCTCGCAATCGTGGCAAGCACAAAGGAAATCTCAGCAACGAAAACGGGACAGAAAGACAACATCCCGGTCCAACTGCTAACTAAGCCAGTGTTGCCAACTCAATTGACTACTTGTACGCCACATCTGAGCGTGGTGTCGGCTAGATTTACGCTATATATCTACCAAGACCTCCAGAAATTACCCTAGCTTATCAGCCTGCTCTCACTCGTTATATTTTCATTTCAAGGCGATTTACATGAAAAAGGGGCCTTTGCTGGAATCACCTGGCACATCCACCAGCCATTTTTTAAATGATACGACATGCAACCACTCTTTTCTAAATTTGTTTATATTGTTTTCCCATTTCAAAACCTGGAAAACGGCAAATACATTTAATATTTAATAAGTAAAGGACGTAAAGTTCATATAAATATGTATAGTTCTGTGAGTGAGAGAGAGAGAGAGAGGGATTGTTGTATATAGGCCATAGACCCAGTGTATACTAGACTACGTAGGATGCTGTGTATCCAACACGGTTACTTTTTACCTTTGTAAACTCGTGTTGCATAACTTGAATGATTGCTTTACACGTCTCTGGGATTATATGCCCCAAGGAACGGCGAAAGCGAAGTGTAGCCAGCAACCTCTTGTACAGCGATGCTGATTGTCTCATCCAAGTGTGTTTCTTATCTCTAGAAGAGGGAGACCATATATAATAATTCCATGTCGGTCTGCTCGTCCATTCTCGGGTAATTAAACTAGTCACCAGGGTAAAGTTTCAATTCATTAAATAAATAAGCGTGACATGACTCATTTCTCTCTCAAATATATATATATATATATATATATATATATATATATATATATATATATATATATATATATATATATATATATATATCATTCTTCTAACTTACCATAAGCCTCATTTCTTTCCTACGATGTTCAATAAACTCCTCCAAGAACTCGTCTGCTGACGTAGCTGCAATGTTACCCTTTCAGCGTCTAGCTGAAACTGAAGTAAATCTTAAGATCACGCCATAGACGTCTCCGGAGGCTTTCGGGCCACCTGAACTAAAACGGAAGCCACGAACCTGGCAACGGCAGGTTGTGAGTTGGTCGGAGAGGCTGACAGACTCCGCCCACTTTTGGTCGGAGGAGAACACCATAGACAGTAAGGTTTACTTCCGGTTCAGCCGACCGGATCCGGCGATCGTAACGTCTATGGGGCTCTTTAGACCAAACTCAGCCTAGATCTATTATCGATTATCAGTAAGCTTCAAATTATTATAGTCACTCGGTTTTAGCAGTGGATTCCTACTAATGTTAGGATTGAAGCAGGAATTCCTTTAGCATTGCATTTCTTTTCAATAACAGAAATCACTAATAATCACTAATACCCTTTAGTAATCAAGGTAACCGGCACTAACGAACGCTACTGAAAGACTGGCCGACTGAGGTCGTATTGCCAGACAGTTTTTACAAAATTCTTAACAATTTCTTAAAAAAAAATCTGTTAAGAAATAAAATCTTAAAATAAATCTGCAGAGCTCCCTGTTTATTCACAGACATTTTTTCGTGCATTTACACATAATTTGAATGAAATTCGGTCAAATTAAAGAATTGAGTACTGCTTTTATATTCTGAACACAACCAAAATAATGCAGGGTATTTCCCTAAGTCGCTATAGATAACAAAAACTAGGGAGTACACAACTTGTTTTATTCTAAAAAATATATTAAAAACAAAACAGGTTACTGATTAATCCTATGGACTACAAAATAGGAGGATTAAAGAAGTTTACTTTGCTCATTAACATGTCCAACTCAAATCAGTGTTTCCCACAAGATAACAAGATTATAATTCCTACATTGTCATACTACTTCCACACTTCTTTGTGCTTTATAGTAAATCGCTTGTTGTAGAATTGCTTGCTATTCCTCCTCAAATGTCAACCGCCCTCCTAAGATATTTACATTTAGGTCTGGAATTATACACACATAAGAGCAAAATACTTTGGGGTACCATTATTTTCATTTTATCTTTTAAATATCTTACAACTTTGCAGGTCAATTTTTAGAAATTAGAGACGAGAAGGATAAAATCTGTAGATTTCGCCTATTTTAGATGAAAAATCTGAAACATGTCAAAAAATCTGTAGATTTCAGATTAATCTGTAGATCTGGCACACTGCATGAGGCAGTGCTGCCACATTTCCATACTACAGACTTCCAAGCTCGCCCACATTTTAAACTCATTTAACCATATGTAAAATCTAACATATAAAACAACATATGCTTTCCTTCACAGTCTATAGATGATTTCCCGTAAACTTCCCTTATCAAGTTAATCACAATAAATTTTCACCCTTATTAAAACAATTTTAAATAGATTTACTAAGGGATTCAGAGCCGATGAAACACGGTTTTTCGGCAGCAACTTTTCACCAAAGCATCGGATAAAGGTGAAAGTTGGCAAGTGTATATCTTATAACCCTATCTAATTTTTGCAAGTATTATTTGTACCTAAGTTCGATAGTTTTGATATTTATAGAGTAAAATGAAGTCGCCGATGCCGGAACCGAGAAAATCATAGACAAGGATCCTAAAACAATTCATTACATAAAAGTAATATGACGTCATGAGGCTCCGCCCATCCACCAGGTAGGCAGTGAATGGATATGGATACGCTTACAGTCTAGGCTTCAGGAAATTTGATAATGGCCAGCAGGATATGGAATTGTCCCCTTGGTTGCAAGACTGCATTTGCACTACAGTTTGCCACTTTGTATACAAGCGAGAAGACCCATGGCAAAATTTACTATAGTGTGAATAGGTAATTATTTCTATAGTGGGTAATAGTTACTTGGCCACCCCAGAAGTCTGGGCAGGAGCTGTTGTTAGACAATCCCGACCTCTTCCTCGAGAGTGACGATGAAGACATTTTGTAAATAAATTATGTATTGTGTTACACATTTTATTTGTACATCTAAAACATATTTATTAAAACACAATGATTATAACAATATGTTCCTCATTCAAGCTGATTCCGATATATTTTTCTTTCCATGCATATCAATATAAATCGTGTTATATTTGATTGATATTAAGTAAGTAAATAATAGCTTGCCCTCAAAATCTTGACTCCTACCATTGCCTTTTATTTGCGGCAAGTAGGCCATACGAGCACTGTTTAGAAAAATAGCCATGGGTTACAGCACCTGAAATAAAACAAAGGCATTGACCTTTACACCTCTAACAACTGAGGGAAATGAGGTATCATTGCTTTTCATTGAAATTCTCTTCTTCTAGTGACTGCTCCTGACTTGCTGCAAATAGAAGGCTATAGTGTCGAAACCTGAGGTAAAACAAAACAATCTTTTTGCATTCCAGTCGTGAATAGATGTTTCATTATGTGGATGAATTACATACACTGAATTATTTGTAAAGTAGAAATAAAACGAATATCAAGAAAATGGAATAATTCCAAGCTAAGAACTTAGTCCCAACAACTGCTGTGGAAGTTGCGATGAAACCTCCACAAAATAATAATAATAATGATAGTAATAATAAAATTATTGAGAATGCTCGACATCATTGATATCGCTGAAACCTAGGATGGGTACTTATATTAATTAGTGAATATGTCACCAGCAAGTGGGCAGAGCCAGAGTAAAGAAACGTTTTCCCCAAATGTAAACTCTTCATTGTGGGTGGAGCCTCATGATGTCATAGGTTAACGTCATTGTTGTGTTCAAAACCCTTACCTGCGATTTTGATGGCTCTGGCATAAGAAACTCAATTTTACTCTGATAAGTACCAGAACTATTGAACTTAGGTACTAAATAATACTTGCAAAAATTAGGCAGGGTTAGAAAATATACACTTGCCAGCTTTCACCTTTATCCGATGCTTTGATAAAAAGGTGTTGCCGATAAAGAGTGTTTCATCGGCTCTGAATCCCTTAGTAGTAAGTTCCCTTAATTAGATGGAAACCTAAAGCTCTCAAGTCACTCTGTTGCCGTCGGCATTCGACAAGACGACTCCTCCATAATTCATCGTGAACAACCATTCTTTGGCGGCTCTTCATTCAGTCATTATCATATAAAAATATAATATAAAAATATAATATATCTGACCACAATAAACCCTCAAAAAGTGCGGCAGATCGTAAAATGGGATTTTGTTTTGAGAGTCAATGACAGTCGAAGCGCGCCTCCAGTTATGAAAGCGTAGGTTTGTATTCCCGTCGGAACAAGAGCAATCATGGAGTAGGTAGGTCGAGATAGGCAGGAAAGCAAGCCCTAGGCCTACCTGCTTTATTCTTTTGTTTACATGTCAGTAAACGGCCTTCACATATGTTGATATAATATATATATATATATATATATATATATATATATATATATATATATATATATATATATATATATATATATATGTGTGTGTGTGTGTGTGTAGAGAGAGAGAGAGTGTGAGAGGAATATACGAGTGAAAACAAGAAGAGTCAATCAAAATAAGATACCTAAACGAAAAATGAAGTAGGATTAATAATCTTACTAGGGTAAATTGAAGATAACGTATTAACTATTATAAAAAAAAAACGAATAGAAACAAAAAAATTATAAGCATCAAGCCGTAAGCCGATCCCTAAACACCTGGACTTTGGACCAAGTCCTATAGTTTAAAATGTATATTTTCAAGTCTAAACAAACATTACTATGGTTCAGCTACGAAGGGTTGACGCACCTATACTTAGCGGCCTTATCACGTTCCCCATCTTGTCGAAGGAGGTCTCTAATCTTAACCCAAAAAGGAACACTTTCAGGATGAACTTCGAGGTTAAGGTTAGTTCCAGGACCTGGTTAGTTATGATATATTCCAGCGCACTGTCCATTCATTTGTTTGTTTTTACTTCCAAGTGACTTCATTTTTAAGTTATGTATGCATGTGTATGTATCCATATATATATATATATATATATATATATATATATATATATATATATATATATATGCTGTGTATTTATCAGCCACAATGCCTATTAACTTCTTGGTCAGGCATCAGTATAGCTTATAGGCTATGCAGAGAAACATTTCCAAAATGAGAAAAATTCGAGAATTTCAGGGGCATTGTGGCTAATAAATACAACATACGTACCTGGTAAAAAGTTACCAGTAGATTCTATACACACACATATATACATACATATATATATATATATATATATATATATATATATATATATATATATATATATATATATATATATATATATATATATATAAATTAAATACATGAGATTCAAAATGACAATACTTTCAGAGTGGAAGTTATTTCATGGGGTTTTCTCTCAGTTAATACCTGACGAATCTTGATAGAACTTCCAAGCAAGGGAGATTCCAAACTTTATTCAAGAAAGATCATTTATTTACGAGGAAATATTCAAAACGATCTTTAATCCATTCGGTCAAATATAAACAGCCCACCGACGCGCAACCGACCACGATTTTTCGAGCAGTGGGGGGAGATGAAAGTTTCGACTTGCCAGCAGATAACAGCTGCGGCGAGGATTGTGTACTCCAGACATTTCCGCTGATAGTCTAGTCAATATACTGTGTTGTTTCCATTTGGAGAATCAGAACAGAGAGGATGTTTATATTAAGCTGTATGATCGTTCAAACACTGTTCAGATTTCATAGATTCATTTGTTGTTATCGTCACTAGTCAAAAGTGCGGATACATATTTCAGTGTGCAGTAGGTATGACACTGACAGACGGACAACGCAGGAGATAAGATAATCACGAACAAATAGGTACTTGTTTCTGATCGGATGATACTCAAATGTGAACTGATAGAGAATAACGGAAAGGTAGATTAACTTGAAAGCGAGAATCGATGAGTACAAACAGGAGCTGGCTTTAGCCAGTATTAGAATTATAATTTCGGATAGCTGTTACGGGCGAAAAAATTAACTGTTGGAATATTTCATGGTTTAAATCGGCATCGTATTTCTAAGCGAAAAAAGTCATAGAATCATGTCCTTGCTATAATCATCAGTTGTATATGAAAACAGGTGCTTTAGGAACTCAGGGCAGGAGTGGCTTACTTCATGATGATTGTAACAACACCCAGAATAACCAAGCTATCAGCAGGTTATAAATGAAGACGCAGTCGATATAAGAATTTCTGTACTCATGGCTAATCATAACACGGTCATGAGCACGGAAAACGAAAGAGGATTAAACGACTTAGAACTGCCTAAATCTCTGTTATGGCGTGCAAAGGTTATCTCACTTTAGTGCATGACAGGGGCGTCATTTCAGATTTTTGTTTGGGGGGGGGGCGGCAAAGACGGTTTGGCCAGCGAAGCGAGCCTAATCAGCTGAATTTTATTTTTATTTTGAGCTATTTTATGTGTTTTTGAAGCCACATGAGCAAGGTATTTCAGCAAAAATTACTGTATATACTCCCACTACTACATGTTTTATATCATCACTGGTAGCTAGTAGAGAGACAAAGATCAAGAAACATAATATTTCTGAGAAATTTTTATATTTATGACTGCACATTTAAAAGAAACATGCTGTTACTTCTTGGGGCTTGGGGGTGAGGGGGTCAAGTTAAGGCTTTGGGAGGGGGGACAACTTGGGTCTTGAGGGGGGGCAAGTTGAGTCGTGAGGGGGGCAATTGACCCCCCCAAATGACGCCCTGGTGCATGACCGCTTTAAAGAAATCATTAGCCACCAAAGTTATCATGATCGTGTTTATTCCTTTTTAATTCTACCCTTAGGAGCAATAATAATTTTGGTTTGGGCCTACTATCCTATACATCCATGCTAAATATCTGAGGGCATTTGGACTATAAGATTACTGATACGACAAGGGCAATGGAAGGAGCTAAAAATAGAAACCAGAAAGAAGTATAACACGCGACAGCCACTCCAGCGAATGGTTTTTTTTTTTTCTTCCTCACGTCGCGTAGTCCAGAGATTTGTTGTTTCCAAGGAAATTGAAATTCTCTCCTTGATCTTTCACAAGATAATCGCTACTCCCTTCTACAATGCACATTGGCCACAAGACTGTCTATTCTGCACTTTGGTATTTGACAAATAATTTTCTCCCTGCCCTAACGATATATAATTTTTTTTACATTTTTACTTTTATGCAGATAAAAGAAATAAAAGTATTTACAGTTCATACACCGCCTGTTTTTATAGGTTAAAATACTCGTTATTTTCTTTTATCTGGTTTCGACCACTACATGCTTGAGCTCAAGGGCAGCTTAGCTTGGACGTGAATCCTTGCAAAGAATTGGCAACGTAGCCTAAAATCTTTGCCACGTTTAAGAAAAAAATCACTGTTTGCATCGTTACCCGCTGTAAAATGTTACGTTACCCACTGTAAAAATATTACGAAGGGTTTTAATATGACAAAAATAAAATCTAGCAATGATTATTTTCGTTGTTTTTTTTTTAGGTATGTAGTGCATTCAAACACCAAATAAATTTGTTGAGAACATTTGATTTGGCAGAGTCACTTCCCAACCTTGCTCTGGCCAAAACGACAAGAAGGTTTGGAAATACGTCGTGGGTCCTGGAAACACTACTACATTAAAGACACGGGGAGAATTCCTTACCCGTAGATGCACCATCGAGCGCGGGAACCACACAGCAGGTGGGGTGCTGGGGAGTGTAGACCTCCAAGAAAAATGGATCGTCTTGGCTGTCGAAATCTTTCGCTGGAGGTTCAACATTCGTCCTCTTTTCGTCGTCCTGAGTAGAAACTTCTTGAAACCAAGGATCTTCTTGGCTGTTGAAGTCTTTTGCATCGGTTCCAGGTTCTTCCCTATCTTGTAGGGTGGAATATCCTGAAATAGATTAATAGTATTTGTTAGTAAGTACTAGGCATGCATATATATACACACACACATATATATATATATATATACTGTATATATATATATATATATATATATATATATATATATATATATATATATATATATATATTTATATTATATACAGTATATATATATAGTCATTATGAATTTTGAGCAAACCATACATCATTCCATAGGAAGAAGCTGTGTAATATAAAGATTGACAGGTGCCCGTGGTTACGATGTCGCGGTCTCACTATCAACTTCTGGACGAACCTGTTGATACGGTCCTCTGTCTTGAACAAGGTGGATTAGGCGGGAGGACCAAGTTTTTAAAATTTAGTATTGTCACTCAAAATTACTTCGACCTTAGTGATATCATAATTTTTATTGAGAATGACCACGCCTTTACCTTTATACGGGCGAGTAACGATAATGTTATTTTTGGCTAAGGACTTGAGAGTGTGAAGGTTGTAAGTTTAGAAAAGGTTTTGTGGGCTAAAGTCGGCATCTGCAGGCGTAAAGAGGACGCGTCAAGATTCAAATTGACATTCATGAGTCTGGAAAACATGAAATCTAAACTACTAAAAAACTGTACATACGAAGGTTTAAAACACGGCAAGCAAAAATCTATTCCAAAGGAGAGAAGGAACTCTTCTCGTTTAGTTAAAGAATAATTGGAAAAGTTAAAGACCGTCTCATTGGTGGCAAGGAATCTGGGAATGGTAACACCAATTTTAAGCAGTTTTTTCTCGTGAGTGGCTTTGACTGTGGAAATATACGTTTCAATACTGCCATTGAATAAAAGTTTGAAAACATAACAATCTAAATATGATAATCTAACGGTGACAGTATGCAATATAAATTATTACCTGTAATGAAAAGGTTTTTAATGTTTTTTTGTTTCAGTGAAATCTCTATATTAAGCAAGGAGAGATAACATCTGAATAGAAATGAGTATGGTACAGTGACGGCCTATATAATTTAAAAAACTTAGTCTTCCCGACTATCCACCTTCTTCAAGATGGAGGACCGTAACAACAGGTTCCTCAGGAACTTGATAGTGAGACCGCGACATCATAACCACGGACACCTATCAATCTTTATATTGCACAGGTTCGTCCTATGGAATGATGTATGGTTTGCAGAAAATTCATAAAGAAAAATTCCTATCCGCCCTATCCTGGCCGCATATAATAACGCTAACTATATATATATATATATATATATATATATATATATATATATATATATATATATATATATATATATATATATATATATATGTGTGTGTGTGTGTGTGTGTGTGTGTATGTATATATATATATATATATATATATATATATATATATATATATATTAATCACTCTTGCACGTGACTTTTATATATCAATATGTATTAAAAGGAAATGAAAACCTAATATTTAAGTTGTGTGTGGCCTCTCCATCGTTACCGCATATGTGCGGAGCAATAAAATGGTGGATATTCTTAACCTATTGGTTGGTACCATCTCCGATGCCAAAATCGAGAACAATGTGACTTAGTAAATAAACTAAATTAAGCACGGATTAACAGTGATTCCAGGTTAGTGAGTTTTGACGTGGCTTCATTACTCACAAATGTACGATCTGTTGGAGTTTTCAGGGGACATGCTTGAGAACAGAGTAGACAAATTTAGGTATGTTGGTTCAACAGTAGTTGATGATGGATATTTGGATGTAGAAATAACACACGGAGCGCAAGCTGGATGGAAAAACTGGAGAAAGATGTCAGGTGTCTTGTGCGACCGCAGAATCACATAAAGCTTAAAGGAAGAGTGTATGGGACAGCAGTGAGACCAGCTTTGATGTATGGAGCAGAAACATGGCCGGTAGAGAGAGTGCAAGAGAAGAAATTGGATGCGTTAGAGATGAACATGCTCAGGTGGATGTGTGGAGTAACAAAAATGGACAGGATCAAAAATGAAAGATTATGAGGAGTTACTAAAGTCTTAGAACTATCAAAGAAGGCCCAGGAAAGAAGAGTGCAGTGGTATGGCCATGTGATGAGAAGGGATGAGACATGTGTAGGGAGGAGAGTGATGCAGATGGAGGTGTCTGATGGAAGTGGGAAAAGATGAAGAGAAAGAAGAAGATGCATGAGAAGAGACAGCTGGATATACCATTTTCCAAGCACACGCTAATAGAATCGTAATCAAAACTTGTGTAAAAGAATTTAAACTGGAATACAACGGGACATTTTACTCTCAAAATTTTGATATGGCATTGGGTAGCCCTGTATCCTCGGCGTTAAGTAATTTGGATATGGAATTTTTCGAAATCAAAATATATAACAAAATCGTTTTATGCAATTTACATTGACGATATAATATGCGTTTGGCCGGGCAACGCAAGTGGAAATAACTTCTTTGTTAAATTAAAATTGCTTAATGCACAGAACTATCAATGAGTTTAAATACAGTGTGTACAGAAAACCTACCAATATTTCTGCCTATGTTCACTTTCATTCTAGTCACATCCAAGTTCTTAAGAGCATTACGCATATGAAGCCCTGAATACATTAATGATGAAATAGACATGATTAGGAATATAGGTAAGAAATTGAAATATCCTGACTGAATCAGGCAATGCATTAAAAGCGGCAAAAATAGACATTTTACGTTAACAATAAAAAAAAAGAACCTTATAACACACGAAAAACTGCTTGAACTGCCATATTATAATAATTTAAAAGATATTCCCCCCCCACCTTAAGAATTTTAGGGTTAATGTTTCATTCAAGAACAATAAAACAATGAAATATGTATTTATAAAGATTTTGCCCGACGATACTAAAGGATGTTTATACCAGATTCCACATAAGTCTTGTGATAGCCTTTACATTTGTCAAAATGGAAAAGCACTAGGAAAGAGAATAAAACGGCATAAGAGATATGTAAGAAATGCACTGTTGAACAGTGGCATTTTTGTACATACATATCTGAAAACAATCATGCAATCAACTGGGCAGGAGCAGAAAAGGTAGTTTACCCCAACAATGCACTAGAGAGAAACATCATTGAGTCTAGTTTTATAGGACGTTGTAAAGATCCCCAACCCCAGAGTACCCATGTAAAGATTGGCTATCCTCAGAATGAACTTGCTAACATCAGCCACCCCCCAGGACTGAACACGGCGAAGGGACATTCCATTTGGCCGACAACAAACAGATGCACCGCCAGTATCAGAATAAGCTTGTTAACATCAGCCACCCCAAATATTAGCTTGTTAAGATAAGCAACCCTCAGGTACTCTGGAGTTGCTGTTCTTTACAACGTCCGTTTTATAAGAGAAAGTTTCAGCAAGAATATTAACAATATGAACAATAGTCATGGAATGTATAAACTTGATCCATTAATTTCAAAATAAATAGATAAATATATATATACATGTATGTATACATACATACATACATACATACATACATACATACACATATAGATAGATAGATAGACAGATAAACAGATGGATAGATATTTTTGAATACCAGCGATAGTGATTTTGTGGCATAAGTTTTCAGTTTTCTGTAGCTTTCGTTCTGTAGAAAGCCTTTTTTATTTCTTATTTCGTTTGCCTTTGTCCTCTTGTACTGTTTCTTTCCTCCCACTATTATTTCTCCGTACAAGTTTTGTCTTTGTTACTCATTCTTGTTTTCGTGTGCGTGTGTGTGTGTGTGTGTATATGTATATGTATATGTATATATATATATATATATATATATATATATATATATATATATATATATATATATATATATATATATATATATATACATTTGCATCCGTGTAATAAACGAGTACAGGCACAATATAAAACAGACAAAAATGAATTGTAACCGAAAGTAATAAAGTTAGTCCCCGGCAAAGTCCTCGTCCCCAGTAAGAAACTTTTCCGTCGGACACTTACCGGTAACGACTGTGTTCTGAGTGCCATTTGGTCGCCACAGAGGAGAAGCCATCACAAACACTCCTCTTCTTCAAATTGTAACTGGGATATATCTGAGCACGGAGACTTTTGGGACCACTAACGAGACACTGCTTTAAGTTTTAAATTCCTCGGTTAGTGATGACGCTTTCACAAGAAACAACTCAAGGCATCGGAGTAAGCCGTCGACAACGGGTCGACGTTACCACTGAACTGATCCCTAACCCTAAGCGTCAGTCCGTCACCTGCCACGCTGCCAGCAAGGGGGTCACTCCAGTATCTCAACATCAGGACCCATTAAGTGGGTTGGGGGTGGGTCCTGCTCGACATGAAACGTCCTGTTCTCTCCGGTCTATGGGCATGGACCAAGCCATCCAGTGGTTCCCAACCATGCCCCACCCACCAAATCACCTCTAAAATCCTGATGCCCCCTGTGGTGATATATAATTCTTACATTCACGGGGAGGAAGTCTAAAAGGCCATTAACTTGGTTTAAACGTTCTCGAATTACCCCCCTTAAAAATCAAATCCCCCCTAGTGGGGTGTACGCCCCACGTTGGGAACCACTGGCACTACAGACCAACTGTCAACAAATGCTAAAATTAGGGGATCTCTAAATGGACGATTTGACCAACGTATCGCTACCGACCTGAAATGAACTAAGAATGAACATAAATCGTGACTAATCCACCAAAAAATGCACTACGATCATTATTACACCCTTCTCTCACTGCTGTCACAGTATGCAGTTAATTATTAACAATCAAAACGTTCATTAAGATACACGAGAAACAAGTTATAAATATTTAACCCACAATAAATAAATGGTGCGTCAGGATGAGGATAACAGCAGAGCCGTATATAGACTCTATATACGGCTCTGGATAACAGTAGTCTACAACACGTTCATAGTCACAGTAACTTCATATACGTAGCCAGTGTTGGCTGGGCGCGCTTACTAATGCACTCAAAATTCCTCAGGCAAAATTATCTTATCTCTTTACCCTGAGTTAGGCCTAAACTGGACGGTGGCTTGGACCAGGTGGCCTGGCGCGTGGTCAACAAAACTCTCGGATCATGAGTAAGTGTGGATGTTTGTTTTCTTTACGTAAGTAAATGCCTATTGAATCGGTATTAGGACATCTCAAAAATGAATTACCTGGATTGGATTGACAAATAAAGTAGTGTAAAAAAAAAAATATAATGAGAGTGAGATTCACGCCTCGTTTAGATCTTCATTGGAGGGGTGGGTAGAGCTCTCGGCTAGCACGCTGTTGGCCCAGCGTTCGACTCTCCGACCGGCCAATGAAGAATTAGAGGAATTCAGATCTGGTGATAGAAATTTATTTCTCGTCATAACGTGGTTCGGATTCCACAATAAGCTGTAGGTCCCGTTGCTAGTAACCAGTTGGTTCTTAGCCACGTAAAATAAATCTAATCCTTCGGGCCAGCCCTAGGAAAGCTGTTAATAAGCTCAGTGGTCTGGTTAAACTAAAACATACTTAACTATCAGAGGCGGAATTTAAAAAACTGTTGTTATCAGACCCTTTAAGGAGAGGGGCGGGGTTTGAGGATATTTCCGTTTTCTATCCCGGGCATAGAAGAGGTAGTGAGTGGTCTGTTTTCTGCTATAAGCGGTATCGCACGTAAAGTGCTTCCCTTTCTATTTAATGTTGCGAAACCTTCAGTTAAAGAATTCGGCAGATCTGTGTTATCTGAGATGGTAAACGATGCTTTACCTTTAAAAGAATCCATAAAACGAAATGGTATAAGAGCCTCGAAACTACTGACAACGAATTTTAAGCGGTACCGGAAGAAGACGGAGGAAAAGGAAAACAGTGAAACGATTAGTTTAGACGGTCGAGTGTGGGAGGAAAGAAAAACGAAGGAAGAGGAAGAGTATACGCGTTAAATCTAGAAGTAAATATAATAAGGACGTGTACGATCTTTTGTAACTCATTCATCAATTGACAATCGGCGGTACACACGTTTCTACCCTTCATCTAAAATTATATATAAACACAAAATATGGCTAGTGTAGTTCCTAACGTACCCGGAACTGGTAATCAAGTTCCTATTTCTTCGTATATTGCAGGTATATCAGAATCGTTCCCGAATGTTAGTAGACGTAGAATTATTGAAACTTCAATTAATTCGAAGGAAAGACTGGATTTTACACCTAGCAATATTTCCGTAAATCAAATTCTAACCGATAAATATATCGAATTTCGCCTTAACGGGGTGGCAGGTTCTTTCTTAGCGGATGATATGCACGTGGCCCTCGTTAATGGTATAAGTAATACATTATTTAAATCTGTTTCTATTTTCTTGAACGAAAAGTTGGTGGAATCTTGCCCGGTATTTAACTATCAATCATATATAAAAATGCTTAAAATGATAAAGCACTCGGCGTTACCTACCACCGGTCGGGCAGGGTTTTTATACGATGATTGCCATGTAACACACGGATTAACTCATCAATTTACGCCCAATACATTCGTTCAAACCAGCAGGTGGAAGCCACGGGTTATGAGCAGCATTAAAACGCAGGGCGTCCATACGCATTTTCCACTTCTTTTGGATATAACGACTACAGACATGTATTTACTGGATTCAGTTGACTTGAGGCTTAGACTCGAATTAGCGAATAACTGGGTGATGGATGCCCATGCTGATGGACATTTAAATGGGATAAATATAGAACAAGCTAAATTATGGATCGATGGAGTTACCCCGCATTATAACGCCATGTCGGCTTTAAATGAGGCTTTAGCAGTTAATCCTATACAATATATATTTGATAAGACTTTATATAAAACATACGTTATTGGACAAAATGAAAATTCGATTTTAATTGATCAACCTTTTAACAGTTGTATACCGAAAAATCACATTGGCCATGATTGATATGGGAACATTTTCGGGTAATTACGCGGCTAACAGCCTATATTTTAAATCTTTCGATTTAAATAATATACATATTACCGTTAATGGGAATACTGTATACAATATTCAATGTAGTTTCCCTAATACCATCATGCAATTATTTCACGACACAGAAAAGTATAGGGGGTGGCGGTGAGAATCTAATCACTTATGATAGTTTTAAAAATGGTAGAGCTATTTACTGCTTTAATTTTGTTGTGGAAGATGTTGAAGATTCAATGTCCGTGGAAATTTCGGCAAACCTGCGAATATCGATCAGGTTGGGTACGGTCACTCCGAACCCCTGTGTTATTTTACTTTCCGGGGATACGAAGGGTATTTTAACGTTGGATACGGATAGGGTTATTCAGTGTGATGTTAGAGGTTAAATGGAATGGGTACGAAAGAAATTGAAATAAGTTTAAAAGGCTCACTCGGTGATCGCATGAAATATTTAGGTGTGTTCGCTTCGGATGAAGTAGGCTTATTTACCCTACCCAAAAATAGATTTAAACCTTTAGTTTTTATATCTAATACATTATCTTCATCCACCAATGTTAATATTATCGGTCGTTGGGTATGTTTGTACGTGGAAAAATCACCTAGAAATATAATCTTCTTTTTCGATAGTTACGGTATAAATCCAAAAGTTTATTCGAATGACTTCTCTAAATTCATATATGCACATCCTGAATATAGTATCTATCGAATAATAACACAGATACAATCGGATAAATCGTACAAATGCGTCTTTACGTTATATTTTTTGTTCATTGCGCGAGTCACCGCGGCGTGAAAAAAGTATTGTCTTTAATACAAAATGCATTCTCATTCACTCGTTTAAGAGGTAACGATAAATGGATAACGGAATATTATTTTAAATATTTGAAAAAGTTTAAATGTTCACACTGGAGATCAGGGGGTAAGCGTGCCATTACATACAAGGAATGTCTTCGCATCTTAAAAAACCGAGGTAACTGCATTTTTTTTTCTTTTGTTTTTTATATTACCCCGTCCTTCAAAAGAGGGCATCGTGCTTACCCCATACAAAAAATGGGAAAAAGCACGTTAAACGAAGAATTCACATTTTATTAATAATATATTGTATATATGTATATATATCACACCTCGAATCATATCACATTTTTCCTTATTTCAAGATGACCTGTGAGAATCGGTCCCCTGTGAACGGAAGCGGTAAACTATAGGACGTCTTCGTCGTTTTCTCTTAAACACGTTTCGAAATATTCGAGTTATCATAAGGATACATGTAGACACTATATTGGGATGCGTGGTGAGGCAGTCTCGCGATGATTAATGTATTGAATTTAAGCAAATTTGTACACTGTCTTTTAATTGGTAAATAAATCGTCGCGAATAAATATACACGTATTTTTTACCCTGCCCATTGATTTTTGTATACGTTTGCAAGTGCATTTGAAACAAGAAAACAGGAAAACGGAGAAAAAGAGTGCATGTTTCTATAGACTCGGGAACTATTATTAAGTAAATACATCGTGTCGGATCTACATACCTTGACCAGGCGATTCATCCATGGCGGGTTGTGACACTTGTTCATTCTCAGTCGTGGGTGGCGGTGGCGAAGCAAGGATATCGGAAGAATTTACAGGATTGCATTCCCCAGTGGGAGTTGTTGCATCCTCTTCACGGTCTTGACCCGTTTCAATCTTCCTAATAATTGAGTTGGGAGCCCCGACGCCATAGTAGTAATGTTTCCTGACCTGGGTGGGTACTTCATCGGCGGATAATTCACTACTTGTGCTATTTCCCATATCTGAATGAGAGAAATAATGACTGTGTAATATATTCTTCTTCCAACTGGCGCATTATTTTTTTGTATATGAACACTTATTCGATACACAGATGAATCTTATTGCTCTTTACCGTTTAATATTCGCTACATGTTCAAGAAAACGAAAGCGACTTAGATGATACTCACTGGATAGTGACGGAGGACGTTTAACGTTCCAGCCAAGAGAAAAAGGGATGGTGCACGTATAAGGATTGAGAATGGACTAATGACGATATCCTCCAGTTGGCTGTATTTATAACGCACGGTCTAAAAGTATTAATCGTATGTGAACAGGGTTTGCAAATCTCTGGTACGGTTTACAAACCGGGAAAAATCGACTACCTGTGGATTAGCACCTAGGTGTTGAGGGACGATATCCTCCAGTTGGCTGTATTTATAACGCACGGTCTAAAAGTATTAATCGTACGTGAACAGGGTTTGCAAATCTCTGGTACGGTTTACAAACCGGGTATGTATGTGTGGATGACCTGTGGTGTGAATAAGTCACCGTAGGACCGTGCACCCATCAATCGCGCTTGTATAGCTGTTGATTATTATATACACAGTTATTTATTTGCTTTGTTTTTAAGTGTATCTAAATTGGCATGATTATTTAAATTTTTATATCGCATTTTATGTATGTAAAACCTTGTATGAGTGTCCTATATATATTTCACTATAAAAATTAAACAAATGTTATTGCCGTCAACTTTCATCCACCACAATTGACGTCTATATAAGACAGATGAATAGAATACATGTCCTTAGTATTGAGCGTGCTGACGTCATGGCAACAGGTCCCTTCCCCGAGCTGATTTTAAATCTTTTTGCCAATCCCGCCCGTATTATAATAGCGGGGTTTAGTAACAGCGCCAAGTCAGTCCTATGTCAAAAAATCACTGAACTTTATATGAAGCGCATTTCCAATCTATATTTTATATTGTGGGGTATCTGAACATCCCCTCGAAATGCACCCCTCTATAGGATCCAAATTTAAAGTCTCCAAAGAAATTTTAAATCCCTTTGATTGCACTGAAAAGGGGATGGATGGTAATAAAGGTTTGTTATTTATACTCGATGACTGTTTCTTAGAAGCGAGTGATAATAAATTTGTCACTAACGCCTTCACAGCAGGACGTCATTCATCTATTTCAGTTATATTCATAACACAGAATATGTTTAATTCTGGAGAGTTTAGTAGAAGTATAAGCCTGAATTGTTCACATTACATTCTAATGAAAAATCGTGATTTTAGTCAAATTGAAAACTTTAGGTCGACAGTTATTCGGTCGCCAAAAAGCTTCAGCATTTTCGGATTTATATAAAAAGGCTCTATCGCGTAACCGCTACGGTTATTTGTTAGTAGACTTTGGCCCGTCAACACTTGAACTGTTACAGCTTCGAACTAATATTCTGGGTGGAACGGAATATCAAATAGCTTACCAATATGGATAAAGAACAGTTAAAACTTCTTAAAATTTTATACGGAGATGTGCAAGATGTTGGTAGTTTCAGCGGGGTAGACCCTTTATTCAGAGTAGCGAAAAATCTGGATAACAAAATTACTCGAGAAAATGTTACAGAATTCTTACGCAGGCAAAAGTTTTACACCCTTCATAAAATCACGAGAAAAAAATTCCCGAGAAGAAAAATCATATCACCCAAACCTCGAGTGATAGCGAGTACCGATTTAGCTGATATGTCAAAATTAGCTCGGTACAATAAGGGGTTAAATATCTGCTGATATTTATTGACGTGTTTTCCAGATATCTACAAATTATTCCATTGAAAAAGAAGGATGGTGTCACTATGCGTCGTGCTTTCAAGAAGATTATCGAATCTAGAGAATTTTCGGGAATTTTACGTTTGAATAGTGATGAGGGCAGGGAATATTATAACAAACACGTCAGAGAATATCTAGGGGGTAAAAATATAAAATTATATAGCGTTTACTCAAGAGAGATAAAATCATCTATAGCTGAAAGAGTAATAAGGACTATTAAGAGCAGGATATATAGATATCTCACGCATAAGAACACCTTAAAATACATTAACGTCTTGCGTGACATTGTTCAGAGTTATAACAATACCCCACATAAAAGTTTGGGAAAGGAACGCACCCCTCAACAAGTTCACGCGTTAACCGCTAGAGAGGATATTGAACGTCAATACTCGAGTATGTATAAAAATGCTGTTCTCGTTAATCTACCCTCCAGTTCAATCTTGAATGTTGGAGACGTTGTAATGTATAGCGGATGAGCATCGGAACGCAGTTTTAGAAGGGATATACTATTCAAAATACTCTGGAAATTTTTAAAATCCGAAAAGGTGGATACATCGCAAAATCCTGTCATATACTTCTTGGAAGATTTAGCCGGTGAAATAAAGGGAGTATTCTAGCGTGAAGAATTAATTCCCACAATTCTACCAGAAACGTATGATATCACTATTCTGAGAAGCAGGAAGATAAATAATAAAACTCAATATTACGTTAATTAGAAAGGTTACCCGAGTCAATTCAATTCATGGGTCGATGAATCTCAAATTGTAAGGCTATGAACCGTAAACAACCTTTAATACATAAAAATAAAAAATTTATTTTATTCATCACATATTTATCACCCAGCGAGATAGGTAAAGTCATTCCAATCTTAAACGGTGGTTTTGTGGCTGCCATATCGGAAATTTTTAGAAATTTTCTTTGCGGTAATCTAACCCAAGATAAGAAATTTATTAAACACTTAAGAAAGTGTAGGCGTGAAATTCATCTTGTGTCCTTGAAAACAACGTCTGTAGCTAAGAAGAAAAACATATTGAAAAGCCGTAAAGGGGGTGCTATTTTATCGGTGTTACTACCTTTAGCCGCGAGTTTGGTAGGGAGTCTTTTTAACTGAGGAAAAATGAAGGAGTTTTAAGTTATCCCCGCCGTTACATATACGAGAGGTTAATGAATAGAATGGAGGTTTGTGATAATATTGATAATAATTATACTAACCTTGAGGGTTATGGTAAGTTGGATACAACCGTTAGTGACATGCACATACCTCTTAATGTTAAAATGAACGCAATTTTTCCCGCGGCGGCTAAATCACTCACGGGACCTCCTCATTCTCCTATAAAGGGTGTGGGCGAGGTGGCTGAAGTAGCTGGGGAGGAGGGGGTAAATGCTCCGATTACCTTGAAAACAGTTAAAGGGGACAGGTATTATTCCAATATTTTTTTAAAGAACCTCAAAAGTCGTACGTTACAGCTTTACAGCTTTTGTTGAACACTTACAAAATTCTAGCTCGATTGAATGGAATGAAGAAGGGGATTTAGCTCATTCACTCGCAGGTTATAATATTTTAGATATCGCTCAAGAATTTCAAGGGGGTAAAAAGACCAACGTTGATAATATTTCCATTTATCACTACTTAATTGAGATGGCAGGGGTTAAAGATTGGATGTTAAGAAATGCAGCTATTAAAAAACAAATAGAAGCATGGCGTAATGCAGTGAAAAGAGGCGGCAGTGGTAGTGGTGGGAAGTTGGTGGGACATGCAAAAAAGAAAATGGTGGGTGCGTGGGTATCTTATTAACATGTGGGGAAAATGATACAGCTTGTTTAATCGTGTGACTAACCCTTTACATGATACAAATTGTTTAATCACGCGGTTGAGATAACAGTTTGAAAGTGGGTCGGGCTTTAGCGTGATTCATAGCTTCAGGTGGGAGTTTTCGAGGGTGGCATGATACAACTTGTTTAATCAGTGACTGTGATAAAGGGGAGCGTCTTTAATGACTCATAGTGTCAGGGGGCAGGGAAGCTCGATTGCAGGATTCGGTGGCTCATTAACTCTTGAACCATTGGAATATCAAGACGCACACTCTCGCCATGGCTTCGTCAACCTCCATGTGCAAGTTAGTTTTCCGGAAACTTGTCCGAAAATAGGTTCAGGAAGAGAAATACTTGTTTAGTAGTGGCCACTAATTGTGTTACATGCAGGAATTATGGCATGGCTGAAGACGTCGTTCGAAGTTATCCATCCGCCGAGATTGGAAGCTTTCGATATTCTCGAACTGGTGCAACATACGCCTGTCTCCATGATCGCGGTGTTGAAGGGTCTGCCATCGTGAAAAGCCCGGAAAATATTACCTCTTGGGAATGTGACGATGAAGTAGATCTCCCCACCGTAGCTACTTTATTAACCCAATATGGCATCGGTGACCCTGTTGAAGATAATGAATAGCGCAAAAGAGTTTAGCATATTCCAAAGATGAGGACCATGCTGACCATTTGAGCAGGGATACCAAGCAGATGAGGTTCAACCACTTTTTTTCTTCGGTGAAGAAATTGAAGGAAGAATTATTTAAATCATCGTATGACTATGTCAAATACGTTATCTTCCCTGCTGGTATCGGACAAAGTGGACGAGTTAACATGACATGGTTGAATCAATATTTACCTGTGTTATCTACATTCAGTGATGAAATGAAAAAAATTGGTAAAATCACTTGCGCGGTCATCATGAAAAAGAATTTTTCCCTGCTAGAGGAAAGATGTGTGGAAGATTTATATATGAAGAACTTGTTATCAAGATTTAAAAGTTCTGATGTATTAGATGAATTGTCTTTCACACATGATTGGGAAACTGGGGAGGATGGGTGTGGTATATATTAGCAATGTGTCTCGGTGATGTATTATTTTTGTAAAATGAATGTATATCATGTGTGTATTCTTTTGTACACCTTTTCCAGTGTATTCTTGTATGACTTTGTATGGAATATTAATTCATGTATACCATTCCCCATGTACTTCTGTATGACTTTTGTTACAAAAATAATAATGTAATCTGATTCCTATTTAATCTTTATGCAAATTTTCTATTTTTAGTGTACCCTTTTGACTTAAAAATTTTTTGGGAGAATCAATTTTCAGTGAAATCAGGTTTTTAAGTCCTTAGAGTTGACTTGAAAAATTTGAACTTTTTCAGGGGGAAATGAGGAACTTTGGGGGGTCAGGTTGAAACTTTGGGGTCAGGAGTTTGAAATCCGGGTTTTACCTCTGAAGAGTATGAGAACTTTGGGGTCAGGAGTTTGAAAACAGGTTTTACCTCCATAGAGTATGAGGAACTTTGGGTCGGGTTGAAATCGGGTTTTTACCTCTGAAAGTATGAGGAACTTTTCAGGGCTGAATCCGGGTTTACCTCTGAAGGGGAGGGTCAGGCTGAAATCAGGTTTTTACCTCTGAAGAGTATAAGGAACTTTGGGGTCAGGGCTGGTTTTACCTCCCTATGAAGGTCAGGGCTGAAATCCGGGTTTTGAAAAATCTGAAATCGGGTTTACCTCTGAAGAGTATGAGTTTTTACTCTGAAGAGTTGAACTTTAGAGTCAGGGCTGAGGTTTTTAACTTTGAGGAACTTTGGGGTCAGGGTTGAAATCCGGGTTTTACCTCTGAAGAGTATGAGGAAACCTCTGAAGAGTATGAGGAACTTTGGGTCAGGTTGAAACCGGGTTTTACCTCTGAAGAGTATGAGGAACTTTTCAGGGCTGGGTTTTCTGAAGAGTAGGGGAACTTTGGGGTCAGGTTGAAACTGGTTTTTACCTCTGAAGAGTATGAGAACTTGGGGTCAGGTTGAAATATAGGTTTTTAAATAAAGAACTGGTTGAAACTCTGAAAGTGAAGAGTATGAGGAACTTTGGGGTCAGGGTTGAAAACCAAGTATATGAGAACTTTTTTATCCAGGTTTTTACCTCTGAAGAGTATGAGGAACTTTGGGGTCAGTATGGCTTTGAAATCCGGGTTTTACCTCTGAAGAGTATGAGGAACTTTGGGGTGGGTTTTAGGAGTTGAAATAAAGGAAATCCAGGTTTTTACCTCTGAAGAGTATGAAATCCGGGAACTTTGGGGTCAGGGCTGAAATCGGGTTTTCCGGGTTTTACCTCTGAAATCTGGTTTTAGAGTATGAGGAACTTTGGGGTCAGGGTCCGGGTTTTACCTCTGAAGAATATGAGGAACTTTGGGTCAGGGCTGAAATCCGGGTTTACCTCTGAAGAGTATGAGGAACTTTGGGGTCAGGCTGAACTGGTTTACCAGGTCTGAAGAGTATAAGGAACTTTGGGGTGAAGGGACCTCTTGAGTATGAACTTTGGGGTCAGGGCTGAAACGGGTTTTACTTCCTGAAGTATGAGGGGTTGAAATCTTAGAGTATGAGGTTTTTTACCTCTGAAGAGTATGAGGAACTTTGGGGTCTGGTTGACAGAAATTATGAGAATGGGGTTTCAGGTTGAAACTGGGTTTAAGTCCGAAGAGTATGAGGAACTTTGGGGTCAGGGGGTTGAAATCCGGGTTTTTTGAGAGAACCAGGGTTCTGAAGATCCGGGTATGAGGAACTTTGGGGTCAGGTTGAAATCGGGTTTTACCTCTGAAACCTTTGGGGCTGAAGAGTATGAGAACTTTTACCGGGTTTCTGAAGAGTATGAGGAACTTTGGGGTCTGAAACCGGGCTGAAAATCCGGGTTTTACCTCTGAAGAGTATGAGGAACTTTGGGTCAGGGCTGAAACTGGGTTTTACCTCTGAAAAGTAAGAATATCCGGGTTTTACCTCTGAAGAGTATGAGGAACTTTGGGGTCAGGGCTGAAATCCGGTTTACCTCTGAAAGAGTACCTCTGAGGAACTTTGGGGTCAGGCTGCTGAGAACTTTGGGGTCAGGCTGAAACTGGTTTTTACCTCTGAAGAGTATGAGGAACTTTGGGGTCAGGGCTGAAATCCGGGTTTTACCTTTGAGGAACTTCCCAGGAGCTGAAATCCAGGTTTTTACCTCTGAAGAGTATGAGAACTTTGGGGTCAGGGTTGAAATCCGGTTTTTTTAAGTCCTTGAAAGAGTATGAGGAATGGTGTTGGGGTTTTTCAGGGTTGAAATCCTGAAGAGTATGAGGAACTTTTTTAAATCCGGGTTTTAGAAGGTATGAGGAACTTTGGGGAGGGGGTCTGAAGAGTATGAGAACTTTGGGGTCAGGGTTGAAAGGGTTTTACCTGAAGAAGTATGGAACTTTAGGGTCAGGTTGAAATCCGGTTTTACCTCTGAAGAGTATATGAAGTCAGTTTGAAATTGGTTTTAAGTCCTTAGAAATCATTTTATGAGGAACTTTGGGGTCAGGGTTGACATTCTGGGTTTTACTCTGAAGAGTATGAGAGTCTTGCCTGAAGAGGAACTTTGGGGCCAACCAACTTTGGGGTCAGGCTGTGGGAACCTGAAGTGAAACTTTTCACACCTGTTTGAAATCCGGGTTTTACCTCTTATATTCAGGGCTGAAATCTGGTTTTTACTCTTATGAGGAACTTTGGGGTCAGGGCTGAAATCCGGGTTTTTACCTCTGAAGAGTATGAGGAACTTTGGGGTCAGGGCTGAAATCCGGGTTTTTACCTCTGAAGAGTATGAGGAACTTTGGGGTCAGGGCTGAAATCCGGGTTTTTACCTCTGAAGAGTATGAGGAACTTTGGGGTCAGGGCTGAAATGGTTTTACTTCCATAGAGTATGAGGAAAGGATTTTGTCCTTAGGCTTAGAGTATGAGGAATGGGGGTTTCAGGTTGAAATCTGGTTTTTACCTCAGGGCATGAGGAACTGAGGAACTGGGGTCCCCAAGGGCCAGGGTTGAAACGGGTTTTAAGTCCTAGTATGAGGAACTTTGGGGTCAGGGTTTGACATTCTGGAAAGAGTCTTGCCTCACAACCTGGGAACCTGTGAAAACACCTGTTTGTTATATTCAAAATCAATTTCACACCTAAAGGTGAAAATTAATTAACACACATTTCACACTAAAGGTGTGAAATGTCACCAATCCCCAGGTATAAAAATCGACTACCTGGGGATTAACACCTAGGTGTTGAGGGACAATGGGGTCTTTTCCCCTACTATCCTTGGTGAAATATTCAACTCAGATGTGATCTTTGTATGTGATAACAGTGTTAACAACATGCGTATAAGAAATTGTTTGTACAACTTCATGTATGGACAGTGATTCATTTTATTTGGGCCAGACAGTAAGGGATTAAATGCCAGAATAAGTCCACATAATAATTCTATTTGAACTGACCCAAAGAATAATGCTATTTTGTGTATCTAAGTAAAAAATCACAAATATATTGATTAGTCCCAAAGTATCGTAGCATAATTACAAGATGTAAAAACAGCGTTCCGAGAAATCATTTATAATGTACATTTGCACAGGTAACGGAGGAAAAAAATTATTTTAATTTGAGCACAGTTCTATAGATTCTTGACCCCATTCTGCACATGATGTGGAAAACAAATTAAAAGAGAAGTTAAAGTGTCCTTATTTGCATATTTCTGCCTTGCCTTGTTTTATCCTGTACCGGATTTAAGCGTAGGCAGCTGCTCTTCACCCGAAGAGCCATTATATGCCCCCTTAATCTTAGCTGTTGTTTGTACAATAGAGTCGACTTTGTAATCCTTTGTTCTGCTGTATGTACACACACACACATATATATGTAGGCATATATATATATATATATATATATATATATATATATATATATATATATATATATATATATATATATATATATTAACAAGGATTACAGGGATACTTTTTAGTTTCTCTTTAAATCTCCTTCCAACATCTTGTGCAGAATGGGGTCAAGAGTCTATAGAACTAGGCTCAAATCAATATTATGTTTTCCTTTGTTACTGTGCAAATGTACATTATAAAAGATTTCTATGAATATTTTTATATTTTGTGATTATACTACTAATCAATTCTATGGAATTTTTTTTTTTTACTTTGGTGCACGCACCGAATAGCATTATTCTTTAGGCCAGTTCAAATGGAATAACTATTATTATTATTATTATTATTATTATTATTATTATTATTATTATTATTCCGTAGATGAAACCTATTCATATCAAAAAACCCCACAGGGGCCATTGACTTGAAATTCAAACTTCCAAAGAATACAGTGTTGAATTAGGAAGAATTAAGAGGATGTAAAGTGAAATTTAGAATGAAGAGATCCAACTTATCAAAAAAAAAAAAATTAACAAATAGATACAAAAAAATATTCGAATGCAAAAAAGGATTCGAATGCAAGAAGAATAGTATTGGGTAGTAGTGCGTTGCACCTTCGCTTGAACTTCTGAAGTTCCAATTGCACAGCATCCTCTGAGAGGCTGTTCCACAGTCCAACGGCTTGAGGAATAAAGGACCTCTGGCACTGAGAGTTCGACAGCGAGGCACATTTGCTGAAGACTGGAGCTGCTGTTCAGCGAATCTGGTTGCTCTCAGCAGATAAAGGGGATCAGAGATCAACTGTGAATGTGAAGGATCTCTGCTGAAATACAACATAGGAAAAAGTGACAATTCATAACTGCTACTGTTAGGAGACAGAAACCTACCACTACGAACATGTTGATTTATTCTGGCATTTAATTCCTTACTTGTCTGGCTTAAATAAAATGAATCAGGGCTGCAATTTGGTATGTTTGATGATTGTAGGGTGGATGATCAACACTCCAATTTGCAGCCCTCTGGCCTGAGTAGTTTTTAAGTCATTATCCATACATGGAGTTTTACAATGTTGCTATGCTGATGAAGACAATAATCTTACAAGTCTGTTGTTAACAATGTTATCACATGCAACATAAAGGGTCTCTGAAACTCTGCCACTCATGTCTTTCCTTCCACTAATCTCCAATCTCCCAGTCCCTCTATCTTAGTTATCATCCAGTTAGGCCTGAGTCCTAATTTTTCTGACTTTATCACATACTGTTTTTCTACGCAAATGAAATTTCCATAATCATTCGTTTTTCTACGTAATTTGAAATTATTCCTCACTTTACCCTGCCACCTGACGAATAATATACTTCTTAAAGCTTTTTTTTTTCTTAAATCGACAAAACATTTTACTGACAGTTTCATCATCATACCATGATTCATATCCATATCATAATGCAGATTGCATTATATTAGTGTATAATCTTACTTTAATACACAATCCCAATCTATTTTATTTGCAAATCTTTTCCTTTCTCCGTCTAATGTCATTTCATTACTTTGTGTAAAGGCTACCTTCACTATTTCCGTTTTTCTCTTATATATTATGATTCCCATCTCTTTCTTAAATGTATAATGCATTCTGTCATGCCATTTTAACTTAAATCTCCTCTAGCACTCCAAGTTTTTTTATTTGCAATATAAAATCGACGAAAAGAGTAAATAACAGTGGTGACATCACCACGTAGCACACTATAAAATCACTAATATAAAATCACCATATATATATATATATATATATATATATATATATATATATATATATATATATATATATATATATATATATATATATATATATATATATATATATATATATATATATATATCTAATCTGCTGGTCACTTTCCTTTCTGACCAGATATGGATACAGCTGTATTTACAACAAAGACCTCTTTCTCGATTTCTTCGCAATGCGGATACTCTTGTGACCTTACTATATAGTAACTACGAAGGCCTCAGCCAAGCATTGGCGTATCGTCTCGTCTGAGATACAAATCACATCCGTAAAAAGCAGTTTTTACATCCATGAAACAAACTAATCCCGGTATGCAGACATTTTGCACCCCACAGGCTAGGTTTGTTGCAATTGGAATTTTTCAGACAGTAATGGTCTTGCCTGACAACACTGGTGCCACAAATTCGAGTCTAAAACCCATCCATGCATTCAAAGCCGGCTGATTAAAAAAAAAAAAAAGAATTAATTTTCTTACTAACAACCTCTCCATTAATCCACTACATGTACATGCACACTGTAAACAGAGAATTACGTCCCTTGTAGTTTATTCTACTGTTATGACTCATAGTCACACCCAGGGATACCACCTTCTTTCCAACAAGATCGGTTGCGAACAGCAGTACTGGACATAAAACATTATTCACATTGGTTTACCTGTTACGTAAGGATGAGACTTCAATTTTTCCCCCAGTTCGTTTGATTTCGTGAGGCTTTGTTACTGTTTACTAGTGGGGTACGTGACTAAAATTAAAATGATGTTTTATTATTATTATTATTATTATTATTATTATTATTATTATTATTATTATTATTATTATTATATATTACTACTACTTTTGTACCGAAAGTAAAAAATTTCGTCGTCAATTGGGGACCCTTTAGTTGTTTATACGAATAATGTAATAAGGTTGATGTCAATCAAACGTTACGGAACTCAGTGTCAAAGGTTCACGAGACGAACCGCAACGTTTCTTATTGCGTGGTTGGTAATGTTTACTCACAGAGGTAAGAAACCGTTATAAAAGTATCTCTGTTTTTTCCATTGTCCTTGGTATGTATTGATCATTGCAATAGGTAGTATTGAAGAATCCTATGTTAAGGTATACTCATAAGCCTTAAACTCTTTGGCTAATTTGCCCACATGACCAAGCCTAGTTTTTCGTTGGAGGGTTGGGTGAGAGCTTTCGGCTAGCACGCTGCTGGCCCAGCGTTCGAATCTCCGAACGGCCAATGAAGAATCAGAGGAATTTATTTTTGGTGATTACCATTCAGGTTAAACTAAGATATACTTAATCTAGTATTGTAGGGTATGGTAGGCTAGGATTCTTGTTTAAAACTGAATTACCTTGAGCACATCCCAGGCCATTTGAGGCAATGCCAGGAATTATGACCCGTGGGAATGCCTTGTAGGGTATGATATTGTTTACTGTGTATGTGTTGCCCTAAGGTAAGGAGGGAAAGGTGATTGAGTGAAGCCTCTCTGCAGGTTAGGTTAGGTGAGGAGAAGTTAGCATCGTGTCCCCTTTTTTTTACCAGCTAAATAAGAACCATGCGTGGATATTTCCATGTTAGTCAGAATTCAATGGTTATATCCTATGAATAAAAGGTATTGTGGTTGGGAAGCGGTTTGCATTCAAACATTTAAGAGTTTTGGGTGACATCAGGCACCCCGAAGATGATTTGGGTCTCTTTGACAGTACAGTCCTCAAGGTTGGCCCACTAGAGTCCAGGAGAGCCAATCCTTTGGTTAAGGATGATTCCATGTTTACATGGTCGTAGTCTTAACAAGTGGGTTTAGCTTACACCTTTGCTACCCTCTTATCTGCTTGGGTGTTATCCAGTATGGGTAAGGTATGCAGTGGAATATTTTGGAAGTGATTAACTGTTGTAGTTGTGGAAAATGTGAATTATCTGATCAAATAGTGCTATATTCTTAATAATGTCAAGCAGTTATCTTTACATTTTCTTAACTTGGATCATTTCAATAACAAATCCACTTCCCTTTGATCTGCTGGCTCTCCTTTGGCTGTGATGGTGACCCCTGCATAATTTTAGATGGCTCGAATCCAAGTAAAAAATCTACAGTTTTGGGGGTTGTGGTAATGAAAATTTTTGTGTACTGTATTGCACATTTATGCCAGTCATTAGGACATGAAACTTTCTTAAATATCATGAAATCTTATGGCTTATTGAAAAGGATTAAGCTTGCAGTTACACTTGACCATAACTACTCTGGAGCATACTTTACTATTGCAGACTGCTCTGGCAGATTTAGCATTTTGTAAGTATTGCATGAGGAAAAGAAAGCAGATTTTGAATGCAAGGTTAAGATAATTGATTTCTGGAAATTTCTGATAAGGGAAATGATTTTACGAAAAAGTAATGACAGTTGTTTTGTACAGAGAACGATGATCTAACTTCATAAGAGCCTGTGAAACTCTTCTAGGGAAGATCAGCATCATGCTTCCCTGGAATGTTAAATGCTGCGGTATGAATATCCTTGTTAGGTAGGCAGTGATACTTGGGTAGCTTTACTATTCTCATATTTCCAGAAGGAAATATTGAAGCAATTAGTCTTCTAGATCCATCAACACCAGGGGATAAATCAGGAGAGACCTCTATGGCTTCTCAGAAAAAATTTTCATGAGATACTTTCCCTTTATTCATTTCAGAAACTAGGTGGGCGCAACAAAACCATTGTACTGTATTGACCTTTTTCAAAGTCTTTGCTGCCAGAATGCTTATCTTTGGATATTTGCCCAACAAAGTTGAAAACTTCAAAAGTGGGCATAGCCAGTGCTTAAGTGTAATGAGGTAAGGTGCGTTGCTTCCTCCACCTTCTTCCCCAGTATGGCCTTGCAAACATTGGGATTTTCTTTGATCCTGAGATGGCCAGTGATATTGCTTGGCAATAGGGCATAATCCACCAGTTGTACAAATGGACCTTTTATTCAAGAGGGGTTAATTCCATGTGAGAGTATTTTTTTTTTGTAACTTGGCAATCTACTGTACAAGAAGGGATGCAACATTAGCCTGTATGTATTTGCAAAAGTCAATCACTGCCATCATTGAATGAGATGGTGAGCATGGCTGTAAATTTTCAACACCTGAGACATTGCTGCACAATTTACTCTATGTAATTGTTTTGTAGTAGTATCCACTGATAACTTTGAAGAACATTATTTTGTCAAATGAAAATATTTCAAAATTTGCATTTAGTCATTATTTACGAGCAGATGAGAATCATTACTTTGGTTGTATGATTCACTGTGTAGGTCCCAGCTTGGGTATGGCTGTCAGATATAATATACTCTTCTGTGTAAAACTAAACTAAAGGAACTCGGTGTTTACGTAATGTAGGCCTTAGAGTGTGGTCTGGTCTGTTTAGAACTGCACCTATCCCAAAAAAACAGACGAACTCCCCGTTCATGGGTGTCGACAGTAATGAATTAACACTTGATTGTTTGGTCTGTAGTATTAGTATACGATTAAGTCTGCCTCAGTAACCCTTCTTTCAATATATTAAAAAGAAACTGGTGACTCATGGATTTGGTGGGACAAGATCATATAGAACTTTGCAAAAATACTTAAATGAGCAAGTTAATGATTTGTCTCATTAGATGCAGAAAATCCTGAAAGTTAACCATCCTTATATCCTACCTTAGATTATACCTGAAATTTCCTTGTGTTCAAAATCCTTCTCAAAGAACACCCACTCATGAGATGGTAATTCCAGATTCCAGAAACATTGTGATCTTCATAAAGGTTGTTATGACCTTGGGCAGTTAGACAAAGAGGACTCAGTGTCCCTTAATACTTTATTTCATACTCAGTTCAATATGGCGGGCAGACATCAGCCACCTCAGTTTTTAACAAAACCCACCAAAAACAGAACAAGTGCACATCAACAAGTACAGTCACTTAGTACACTTTACAAAGATCATATGTAGCTGTTTATGGATTGTTCATAGTTAGAAAATGGTGTTTGATGTGTTAGTCTCCAAAAGGTTGAATCCTGTATAGCTAAATTACTTGGCTTTCCAATAGATATGACAACATTATTTGATTTGAGCTCATTTTGAATAGTAAGGGGAAAATGCCTTGTCATATACTATGACTAAAAGAGTATCTTGCATTTTCCCTCTATTCCTTCCCTTGAGAATCTACTCCTGCCTCTCATTCCCTCGTTTCTTAAAATTCACTAAATACTTTCTTCCTCCTTTTCTTTCTCTTTTTAACAACAGCCCCTTTATCCAAAAGCTTAGGAGGGTTTCCCCTATTTTGTGCCAATTCTTCTTCGTTTTAATATGCTTTTTCCCATTTTTATATGGGGTCAACCTTACCAGATGCCTTCAGTCACACTTTTGAAGGACTTTGATTTGACGTTGGATGGTAAGGCGCAATCACAGCACACAATCTACGAAACCTCGATCGGCAACGCCCTGCCTGACATCGCTAGATCCCAAGGTAGCTCAATGTCCCAAAAAACATGTATCGTGCCGAAACCAACCCCAGCTCCCTTTCTCCCGGCAGCGACAGGAGAACTGATTAGCGTATTAGTTAGATTAAGGTCGACAGTTCTTTTTATATTAAAAAGAAAGATTTGAGGTGTCTGAACTTTGCAAAAATACTTTTTAGAAGATGTTGGAGTGGTTAACCATCCTTGTATTAGTCTGTAACACCCATTTGCTTTCAGCAACCTATCCGTTGATTACTTTAATACTTTTATTTCATAATCCTGGGGTGTCTACAAAAACAGATAGCAAAGTGTCCTTAGCCAAAAGATCTGTACTGGTCTGGTGTTAGTCTCCCAAAAGTTGATTTGAACCCGCGCCACATTTGACCATTATTTGATTTCATTTTGAATAGTAAGGGGAATGCCTTGTCCTAGGCTGCTGCCACCGACTGAGCCATCAAGGCTCCCATTTTATTCTGTGCCAATAATAAAAATATTAAAGCTTTAGGGATTATATTAGCCTCTTGCCTGCAAGTTTTTATAGCATCTGGAAGGTTGAAGTTGTTTTAACCTGATTAAGGATCATGCATACTGCCCTCACTCATTGTTATGCATTTTAAATGGTAGTGCTGCACCAGATTGTGCCTTTTATAACAGATTTCTGTTGGGTGAGCACATCATGGTGTCCTGCTCCCCATTTATCAGCAAGAGAAAGTATGGCCTTCCCCTGAAATCCCATGCTGAGATTTAAAAGTAATCTGTTTTAACTATATTTAAACTTTTTATTAATATTTTAAATGTACAGATATTGGAATGAAAGCTCATTCTTCTCTACTCTGCCGTGATGGAGCTGAGTGGACTCCCTTGCCATAGTGCCAGGCCATAAGTCCCAGATTTCATTCACTCATTCAAAGATTTCTGGAACTTATTTTTGTAAATTTTCCCATGATAGGATGGCATGTTTTTTATTAATTTTTTTTAATGTTTAGGGCCTGACCACCAACTTTTCTGTGTGGAGCATCACTTAGCTTTAACATCCTCTTATCTTTGCTCTAGAACCCAGGGATGGTTACCCTGATCCTTTTCAAATCTCTTTTTATAGCTTCACTCACACTTTTGTTATAAACATGGGTCTGTGCGGACTGTAATTTTTACCTTACCATAGGTAGACTTGTAATTTGTGATCTATTTGATAGTATTTTCCCAGTTGCAGCAGCTTTGCTTCACTTTTCAACTATCTCAGCTCTTATCATGAGTCTTTTCCATTTTCTCACCCACATACTGAGGTTCTGTACTAAGGGGACTTGCATACTGAGTGGTTCAATTACACACACAACGCGTGCGCAGCACACACACACAGAGCCTGTGCATTTTCTTTTTCTGTTGATATGGAACAAATTATCCTGTATTCCTACGCATGTTCTTGATCATCTAACCATGGATTCTACATTCATGATCACTGTTTTTATCTCAAACTCTTCCAACGACAGGTAGTCTTGTAAAATTGCTTCCTATTAAGATTCCGGGCAGAAGGATAATGTTTGTAGAGGGCTGTGGCCTTAGAATAACAGGCAGTTGTCATGTTCCCTGGAAATTTTATTTAGTTATCCCTTTATTTTGACCCTGTGGTGTTAACATTAGAAATTGGAACTTAAGTCTAGTACCTATTTCATACTGTAATGTGTGCGGAATGATCTCCCAAATATATCACTTACATAAACACATAAACTGGGGATACGTGGCCAAAGACCAAACTTTTTAGTGGCACCCCTTATGGTCGGAGTGGGTTATCAGTAGGATTTCCAATGTTTTCAAAATTTTCAATGTAAACTGTGTGGGAATGTCAGTTCCTAATTAATGAAATATGTGGCTGGTGGTAGTTAATGAGAGGGCAGCCATTTTGGGTCTTTGAATCACTAACCCTATGTATCCAACATTCTTGATGTATTTTATATTAAACCCCTTTAACTATTGTACAGTATTAAAATTCCATCCCCTTTTTGTATTTTTGGGTCACTTATTTCCTCTACAACAGTACTTCAGTCTTCACCTCTCCCCCACAAATTCCCTTCATTGAATACTAGCTTTTGTACTTTGAGAGGCCCTGTTGTGCAGACATGAGCATTTATCCAGTGTATCCTTTAGTTTTCATAGAGGGGTTGTATTGGTATCTGAGGTTTTAACCTTGGTAAGAAAGGCTTATGTTTCAGGAGAAAGGGCACAAAATTCATTCTTGTCCTCTCTCCTCTGTTGCTACCCATGCCTCCTGTACATCTAAGAATCACTGTACCACTGTGCTTTGCAGCGAAAAATCTTTTCATACTGAGAGGGAATCAGACATCCAGATCCCATCTTTGATTGAACCAAATTTCTGGTCCTTTGCCAATAAGTTCCTAATATCTGCGCGGCTAACTTTTCTTATCTCTTCCATCATGATAAATATATAGCTTGTTCTGCTTGTCAAAAGGTCATGCTTTGGCTTTCATTTGTAGGTAAGTCATCTCGCAGCGATTTCAGTGCTTTTGATCCTCCCTGTCTTAATCATATACCCTTCCCTCTGTTCTCTACTTAAAAGCTGTAATGCTCATGCATCTTTAAAGATTACCAAGGTATCTGGTTTGAATGTTACTCCAATCCTGTTCCTTATGGATTTAGCAGGCATACTTGCTTGCATGTTTTTCCATATTTTTTGCCCATATTTTAATTTGCATTTATTCTCCTCCATGCAAACATGCTTTGGTCCAGCCAATCCCAGAGAAAGGTTACCATTCAAATCCTCCAAATTAATATTACCTGTACTTTATTATTGCTAAAGTATTTGGAACTTTACTTTCCTTTTTTGGAAATGAACCTTACCTCTCCATTATGTAGCTTTTACTTCCGCGCCAGCAGGAGTTCGACAGATTAAAACATAAAACGAGAACACTCGGTTTTCTGTTAATATTATTCTTCTATCCAAATACGATAGAATTGCATCCTGCCAGTTCTCAATTTTCCATCAACCATAACTTTGTCATCCTCAAATTTGTGAAGCTTCTTCCTTCATTTCCCTTCTAGACAAGATTGTGTCATAGACAATAAATCAATGACTCCTCTTACCTTTTCTCTAAATCATCTTTCTTTCTTTTGTATAGTTATTACTTTAGCCCCAGTTGCAACAAGATAGAGGAAAATGTCTTAATGTTCAGGTGGTCGTAGAACACCCATCAAGACACTGCTTCTCACATTTTAATATCTGGAGGACTTGAGAATTCCTTATTTTGAGTGTTGATTCTTTCATGGCTCTGTTCCTTTTGTATGATGTGCAACATATTATTACAGTACATGCAATATGATTGTTCCACATATGATTCTGTTATAGTTGTTTTTCTCTCTGAAGTGTCATTTCATTCGTGGCTCAGAGGGTATGATACTTCAAGCTTTAATATCTACATGAGCATATATCTATCAGTTTTATCATGTGTAGTACTTTTGATTATTTGAAGATAAAACTGTGGCACAACAAATTTTCAAATAATTTGAAGTACTTCTGTGCCAAATTAAGATTCACATGGGCAACTATTTGTAATGTATGTATCTTATTATTGTAACAGCTTTAACTGCAGATATATGTGCTTTGAAGATGGAGGCAGTATTTGGAAGCATATTTTATATGGTATTGACATTTTTTATATGTATGTTCCAGTACATGTAGGTTTTTAATTAGTTTGTAATTAGTCTTATACTGACAAAGCTAGGGTGAATAAGTTTTTTTCATATTTTACTTATGTGTCATGCTTGCTATATCATCAGAGCTTATTGTGTTGTAGGGATTGCAGTCTAATTTGGTATAACTGTAGACCATCATATAGAGATGTGCATAAAGTAAGTAAGTCTATCAGCCTACACTTACCTGGTTTTTAGGCATGTTAAATATGTGGCCCTAAAGACCACAGACTTTTCAGCAAATACTAAAGACCACAGACTTTTCAATAAATACATCTTGTTTTGATAAAATTGCTATTATCTATCATCTGTCTTACCTTTTCAAGAACCATGATGGCATCTTCAACATTACATCTCTTGGAAAGCTTTCATGTATAGTTGGGGGGGGAGGGGGGCAGTAGGAAACATGTATTTGATAACAGCGTACTGTCAGAATACTCTTTCTGCTTATATGGAGACATTTTTTGGTAGTTATGTATTACAGGAATGTTTTTGTATCACAAAATATAAACCTTCCAGCTCAGGTATATAAATACACACCGGATTTTTGCATTATGTATTATGTACAATAAAATAACAAAATATCTCTGTACAGACATCTCTACAGAGTGGAATTTCGTACAGTGCCAGATGATTGATACAGGTTGTTACAGTCTATAAATTTACACGTCACGACATAAATGCAAAATATTTAAATGCATTATTACTCCAAAGTGAATATTTATACGACTGACTTCAAGGTCATTCAAGCTATTATATTTTTCAATAGAAAGCTTTTAACCATAATATACCATCTGGATATGGGATTAAATAACATTAAACACTTTCATTTTCCATTTCAGGGAAATTACAAGCCCCATAAAATCTTTCTATCCAGCAATGGAAATTTATCAGAACAGAGGTAAGGTCGCTATTATGAAAACAATATTTAACTGCTTTGGAAATTCGGTCATCGAGCTCAGTCACTACATAATTACAATATTTTCAATATCTTATTTAAGGGAAATTGACTATACAAAGGGATATACAGTACTCATAATTGAAGAGAAGAGGAAATTCAAAGCTGAGCTATGGTGAATACAATTTCATTTTTAAGTAATATAAGAATTTATTTAAGATCAGAATGACAGGTCTTTGAAAAAAATTCCCTCTGATATATATTACACCTATCCATTTTTAGAAGTAGTCTATAAAAAAAATTTCTTTGGAACACACTATAAGTGGAAGAAATGTTGACTACTCAACTGGAAAGAACAGTACCTGTAAACCAAAGTACAACGGAATCAAGTAAGTAGGTACACCCTGAGTATAGTAAGGGAACATAAAAAAAAATTAAAACATCCATTTGTCTATTTCCTCAGGCCTTTCAACCAAGATGACAATTTTTAGATTACCTAAAGGGGTTGAAAAAGTGCATTTTGCTGGTGACAGATTTCTTGGTATTAACATTGTTAAAAATGGAAGGAGAAATCTTGAAATTTAAATTTTCTAATATATATATATATATATTAAGTAATATTGTTATACTGTACTAATGACAATGCTAATTAGCACCCAACCATCTAAAATTCAGATACCAATGATGATTACATTTTTGTTGTTTTCTGAATTGTTTTCAAAGATGCAAAATCTTGCTATCAGACAAAACCATCTGTTATAATTGCAATTTAGCAATCAAAAAGTCAAACAGTAAATATGATTTCCATATTACCATATTTAGAAATCATAGAGGCCTATAACAAGAAAAAAAAACTAAATTTGCATAGGCTTGAAATAGAATACAAGAAGGCAATCACTCAAGCACTTCATCTCCAAAGGGAACACTACAGGAGAGAAATAGGACAGTGGAATACCTTTATAAAAAAAAAAATGCATACAGTACAGGTAGAGTACACCAGTTCTTTAGAATGACAGAACAAATGAGTTTTCTAAGTACAGACATGACTCCATGATAAATGATATAAGGCAGGTAACCTATAAAAAATATAAAACAATCTACATTGTACAACACATCGTCAACGTATAGCCAAATTAATTACAGGAGTCGATTGATACTTTCAACATTTTCACTAGGATAATATCACTTTCTGTTACAAATGACAATATCTGCCTTAATCAGTAGAGTATAAAGTATAATTTGCTAAAAGAAAATTACCATCTCTCAAATAGGTAAGAGTTTGTGACTCAAGTAGGATTTTTACAAGGGCAGTCCATTCTACTGTGCACTGAGCCTGTATAATTCATTATCAGAAAACTACAAAATACTTCCATATAAACTTGAGCTAATTCTCCAGTCATTTTGTTTTCTATTGATAAAGCATAGATATGTGGCAAGTACTTGAGCTTATTTTAACTGAATATTCCTTTTCCACATTTTCAGTTTTTGTCATTTACATGTGAACATTAATTACGCTCCATCTCTGGAGGAACATTCAGTATCTTTCAAGCTCACAATTAAAATCTGTATTATTTTGGAATAGAGCAGGAGGTAGAGACACTTTAAGCTCATGAGATCATCTTTCATGTACTATTGGAGAAAATACAGTTAAATAAGTCTTAAGTTTATCAGTACCAAGACATTAGAGTCATCAGAAACACAGGGCATGGGACGTAGATGTCTGCTTTAGTAACGTTTTCATTAACCTCTCCTGCATAAACCCAACTTACACTTGGGATATGGAACAGGATTTATTTTAGGCTTTACTAACAGTATGCTTATTTTTCTTTTTTTTTTTTTTACAGTCTTATTGCTGTTCCTAGCCTATCTTGGTAGTAATTAACAGACTATGCTGTACAATTACAATGTATTAACAGCAAACAACATAACAGCCTGTGCTGCACAAACCTTTTAGCCACAAAAGAAACAACTACAGAATGGGTTATTTAATTTGACTTTCATCTTTTAGAATGACATTGAAGAAGCTATTATGTTAACTGACTGGTGATTATTATGCATTCACACGATTCACGGCCTATATGAAAAGAATACGTATATATATATATATATAACCACAAACCACAATATGGTTTCCCACAATGATGATGAAAACATTTACACGGACATAGCATGACATGTAATGATGTAAGATGATTCTACAGTTTCTTTACTCTAAGAAAATGGCAAACACATACGATGCAGGGCATGAAACATTCATACATAAAATGAGTGCACCATATGCACTTCATGGCTGGACCAAATTAATGTAAAAACATTTCAAATCATGATGGTAGTATCGTCTATAGATTTTGTGCCTGGACGGCTAAGGTTTTGATTGCAGACCAGAATTTTGATGCAGTTACCTATCACAGCAAATAATAAAAGGATCACATGCATTACATTTTAGAGGGATGAATGAAAAAACTGAAATCCTGTCCGCCAAAGAATGAGAAAACCCAACAACAATCATTACTTAAAAATTTCATCAGTAAATACAATGGTGATGATAAAACATAACATTAGTAAAAGCAGTATACAGAGGTAAAAAGATAATTACATATGGCTTTAAGCTTTCAGTAGATTTACTGTACGTTAATAAATACTGTAAAAAAAAAAAGTGAGTAATGCTATGCAACTTCACAATCATGGCACACACTTGTCACATTTTCATGGTATGGGGCGTATGTTACACCTCCAAATGTTAAGTGTCTGAAGGAATTCATAATAACACTTTCCCTTCCATGAAACTCTTCAGTCACACACCAACCAATGATTAGCACAAAAGATGTCTCTCTCTCTCTTTCTCCTATCAAAATGGAGCATCCTCATCTTAAATCTGATTTTCCATCCTCATCTTAAATCTGATTTTCCATTTCATTCCGTATTTTGAAGGTAATTCATGGAGCATTTATGCATCCCACAAGTCAATATACATTGGTATGATTTGAATGCCTTTGATTCAAAGTTGTGGCATTTTTTCTTGTGCTATGGTCAGTAGTAGCCACAAATTATAAGAGGTTACTTAACTTCAAGACTTCACTCTATTGGCAATCAAAATTACAATGAATTTCCACAGGTCTTCAGTTGCACTAAATCTTTTCCTGAAGGCATTCCTATCAAGTTTTAAGACCCACACCAATCCCTGATTCTAACCTGGCCTTTCTTCTGCCAGGATGTTTTGAGCTTCTGTCATGCGTAAAGGCTTATGCAATAGAGCCCAGGAACATGATGAAGGCTGGCAACATGTAAATTGTTATGGCACGGTATAGTGACATACTCTCTTTGGCAGCTGCAGATGGAGGTTGCTCTGGTCCACCATGAGGTGCCTCAGGCTTAGGATTTCGAGGTCTTCCACCACTTGGGCTATGTGGATCATACATTGGTGGTGCTGATCCACGATCCTTTCCTCTCACTTTGATGGGAACATCTTCGTAGACTTCTTTTCTCCATCCATCTCCAGAACCATAATCACCTGATCCTTCACTTGTACTTATATCGTAACCATCAGCTCCAGAACCAGCATAACTATCTGAATTTGCATACCCATCTTCGTCATCTGGAGGATAGTGGCCTGGAGAGTGGGGAAAGGATGATCCACTACCACTCCCTTCCTCCCTGCTTACAGCCTCTTCATCTTGTTTACCACCATTGTTCAGCCAGGATTCTGAAAATTTCAGGAATCAATTAGCATGAGTCTGTGAGAACTTCTCCATTTTCATGTACTTTAAGTATTCTTAGGGAATAGATTATACACTATTACAAGTGTGTACACCTCAACACCATATAAAAAAACATGTAAAATAGTGAAACTAAGTTCAGATAGAGTACCAACAGAGTTTCAAACAAAAATTATCTGTTAATTTCTTGAGTGTATAACAAACATTTCACAAATTTAAAAAGATACAAACCATTACATGCAAAGACAATAATTTTGTGCACAAGAGAGTACTAACTACTCTATTATCATCCTAAAACTTCATCATTCCTGATCAATGATTACTAAAGCAGGAGTTCCTAATTCAAAACAGTACTGTATATATAATGTTGTGTGTGATGTACGATGGCTGTTCTTAATAGCAATGTAAATCATCTGTTCCACAGTAATAAAGGACTTTAAACAAAAATAGCACATCTGCTTCTGGTAAAAAAATTTTTTTGAAATTCTTGAAAAGGAAAAGGTGTTCAACATTAAATTTTCCATGTTAATTACACTACTTTTTATGCATCAGTTTTTAATAATTTGTTATTAATTTTCAGACTACTAATGTATGTTGCTCTCAAATTCAAGTTGAACAGTCATCACTCCTGTTCAAGATTTTTTAAGATTCACAAAATTACTAAGATGGAATATATCCTCTGTGCCAACAAGTTCAATATTGTTCCAAGCGTTGCTGATGTTGGCAAGGAATGCAAGCATTGTAAGAATATTTTCAAGAATTTCACCGACAACTGGGGAAAACACACCAAGCATTCTAATACATCCCTTCTTTGGTGTTTGAGCATATTACTATTCCACACTGTCATTGATGTCTATGGTAATTTGTCTCTATAAGAAAAAAAAAAAAAATTAATTTTTCCATGCTATCTCTTAGCCACAAGATGGTAACTGAAATCAGAAACAATGGATGAATTTCTCTGAGAATTGTAACTCGTTGGAGGTTTGGGATGTCTTTGTAAATGGACTTCAGTCCAGTGCCACACTTCAAAGATTTCTTGTGTTTTGTATTCTGTGGTAGCCACCACACAATAAATTCCTGCTCTGCTTACAAATGATTTTCCCAATGTGACATGAAAATGACACTACCCCTTCATTTGTAAGCTTCTATTTGATCAATGCTATTATTAGGCACAGAGAGAGAGAGAGAGAGAGTGTTATGTACTACTATTGGTGCTGCTACCCCACACAGGCACATTCCAAAACAGTATTAAGCATATACCATCCTATAAGGTGGCCTAAACCTGAGCTTAGGTTTAAGATCCTAAGACCAAATTAATAGCTTGGGTATTGAAAATTTAGTCGCTCCTTGACTGTTAGCAGAATATAAAGTGAAGTGTGAACCAAACTTGGCTAAGTTGCATCACTGTATGTTGCTGATCACTGTAATATTGCATCAGATGATAATCTGTTGGCAGAGGTGAATTTACAGATGCAAAGTCATCTCCTTAGCAAGGCAGGTTGTCACTGTGAAGGACGAGTTTAACCTTCATAAGACTGCATACTATCAAGTATATCAAAAAATAACAACAAACCATTTATACTATGACTGCATTCTGATGTCGCTAATGGCATGGCAAATTTTCATATGCCACTGACTCATTTGTTGAGGATCAAAGTCTCGTTAATACATTATATACTTGGACATTGCCATCTTTACAGGAGGAAATAAAGTTGAGCATAATGAAAATCTGAAAAGATTTCTCGGGACAACATCAACTTGCTTTAATTGTATACAGTCAACAAAACTAAGTCTAGAATGAAGTCTCCTTACCTACAACTATGGAAACTCTAAAATGAGAGCAAGACTGTCTCCCCTCTCAAACTGTGCCCAGCCCTAAATTAAGATAATGGGCTTCCCACTGAATATGAAACCTATGACACTACAGCTTGAGAGTGCTGCTCATGATTTCTCAATTACAATACCCATATAACTGAAGCCAAATGTGATGCTCTACATTCTTGTTACAGACTCTAAATCATGGCAAAATGCAACACCTTCCAAATGAAAAGGAGCCACTGCTGTGACGAACTGGTGATGTTTCTTGTTTGCTAATATGAAATAAATCTAAATGATATATAATCAATAAAGGTTTAAGATATTGTATATAATTTAGGCCTAACTGTTACAGTTAGCTTATTTTTGTTAGGACTGTTACAGCTAACTTGTTTTTGTTAGGACATTATTGTAGGAGAAAGTGGGATTTCAGAGGTTCACTGAAATTCCTTGGTGCAGCAGATGAATATGTACCAATACCTGACAGGAATCTAGGTTTCCTACAACTTAATCTAAAATCCAGTTGAATGATTATCTCCACCAGTTTCATCATGAAATGTGGTAGGTTTTCAGGACTTTGAATGGTAAAATAATTTGCAGGGAAGCGAAAATTTTATATTCGATTTTCTTTAAATTGTAATTTAATGTATTTTGTTTATATGTGGGGTATTACATTTCATATATCATGCATTTCTCATAATTTGTGTTATCTTCTGATTATTATATTTTAAAGGGATATCCAATAAATGTTGAACAAAGCCAACATCTGTGGTCAGAATTTTGTTTGATTATTAATTTCTGAACACTTCTTGAGATAAAGGGGAGTTTTTGAAAATCTTTTGTATTTATGCATGCTACTGTACTGATAAAGTAGGTCAGAGGTGTTGGACTAGATAATACTGTATTAAAAATGCCCTGTGATTGGTATGTGAGTAAGAGGAAAACTTTTGGAAATAATTTTTAATGAGAATATAAATCAATATTTACCATCATCAATCCAAGACACATCTCGTCCATTGTACGCCTCTCGAAGCTTGCTTGTTATGACCTTCAGCCTCATAATTTGGACATTCATTTCAGAGCTTGGTGTTGCCTTAGTGCCATTCAAACTTGGTTTGGCATCATATCTGTTGATAATAGAGATAAATTAAAGTGAGATTCTATCCTAAAAGGACTAACACCCCAGAAGTTATACATATGAAATGAGGCACATTAAAAAATGACAAAAGATAATATGCAAGAGCAGATCACAGTTATTAATATTTCATAAAATTACTCTGTGATATACTGTAAAGTAACAAGTGTTAGATGCCATTATGAAATGTTTATTAAGGATAAACTGATAAATGTTTAATATATGTGATGGTGCTAAAATGTGTATATGTAAACATCTACAGTATATGAGCTGACCTGTAATTGAAAGATAAAAAAAATTCTTAGGCAAACAATAGTGCACTGTATGCAAAGAAAGTACTTCTTTGGGACTACTGATGAAAACAACATATATCACTGAATACACTAGAACAGTTGAAAATATATAGACATGATCAATTTGTTCAACCTGGTGGAGTGTTAACGTGCAGATATCCAGGTGAGAATGCCAGTGGTAAGACAGAAAAGGGTTTCCATGGTGGGAATGTCCAATGGTACAACAGAAACGTCTTCATAGTGGAAAACACTTGATATAATGTGAAGAGTTACTACAAGAAGTACCTTCATAAATTTTTGCTCTATTGTATATACAAATGGGATACGCCAATTATCATCAATCTTTAAATCTCTTTAATTCATCCAAGCTGCTGTTATTCTGTTTCTTACTGCCCTCTCTGTACATGTTTCACAGTCCAGTTTGTCTCCATGGTAGCAAACATTCTTCCCTTTCCTCCTCTAAAAACATGCCCACTTAGTAGTGTGCCTTACGTGGCACACTGTAAATGGTACTGAAGGATCTGAAGCATCCCACTGGCCCCAGCAGCATTGCTTTCATCCTTTTACATTCACCTGTTCCCTTCAGGTCTCTTCCTATTACTTGGCTGTTTAACTTTACTTTTTTCCAATTTTTACTTCAATAACCATGGTAAGCCTTTTGGGAGTCTAGGTTACTGACAGCAGTCCCATTAAACTGATTCAAAATAGCAATCATTGTGCTCCTCCCTCTCTCCCACATTTGCCCTTACACATTTCAGGTACTGAAAATCTCTCAGTGCATTCATATAAGGAAATCTGAATATTTCTTGTAAGACTTTGTTATCTTCAATGCAGAGAATCAAGTTTACTTCTAACACTCCAACAGCATCCATACAGCCACTTTCCTGATTTCATTTGCTTTCTTTTCAGTCACCATTTTACTGCAGTGATTTTCAGACTTCTGCACAATATTCCACTCTTCCACCTTTTAAATATTTCATGACATCTTCCTCAGATAGTGCTGTTTAAAGTAGGCCATCTGCCTCACCTAGAACTTCCTATACGTATACTGCTACAACAAAGGACTATGATGTGATCCTTGAAGACATCAACACTCAACTATCTAGATCTTGTGTACAACAATGGTAATGTAAAATCATGGCTTTTGAAATTCACATTAATTGTCTTGGTACTTCATCAAATGTGGCATTATTTCTTCCTTTTCACATGCAATTTCACTGTAGCAGCCTCCTTATAGACTGCCTTCTTGTTACTTAATCTGGTAGCTTGAAACAAAACCGACAATTTTTCATAGCTTTTCCTCCAGTACCTTCTCCAATATTTCCATAGCATGCTTGAACAATTTTATGCCATTACACTTCTCTGTATACTTCTCATATTTGAGTGCAACCCTTTCTTCTTTGTATATACTGCTGTACTACTCTTTCACTATTTTAATCCCAATACTTCCTTTTTCATGCTTCCATTTAAGATCAGCTCATCAATGATTGGGTCTCCAGTTACTTTAAAACAAATCAACTGTTATTCCTGATCAGCTTGTGGTTTTCCTGTTCACCCTGATGGGCTTTCTTGACCTCTTCTGTGGCTCCTCAGATTAGCCAATCATCTAGGTAGGCCACCAGTTAAGTTTCTTCTATCTTGAGCTCCCATGAAATAAGTAAGGATAGTATATAGACAAAGTGATGCAAACAATGTGTTTGTTCACACTTAACAGTCAAGGATCACCCTTCATTTGGATGAATCCTTCTTGGGGACACTAAAAAATGGTGGCAAATAAACATGTCTTTCTCTATGGCCCCCTTGTAAGAGGGGTCAAGTTTTCTTTTTTTTTTTTTTTTTTTTCTCCTTTAGAGGAGGGGGAGGGTGAGACCACCTCTACCCTAGCCCATTTAAAATTATACTGCTTCCCCAAGGGGAGGACTTCCACTGTATGTGATACTGAAGATGATGACCTCGACCATGCAAGTCCTATTGGGCCCCACCTCTTCCCTTGCCTTTAATATGCAGTCCAGGAGTTGATTTTCCTTTTCCCTGGTAGGAGTGTCTTTGTCCACTTCAAAAAAAAAAAAAAGGTGCTGCTGCTATCGATGTCCTTTCTTCTGTTGTTGGAGGGGATCCTGTAGGAGTGACTGGAGGCTTGTATGGCTTTGATTTGAGGACAAACAGTAGCTACCAAAAATAGGTTTTTCTACTGATCCCTCTGTCACTTCAACATCCTTCAGTTTCTATTCATTCCTCAATTCAGTGGACTTCTAGAATACTAAACGTTACTATGATGACCATAATATATGGTTTTAGATCCCTTTTCCATGATTTCCTTTTCCAGTCAACTGTTCTTCATCCCATCTCATTACATGTTCAAACCATCCAGTTTTGAGGTCTCAGCCTTTAACCAACCTCTTGACATCACATTTGCCCTTTCATATCTTTTTCCATTTTTTCTTAAAACAACTTTATCTTGAATACTTGCATTCTTATCTCTGCTGTCTTAAGATTCTAATTTCAATTCTCCCAATTTATCTTCTTTGCCCTTGCCATCTACCTTTTTAGCGTTGCTCATCATCCTGTACACCTCTCTATCCTCTGCCAGAGATTGAAGATTTTCTTCTCTGGAATTGCCTGTGGAACTGCCCTTGTATATTTTGACTCTCTCTCTCTCTCATGTCATGCTTTCTGTATGCATTCTTTAAATGGTTTCCAACACCTACTTATTTAAAACTAGATTTGCCATTTCTTTCTACTCTTGACTGAATTATTCAGTTTTCAAGTTTTTATTACCTCCTTCGTCATCTTTATTTTCTTCATCTTACACCCGTTTATGTTATGTTAGGCATGCCTCACCTAAAGAGGTGTAATCATTTTCCTTGATGTTTGTGCCTCTCACCATGTAATCAATGTGTTCCAACTACTCCACTCCTCCTGCACTTAAGTCTCCTACTATTATTTTCTACTCTGACTGTGGCAATTTTGTCACTGCATCTGATAACCTCACCCAAAGTTCTTGTTATTCTTCTGGTCTCTCTGCCTGAGGTACATTCACTACGAATGCAATCATTTTTCTTTAAAATAATTTTAACCTTTATTATGTGTTAATTCAACTCTTACTGTACCTGCTGGACCAGTAAGCCCTCCATTTTGTCCTGTCACATGGCCATTTCAAAAAAATTTATATCTCTCCTTGTCATTAATGACTTTTCCCGTCCCTTTGCATTTAACCTCCTTTAGTAGCTTTTCTTGACAGCATCTTCACCTTCTGCCACTCATTTCTACAACTGTTCTAATGTTTATTGTGCTAGTTTTCACATCATTTACTTCATTTATCTTTCCCATAGAGATATTTTCTTGCAATTCCTGCCTTCTTTATAATAGAAGCTATGTACTGAGGGTCATTGGCTTTGTGATCTACATTCAAATTGCCATTTGAAAAGATCTCACCACACCATATCCACAAATTACATAACAATATGATAATCTCTGCATTGTTGGAAAACCCCATTTACTGTATACAAGTGATCCCTTCCAATTTCTAAACAGAAGTCAAGATCCCTATGGATACAAAGAATAAAAAGTTTTAGTAATTGGAATTTTGCATCAAAAGTCATCTCAATCAAAATCGATGCTTTCAGGTCAGGTACGGCTTTAAAAGGTCAGCTATATAACAAATTCTCTGTTTTGCATCACTAACAGAAAAGTTTGAGGTTAAAATAACTCATACTGTACACATATCAGACTAATACTTACTTTCCAAGCTTTACACCAGTCCAACAATTAGAAGAGTCCTGCCTCATGGCATCCTTACACATCTTATTTGGCAGCTCTGTCCAAAAATCTCGAGAATTCTTTATCTGTAAAAATATGGGGTTTTTGTGAAAAATTTTCACAAAACAATTATGCTGCTGCAGATTAAAGAATTTTGTTTTTTTGTACAAAGACCTCACAATGACTTATCTTGCACAACATGGTTACTGCATAACAAAAATCACAACCAATTACTGTAATACCCTTATTTCTCATACATTCATTAGAGTTAAATACATCATAATCTTCAAACTATTTGACTTACTTCTTCCTTAAATCTACTGGCACCATGTGACAAGTAAAAAAGAGGATTATACCTTGAAATGAGTCACACAATAACACATCCAACTGTGAAATTCATTGACAATGGTCATTCTACCAATATAATATTGTAATTATGCCTCATAACTTCTGAAAACGAAATCTGTTTTGATTTTACTGACAATACTGAACTGATTTGTAACAAGATGAATAGTGGGTATATATGCTTGAAAATTATTCTCTTCTTACTTCCATGCCATGATTCTCAAAGCTGTGATATGGAAAAAAAAATCTCGGCAGATTAAAGAATTACATGTTAGGATTAACATTCTCTCAGCCACTGTATCCTTTGCTGCCTCATGCAAGACTATATTCGAGTACAAAGGCTGCAGATACTGACGATGATCCGAGATCTGATTTAACAAAGAACAATAAACCTAGCCTTCATTTTATATAGTAAGGGCTTCCAATAAAATTTTTGCACATCCATTCTTATAAAGCATACAAACTATGCTCTACAGTCTACATGGATGATTTAAAAGAATAAATTTCCTAAATACCATAATGCATCCATATCATAAGAAATGTGAAATATGTCAAAAATATGCTAACAGACTTAAAAGAATGTGCATTCTTTTGTAATGCACGGCAAGAGTATTATTACACTGATGTACAATACTATACCAAATTTTATCATTAATTTTGAAGGAAAAAGGAAATTCTTTGCTTGAAACTACCTTGGTCTTGATTTCATGAATGTGCCTGCTGACAGAAATGCTCTCAGCTTCTCTGGTGATATCTTCATCCTGGCGGGAGTTGGAAAACTCCAGAAACTCTTGAGATAGCTCTCCTGTGACAACCTCCCTTGTGTTGCGGCCTAGTCGGGGTGATCCACAGCCTTGAAATACCTGCAAAGAAAGCAACAAAGGGGTCAGTGCATTAATGCTAAAGGCCAGCTTATGCATCCTCTGTATAGAGCAAAAATGAAAACAATCATAAATGGAGTAACGGCAATACAATTATGATTGATGTATACAAATAACTATTCAAAACATTTACAATCAATTGATGTACTTTGAAATTTACCAAATCTTAACTCCTCTATGACTCATACTATATTTGCTTTTTTGAAACTGAATCTAAAGTTACAATTCCTATATAGTAAAAAAAAAAACTATTCTCTGTCTGATTAGTAAATGCTATACAGCCCATTAAAACTTAATCTGAGATTATTCTTAAAATCCAAAGAATCTATCAGAGCTAACTTTGGAACATGTCTTTTCTTTTTAATGGTTCTAAGGTCCTGTACCTTGGTTGAAATTTCATGACCTGCTTCTTGGAAATTCATTATGGCATCAGACACCTTATAATTAACTGGCTGCACAACATTTTCAATGTTGAAGGGGTTCTCCAACCTGTCACCCACATCCACCATGGCATCTGTAAAGAAAAAAATTGTAAAATACACCTTTAACTTATTAACGATTACTTATAAGTGTACAGTACTATATGCAATGAAAAGTTTAGTACCACGTACATCTCATTGTAGTTATTATGATACATTAAATATTGGTTTTGAATAATCCCTTGTCAATGACAAATTTCTCCAAACCAGTTGTTTTATATAAAACTACATTATCAAAAGCATTAGTGATAGCCCTAGAATATAATTTCCATAGGCCCCTCTCAAATACAAACTGCAATGAAAAGATTACTGTAGCACCTGTAAAACTGCTTTTACAATAAAGTTCACCTACCAACATATGCAATCCAATGAGCAACAAGAGGTTGATGGTGTGCTAAGCAAACATTAATAACATCTCTGCAGTAAGGCATACAAGCTTGGACATTCATGAGACCCGCACAGGTAGGACAATGGGTCATCCTCATCAACTCGTGTACACAAGTCTTACTAAGGTTCTCCTGCAATAAATAAAATAGGCTCAAGTCAAACTTTCCTTGTAATTCAAGAACAAATATTTTATTTTACTTAGATTTATATACTAAATTCTTATTAAAAAAAGATGTTCCAACAATAAGGGTAAAATGGTACGGAAAAATGCTTGATGTGTATTATATAATTCATCCTTGATAAATCAGTTACCAGCTCAAAATGAAGAGGGAGACTAACCTTGAGAACATTCTTAACCACATCTCGCCCTGTGGCAAGACCTTGAACAAATGTCCGTAATGCCACAAAACTTCGTTTTATCTGCGTCGTTAATTTCTTTGGGACTTCACCAAAGGGCTGCAGTGCCTCCATATGCTGAGTAACGCACTGCAAGTACCTGCAAAGTTCAAAATACCATAATTAAATATGGGAAGAAAGTACCTAAGTCCACCTGAAATAAAAATATGTTTTCAGTAATTCTGGGTAGAAAATGTTTACTAAGCTGGCTTTCATTCTAGGTCTCAGTTCATTTAATCTATTCCATATCAACATTAAGTAATTCAAGAAGAGGAATATATCATCTTGATGAAGTAAAGTTACCCTCTAAATGAGGGGATCAAAATTTTCATTTTAAATTTCATGGCTAATAATAATAACAATAAACTGAGGCTCTGTAAGAGAATATGGCCTTTATACTGTCAACATAATCATAGAATTTATGATCAAATTACATTTCTGACCATAGTAGAACATTACATTACATTACTCAGGAAGTTCTTTATGCTCTGAATTATGTATTGGTATAATTTGGAAAGAACTAAAAAGAACGTGTTTCCGGTTTGCCACTGAGAACACAATCTTCTTGTGATAACCTCAGTTTTTCTCTCGTGCGTGGGTTCGAATCCCACCAGGGCAGCAAAAGCTTGGTCATATAGTTTCCCTGAGGCTTCAGTACTGCCACTGGTGAGCATGTTTAAAAACAGGCGATAAAGATGTGAAGAGAACATAACGGCTATTAATTCAATACTGTACACAGAAACGTACTTGGGGGTGAATGAATACTGGGCGTTGAAAACGGTGAACATGCGTTGGTAAAGCATCTTGAAGAAATCGTCCATTGTGTCCTTCAGGTCCAGTTCCCCATGCTTGAAGTATTTCTCGAGGTTGTCGTATAGATTCGTGAAGACGTAGGCGTTCTGCTGGTAGATGATTCCATAGGTCTTGCTGAACATTTCATCAAAGCTTCTTCGGCTGAAGTTCAAAAGCTTTCCGAAAAGGTCTGCAAATATTAATAATACATTCTAATACAAAACACGGGAAATGCCCTACAAGCATCAACATACAATCTAAAATATGAGCCCACACAAAGAACACAGAATGTAAAGTATTTAATTTACATAGACCAAGGAAATGAATAAAAATGTATATAAAGTATTTAGAAATGTTAAGTGTACCATTATCTCAATTAGTTGAAGCATCACGGGAAATGTCATTCTTTAGTCATCATTTGGTTAAAAAAAATATTGCCCATTGATCACACAGAAGGGCTGAGAATTCTCATGCATGACTCAAAGCATTTACAATACCAAAACTTAAGCAAAAGTGAAGAATACTGCAGGAACCAACCATTTAATTTAACATTTTTCTTAGCAAGTAGACTAGCCATAGGGTTCAGAAGATTTTTAAGATTATTGTCGAATTCCTGGCGACTCTCGACACTCAGTTTTCGCTCCATGACGTCAGTGCAGCAGGTTGTCTCTCCCTGACACATCTTCAGGTGGTCACCTGGAAACGGAAGCAATGAAATTAGAAAAGAATACTGTATGACTGTTACGGCACTTACAAACTAGGTCAATATGAGACCTAACTATATATTTCAGCTGCTGTCTACTGGCGAATTTATAAAGGAGATATGTGGGTAAGGTATTTATGAGGTTAAATGCTTGTCCATCAGCAAATACAGCTGGGTTCCCTTCTTCACAATGACTGGCTAATTTGAGCATGATCCCTTAAAACTCACAGTCTCCTGATCCAAGCAGTACCTTGTAGTTAGTTGACTGTGGGGAGCTGCACCCAGGGTTAGAGGGGCACTTAAATCTAACACCTCCTGGAGGAGTTTCTACACTTAGAAATGGTGTTATGATAGATAATACAGAATATGCAGATGAAAGAAAATGCTTACTCACTGAGAAAGAAGCTTCTGAGGGAAATTCTTGTGGATTTTGTATCGATATTTATGAACACTGAACTGCCACAATTACTGTCAAAGTGTACCGGAAATGGATATTTGTCAGAGTTGTATCAATTTACAGTACCTTAATGCTGGCCAAAGGAGAAATTTTAAACTATCGAATTCCGAGGTTCAGTATTTTAGGTCTTTCTGAGAAAGGCTACACTTGCCACCTATCAACTTGGTTCTATATGACTGCACATTCTGAAAAATAATAAACTACGGCTTTATTCAGTTAAATGATAATAAATGGAATTTATCAAAAGGCTGACAAAATTCTAACTACCGTGGACGAAGTCAGAAAAATCTCCAATTTACACTGAAGAGCTACTGAGAAACCAAACGAATATGTAATCTTTTACTGGGCTAAATGTCAAACTTACATACAAGTACAAACAGAAGCGAACTGAAAGTCTGCGGTCAAATTGTATACATAAGCCTCTACCTTGCTTTTGCGTTCATAACCCACACATACACACAAGCAACAAAACAATCGATATTTCCCTTTCAATGCAATTTTTAAAAAGCGCCTGCTATCGACAATTATTCATAAGAGAGAGAGAGAGAGAGCGAGGCTCCCCAGTCGAGTAGGCAATATTCGCCTTTTGAGAGCAACATCAAAGGCGATGGAAAACCTCTCCTGGTTGCAATATGCAGGCGAGTCGCTGCAAACTTCCGAAGGGTGTCCAACATTTTCCAGACATTGGAGAGCTTTAATCTAATCATAAAATGTCCAAGTTTAAATGAATAAAGGCGCGTGCGCCAATACCACTCTCCCCCCTCTCTCTCTCTCTCTCTCTCTCTCTCTCTCTCTCTCTCTCTCTCTCTCTCTCTCTCTCTCTCTCTCTCTCTCAGAGCACCAAACTGAAATACGGTCATAGCGATGAGCCAGAAACTCGGAAGACTTCGACAGAACATAAACAGGATTCATATATGAACTTGACGATAAAAGTTGAATGTTCTGGACTTCATTCATAATTACTGTTCATTATTCATATACATGAATTCATACGAAATAGGAACTAGTAAATATACCAATAAACATCCCATGACAACCGATCTCTATAGGTCCTTTTAATAAGGGAAGATACCAAAAATGCACTCCCACCGAGGCGACGAAGTTTATAAGCATACCACGTGCAGTAATGATTGAAGCCATTCACCAAAGCAACTAAATTAAACAATCAGTAAAAAAAAAAAGAAAAAAAAAATGATTCCTTTGGACGCCTCTGTATATTTCCATCAAAAGGGGTTCGTGCAGCCACCAGACGGAAGACGGACTCTGTGAGAGGAGGCGTCTGTCCTCGGCGGGGCATTTGTAAGGAAGCCAATCTCCCCTGACAAAGAAACCGCAAACGCGCCTTCTCAAACTTTGCGTCTCCACAAACCTCCCTATCTGCGCTGTGACTTATTTCCATTGTACGTATGCATGAACATGTTTTGCCCTACAAGCAAACTCGTGTATGGAGTATGTTTAAACATGCAAAAGTACAAAAAACTTCGTTACATGATTATACACACTTGGCTGATGGCAACTAATTCAAAATGGCAGGTGAACGGTTCAGTATCACAAATAAAAGCCTACGAAAACAACTTTGCAAATTGCATGAAGACAAACGCCATGGTATACTGCGATTATCTATGTAAAAATTCGAATAAATGAAGGAAGGGCAAGTTCGGACTAACGTGATTGGAAGCAACAGACCAACCTTAAAAGATGGAAGATTGTAAGTCGGGGAAATCGCAAGAAGAGAGAGAATTCCAGAGAGCACGAGAACACCATAAATAGCGAGTGCCATCAACGTGGCTTCAGCCACGGGAAATTACAAAGAGCAAAACAAATGACATGATCAAAAGGATGATGATAAAAGAATGAGGCTTATCAAAGGCATCATTCTTTTCGAGGTCAAAATTACAAAATATATATTTTTAAAAGCTGAATATGTATAAAAGTGGAAGTGGGAAGCATTCATCAAAGGGTATAGGCTAACTCATAAAAATTCGGTGTTTCAACACAAAGTAATAATCACTACAGTACTCGTTTTATTAATTAAAAATTAGCCATGTCTACGTTATTTTTTCATGCGTTACGGCAAAATAGTGCCATAATCGTCATTATAAAGAGCGATTTTTTACTATATTAAAAAGAATCACATAAACAAACAACTACAGTTTTTATAACAAGAATAGCAACATAATTTATACAGTTTTCACTTCATAGGGAATATGAAATTCATTACGTTCGGCCGTTCCTAGTTTGATGGGCTCACAATTCAAGTTAATTTATATACAATTATGTTCAGTTCCACAAAACATACGCAATTGTCATAATTCTTATGCGGAACCTCTTTTCACCACATCCCCATATTCATGCTCTCTCTCTCTCTCTCTCTCTCTCTCTCTCTCTCTCTCTCTCTCTCTCTCTCTCTCTCTCTCTCTCTCAATAAGCGTAGTAAATATTTGACAACCTTTCTCCACTCTTGGTTGCTTCTGACGGATAAACCTTTCCTAAAAGCCACGAAAAGATATTGACCCAGAGTCTGTTTTTTTTTATTTTTTCTTTTATAAAGATTTTCATAACTGTTTCCAAACAGCCAATGAGCGGCTATCGACCAGTTTTTGTCTTGGTTCAGTTTGCAGACTGACGGAATCTAAAGTCATGAAAATGGGAGAATTTTTCCATTACAGAAATTTATCAAAAGAAGGGCTGCAAATGTGAGAAGGTGCTTTTGCAATACATGCATAAATACACCACCATAAACTGCATAAACCACATTTTAAAGCTAGGACGAAACATGATTCATAACTTCTGTTAGAGAGTTTAATCACAATTAGGCCATCAACTTTCTTAGTTGATGGCACCTGTGAGTAAAGAATATATTTTATTTTTTACAAATCCCATCCCAATTCAATGTTTTATTATTACAAGGAATAACGTTGTAAAATTAACGTTATCAAAGACTAATCATCACAGCTAGTCACCTTTATGACCCCACGTAACATCCGACAGTTATCGATCGCGTAAGATAACTACGAAAGAATTCATATAATAATGACAATAAGAACAACAGTGTACTATTTTGGTTCTGATCAGACCGCATATGACTATCTCAAAGGAGTAAACCTAACTCCTTCGTACACTTCCATACACAAAAACAAAGCAAATTCATTTATAGTACTATACTCTCTGTGTCTGCCATATAAAACAATTCTTGAAGGAACATTTTAATGTTATGAAATGTAGCCGGCTATGTTATATACGCGTAGAGAGAGAGAGAGAGAGAGAGAGAGAGAGAGAGAGAGAGAGAGAGAGACTTGCTTTCTGAGGTTGTGCAAAACGGAGAAAGAATCCTTTCTTTAATTGGAGAGTGCAATTCAGGGTGGAGGAAATCTTCCCTTGAATGCACGCACTATGAAGGGCAGAGAGACTGTTCTTTCGAATGATCGAAATAAAGACGAAATGAATTAAACAACGGAGAGAGAGAGAGAGAGAGAGAGGAGAGAGAGAGAGAGAGAGAGAGAGAGAGAGAGAGAGAGAGAGAGAATCTGAACAAGACCGGACTGAGGGCAAGAGCGTAATATAAATGCATAAGAAGGCGTTTCACGCATGACGGGCTCCACTCATTAATTATAAATGCCTGGAAGGAGAAACGAGGACTTGAATACGCATTTCGCATATTTGCTCCAGCAGTTTATGATAATGACACGAACGTGAAATGAGAGCAGTAAAGCAGCGTTCCTTCTCCTTCACTCCGCGATTTCCATGGAAACCCGAACAAGGACCACGAGAAAGGGAACAGCGAATGTCGCGTGGGAGGAAAACACACCTCACTATAATGGTATCTGGCACTGTGTATCGGAATGCCAGCATGTCTAAACCAATTATCAATGAGCGAGAGGCACCCTCTGAAATGTTTCTTAATCCGGAATTCCCCTCTCCGGACGGAGTCCAGGGGACTTCATATTTCCCCTCGTCCCAGTGCATGTTTTAGCACTGAAGCCCCTCAGTAACACATACCAGATTTAATCATTCGCAGGCTACCATCTCGACTATATGCTCAGCTAATCCAACTCCTTTGAATGTGTCCCCTCTCTCTGTGCGTGTCTCTCCATCACTCTCTCTCTCAAAACTGATACAAATACTTTACACACACACACACACACACACACACACACACACATATATATGTGTGTGTGTGTGTGTGTGTGTGAGTGTACTACTGTTTCTATTTTCTTTTTTTCTTGCTTCCTCGTCCACCGTTCTTTCTTCCACTCTCTCATGTCCTCACATCACTCGACACACACTCTCCCTCCCTCCCTCTCTCTCTCTCCTTCCCCTCTTTTGTCTCCCCTCGTGCTGGATGACTCTTTATTTGGACAAGTCACCCTCGGATGACAGTTCTAACAAGTGCCTCGCACAGCCCGACCCCTATCGCAGACAAGGGCAGGGAACACCTGGACCCAGCTGCGTAAAAGACAATCTGTCAGTATACACGCAATTTAAATACGCAACTCGGGTGAAGAATAGCATGGCAACCCGTACACGTACATACATCAGTGTATATACATATGGACGGCCACGTTCCTTTATTTCCTTTTGTCCTTCTGTTGACCTATGCAGGAAATTACGTACAAGGTAGTTAGGTGACTGGTGAGTGCCAATAAGGGTGAGGAAAGCATGGAGCTAACAAGCTGATCCCGAAAGGCTTGCTGAAAACCAGATGGCTAAACTATGCAAGTTTAAAAGGCGTATGGGATGTATGTATATCCTAACATAAACACACACACATATATATAAGAGCAGAAGAAAAACAAGGACCATACTACGCTCTCTCATGTACGTAATAAGGTTAGTTAGTCCTCTTCACCACACAGGCGCTGAACAACAAATGCACCATCGTTAGTAACAAAGGGAAGCCTAACTAAGCCAATCAGAGACCGTGAAATCCAGATAAGGATGGTTTCTCCTGCTACTGCTACATTACACCCGAGATACACTGATGACCGATAATTCAGATGGAAGGGGGCGACCCATCCACCCCTTTAACTAGCCCTAGACGCCATCAACCCAAAAATTCCCCTTCCCCCGACCCTAAGAGGCCGTTCCTCTAGCCAAGAAGTACCCCTGACCAAGAACATGGTTCCCTTAAACCAAGACCCTCTCCCCTCTATTCAAGAAGTACCTTCCCTCGTCAAGAACCCCCTCTCCCTACCCAAGGACTTCCTTGCCTTTCCAGGAGTGCATTCACTTCCCAAATAACCCCACCAATAAAACCAGAACCCCATTCCCCCTATCCACAACCTCCCTTCCCTAAAGCCACAGACTTTTCCCTAGCCAAAAAAATATAAAAACCCTTTCTCCAAATGCCCGATACACTCCCCTCCCCTACCAAAAAGGACTCCATCCCCTAACGCCAAAATTATCTCCCCAACTCAACAACCCCCTTCCCCAAGCGCCAAAGGCACTTCCCCAGCCCAAGAAATCCCCTTCCCTGACGCCCACTTCTTCCCTCCACGATGGGTGGAGCCAGGCGAATGGGAAAGGCACTGGGAGGAATATCAACGAGAGATGATCAGGGCCATGATGCCAGGGAAAATAAGAATGGGAGGAGATAACGGCGTGACGAGGGAGACATGAGGGTGACGACGATGGCACAGATCAGGATTAAAATAGACAAGAGACGATGACAGAAGTGACCATGGATCCGCTGGAGAGCGAAAATAAAGACAAGAGATGAGGATTATAAAGACGAGTGGATATGATGATAAAAATAAAAGGTCATATAACAACGATTGGCAAAACTTGAGAATGAAAATACAAAACTAGACAGAGAGAGAGAGAGAGAGAGAGAGAGAGAGAGAGAGAGAGAGAGAATTACCGGAAAAACTGGCGCTTTCTATCAAAAGTCGTTTGGAATCGTTAAAGATGTTTACAAGCGGATGCTTCGTCCCTCACTGGCGCTGATTAAAGCTTCTTGCTGAATCCATGTTTCTCTGAAGGTCTCTCAGACCGAGAGCACCTCATTAAAGGCGCCAGTTTTTCGCACTTTCTTTATCTATCCTCATTTATAAGGGTAATCATGTTTTATGAGAATGGTAAAAAGTAAACATGTTACTTTCTATTTACTGTATTTCCCATGGACTGCAATTGGTAAATTTATCTTAATATATAAACCTGCAAAACATTCCACTATATAATCACTATTTCACTGCATCTCCAGCTTCATTTACTAATGCCAGCTCCCCCTAAAAACTAAATTCTAAACATGTCGAGGTTTTCAAAGACCCTGAGGCTTGTTCTCAGCATGTCTGACTTCCTCTGACCCAATCACCGAGGTCACCAAACAAAGACCGGCTTGCAGCATCAGGTAGATGACGTCACGTCATGCAGTCAAAACACAGCTCGCACCAAATGGCCCAGTGTTTCCAATCTGGCGATCAGCACGTTTCCATCTTAATTAGACTCCATTACCCGGTAACAAATGACCAGCAGGACAATTGCAACAGCCAACAGGACAGCAACCAAATTTTCTTTTGTAGCCCAGGGCCAAGGACAACAAAGGTGGAAAAAAATTGATTACAATTTACCGTCGGATACGAAGGCTTAATTGAGCAACGAGCACGATCGTTAGCGGCGTGAGAAGACTGCCATTCCCAGCCAATACATCTTCATGAGCGGACATCTGAAATCGCCTCGAATTATTGCAATCAAGACAAACCGCCGACCTGGATGGGCCCAGGCACGTTCGGAGGATCTCCCCAGCTCTACAAGGGAACGGTCGCCTTGTTTTTATGCGATCGATTTTGAAGCCCCAAAGCAGAGAATCACGTGTAATGCAACATAATGGTCATATTTTCCACAGAAAATGAGTTTGTACACTAGACATATCTGCAGTCATAAAAGGGAAAATAATGTGTTCAGGATCTTATCAAATACTAACACTTTGCCAGAACACAACACAAAATTCAATTACTATTCGATCAAATCCCGAATGCACGTGGGTTTCCTATTCATGGTTCAACATTTCTTTAATGAAAAATGAAGTATTTTTTTATTATACTGTGTGTATTGCAACTCAGTTCACAAAACGATGCTTTCAATATTGCACTGAAATAGTATTAACATGTGAAATGTTTAAATTAAAATGTGCCTACGTACTTGTTACATTTATGTACAAACACACATTATATCTGACGCCTACTGATTAAGGCAGTAAACTTTAAGCGTGGTGGCTAGACGACTTAGGTGGATCACAGCCAGGGTAGAGAAGGGCATGGGCTAGCAACTTCATCCCAGAAATGCTTTGAAAACTGGAAGATTAACACTTGGAGCACCTCCACCCCCCACCCACACACATATATATATAAACACAAAATCCACGAAGGAAAGAAAGAGAAACAATGGAGTGAGAGCAAGGCCTTTCGACTTAAAAGAACTGTAAGTCGAAAGACCCTGCAACACTCCATTGTTTCTCTTTCCTTTGTGGATTTTGTCTTTATTTATATATATTCATTGTTCCATATTTTCGTGATTCAGATATATATATATATAATATATATATATATATATATATATATATATATATACACACTATATACATATATATAAATATATATATATATGTATATTTATATATATATGCAATTTCTTACATAACTTATTTTTGGCTTGTCTACCTCCGCCAGGCCACACGCAAGAAGCCCGACGACTTAAAAACCAGAAAATGAAGAAGCAGTAAATCTGGCTGCAAACAGAAGGGGAACAGAATGAAAGACTCAGGTGCAGAGGTTCATTAGATCTAATCTGCTTCTAACGATGTGCATCCATCAGCGAATAAAAAAATCTTCCTCCCATAATACGCTGATAATTCAGAGCAAAATGACTCCACCTCAGTCTCCCTCGGTCGTAGAATCCACCTCGCAGGGAGAAAGAAAGGTTTTGTTCAGATTAGGAGGTTAATCTCTCTCTCTCTCTCTCTCTCTCTCTCTTCTCTCTCTCTCTCTCTCTCTCTCTCTCTCTCTCTCGTTCCCGGGACGAAGAAAGGAATGGTATGGGCTCCTTTCTTACATACAATAGTCGACTGACGCGAGTCACAACCTGGAAACCTGGATGAGAGAGAGAGAGAGAGAGAGAGAGAGAGAGAGAAGAGAGAGAGAGAGAGAGAGATGTGATGTACACCACCATTAATCAAAACGGGAGGTAAACATCAACCAACCTGGGAGAAACTATTCATCAAATCTCCTCTCTCTCTCTCTCTCTCTCTCTCTCTCTAGTTGGATGAAAGACTCAATCCTATTTGAATCCTCCAAAGTTTCTCAATCGGATATTAATATTACTAGTGACTCATTATATAAAAAGGAAATCCAGTTACAACTAACCTTGATAATTAAAATACAATCAGCAGTGGCTTCGAAGAAGTTAAACTTACTACTGCATTTTCATATTTGATAATCGTATTACAATAAAAAAAAGGGGGGGGGGATTGTGGGCCTTACCTCCTTCATAATAATTACCAACTACGTGAAAAAAATCTAAACAAAAGCAGATTTCCAGAGGCCTAAGAGAAGTCGCCAAAATAAACAAGACCTTGAACGAGGCGTATTCGAAACCGCCAACCTTAATGGAAAGCAACACCTTAAGAAGAGCGATTTAGGTCTTGATCGAAAGCCTGGGCAAGCAAATCCCGGTGAATAGGAGACGCCCCGAAGAGCCTCTGTGACCGCCGACAAAGAAGGACCCAGCGTGCATCCAAACCATCCATTGACTGCGTCATTCACGAGACTCAAAAGAGAGGGCGGAGCAGAGATCCTCCTCTGCTTCGCCAGCAGTCTCTCACTTCGGGGGAGTGATGCAACAACCCTTGGTCTTGGAAGATTCTCTCTCTCCTCTTGTGAGATAGTCCCAAATCAGTATGCAGTCTCCGATCTGTCCTTTAAATCATCACGTTATAAGCAACGGTCTTTGTTCCTGTTTATTTATATATATAATTGGTTGTGAAAGATTGATGCACGAGTCTTATAAAGTGATTGCTACTCCACTTCAAATATCTCTCTCTCTCACTTAAAAAATGTCGAGCCCTAAACGTTTCTGAGTATCAGAGCTCATTATTAGAGGAATGTATTGAGACGAGAGATAAATAAGTAAGTATACATTATCTTTATCTTTATGTTAAGAGTAAAACAGTGGTTAGTCTACTGATAATTACTAAGAGGATCAAACGGAGAAATTTCCATAAGAAAACGGACATGATCAACTCGGCGGGTCCTGAACCTACTAAAACACACCGAATAACGCGACGGGAACAGAGACGATTAATGAAATAGAAAATGAATTAATCCTACTAAGCATTACTGCTCATGGTGAGCGTGCAACTTGGTTGCCGCAGCAAAGCCGAATGGTTGTAAATGTCTCTCTTGCAAACCAACAATCATTGCAGTGTTAGCTGGACTTGGTGCGCCTTTGATGAGAGAAACAGAAGAATAAAGCACATAAAAAGGAGGAGGAAGGGAAGAGAGGTTCCGGTAAAAGTAAGCAGAGGTTCCTGTCTCCTTTTCCTCCCTCTGAAACGACGGAGGACCGAAGAGGGTCCGTGGACTCCTCGAAGTCATAACGGCAGCTCCCCTGCGACGCTTTAGGAACAATAGGGCACTTAACGAGGTACCCCGACGTCCTTCCAAACGACCCCGACAACGATATGGACGCTATAGTAGACGCCCTGCGCCCTCCGACGGACACATTTTCCTCCGACGGACACATTTTCCTCCGAAGGACACACTTACAATAACACGCCCCCACAGCAATCTCGCTATGGCGTCTATGACTGTAAGGGAGAGTTACTTCGCTTGCCATTCTCTGACCACAGCAGCTGAAGCTGTTCTAGCGAAGAGGGTCAATGAAGGGAAATGGTAATTAAAGATGGAAGATCGCAACAGAGGAGAGGAAAGAGTGGAAATAATGAAAGAGTGGCTGGAAGAAATTAGGAAGGAATGTATGTCAGGGGAAATTAGGACAACAGAAAAATGGACAGCAGTATTTGATTGAAAAGGTGTATGAGAGAGAGAGAGAGAGAGAGAGAGAGAGAGAGAGAGAGAGAGAGAGAGAGAGAGGGTGTAGTACAGAAGTCAATAAGACGCAGTTCATTCCAGGAGTAATGACCCACTGAATAAAGAATGCCGACATTTGAACCCACCTACGAGAATGTGTCCCAACAATGCACGGAGTATTGATGACACAAATAACGACGGCCTCGAAACAGAACAAGGACCGCTTTCTGGACATACTGTGGAAAATCGCCAGAAATACTGTACTTGTCGGACCACAATACAAATCTGTAATAATAATGTAATAATGAAATAATGCGACGAAGTTTCTTCGGCGCAAACGAGTTTTCTGTGAATCGTATAATCAAGGCCACCCGTAATAGATCCGTCTTTCGGTGGCCTCGGCATAATGCTGTATGAGCTGCGGCCCATGAAACTTTAACCACGGGCCAGAGTTGGCCTATCCTGTATCGCTGCCAGAAGCACGTTATGGCTAAATTTAACCTTAAATAAATAAAAACTACTGAGGCTAGAGGGCTGCAATTTGGTATGTTTGATGATTGGAGGGTGGATGATAAACATAACAATTTGCAGTCCTCTAGCCTCAATAGTTTCTAAGACGTGAGGGCGGACAGAAAAAGTGCGGAAAGAAAAAGTGCGGACGGACGGAAAAAGCCGGAACAATAGATTTCTTTTCAGAAAACTGAAATTATTATTATTCACAATAAGCCTAATTATCTTATAGGACAAGAACATCGACGCGTCTTTTATTTTTTCTCTCTGTCCTCACCAAAGATGCAACCCACAACAGTCGATTAACAACCCGGTACATGTGCCGGCGCAGGTCTAGGTCCAATAGCTTCTTTGTTCGAAAAAAATTGCATATTATTTCTTTCCTTTTGTGGGCGAGGGTAAAAAAAAGGAAAATAAAAGACGTGTTCATTATGCATGTCCCATATGATAATTTTGCTTACTGTGAATAATAATAATAATAATAATAATAATAATAATAATAATAATAATAATAATAATTATTATTATTATTATTATTACAGTTCGAGTGCTAGTTCCAGGGATCGAAACAGGACGGGAGAGAGGAGAGAGAGAGAGAGAGAGAGAGAGAGAGAGAGAGAGATTTTCCCAATTCGCAACAACACATTATATGGTTTACAAAAAATAATTGGACGCCTCAGAGAGAGAGAGAGAGAGAGAGAGAGAGAGAGAGAGAGAGAGAGAGCTCTGTTTTGGAAAAGGCTTTTAGCGAAAAGCTTAGTGAACACGCAAAGCGTCTCCCTTGGCCCCCTCGCGTAAACATGTCCGGGGCGTCCAATTCATTTTCGTAAACCATATAGTGTGTTGCTGGAAATTAGAAAAATCTCTTCTCGGGGCACCACAATATCGTGCCGCGTCTCCTATGTTACAGAGGCAGGTGGGGGAAACCTCTTCCTCCCTCTATGCTTGACCTGATTTATCGCCGACTTCAATGACGACAAATTTCCCTGGGAGGTTAAATGCGAAGGTAGCACGGATCAAAATACACATGCACGCTCTCTCTCTCTCTCTCTCTCTCTCTCTCTCTCTCTCTCTTCTCTCTCTCTCACACACACACACACACATATACTGTATATATATATCACACAAAAACCTATTGCTAATTTTCGTCAGATGAGCCCAGCAGTAAACTGTAACTGACAAAAAAATTGATTTATCACATTAGTTAATGATATCTTCCCCGACATCAGTTAGGTTTTGCTATTTGGTGACAGGTTTGCTGTTATCAAAATGACTGTCTGATTGGGGTACTACTGTCAAATTTCTCCTCACGGCAACTATCAAAATGTAACACGTAAAATATCACAATAATAATAATAATAATAATAATAATAATAATAATAATAATAATAATAATAATAACGAAAACGTGAAGGATAACCTTCATATTAATAACATTAATCATTTATGCCAAAATCAAGAACGTAATACGATAAAAAAAAATCTGAACCTGAACAATTACTCGCTGGAAATTTCTGGCGTCAATTTTTTCATTTCACAGCGTTCATTAATTAACGGGGACGTAATTGTTCTTTCCAAAAATAAGAATCAAGCAGTAAGAGCGGGGAGAGAGAGAGAGAGAGAGAGAGAGAGAGAGAGAGAGATAATTATCTAGGGACCGCTCATACATGTGTGCGACCGAGGGAGGGCAGAGAAATTATATTTCCATATTTATTTCCTGTAAAAGTGGCTCGATATTTTTTCCCCTGCCTTGCTGACTTGAGAGAGAGAGAGAGAGAGAGAGAGAGAGAGAGAGAGAGAGAGAGAGGTAAAACCCTAAAATGAACATTTGATGTATCAGCAGTACTAGAAGAAATTACGCCAGATATATGCAGACCGAAATAACGTGAACATGAGACCTTGAAAAAGAAGAAAATAAATACTTATAGATACATATCACACACTGAAAACACCACAGGGCCACAATCAATACTGAAAGCATCGGGCCAAGTCCCCCCCTCCCTACCCCACTCCCCTCTCCCAACCAACCCCCTCTATCAGAAACTAAAGATGAAGAGTGACAATCGGAGAGAAAATCACAAAGGGACACTCGATATTGAACAAAATGACATTTGCTCGAATGGGGGACGTGGAGGGTCATACATGCACGTCCATTCACCCATCCCTCGCCCCATTCACACTTTCTGTGACAACCCGCCACGTCTCTCACGCCTTCCAATGGATCGACAGTTACGCAAAGGGTCAATCTTCTCTTGCTTTTATTATAGTCAAATAGTTTAAGTAGATCGCCCAGGGACAATCTGGTCTGAACTCTTGCAGAATTTGGACAGCCAAGTGAGAAGGCCACTCGTACACAACGGGGGTCTTGCTCTAGAAGGACTTTCAGAGGACTTTCAGAGAAGGAAACATCTGAGTAGGAAACCCGAGCAGGCTGCAGCCTACCCTCCCTCCCTCCATCTGTCCTTCCGAAGGCGGAAACGGATATCAGCCTTGGATAGGAGGGAGAGGGAGAGGAGAGGAGAGGAGGAGAGGAGGGGAGGGAGGGGAGGGAGGGGAGGGGGAGAGGGGGGAGGGGAGGGGAGGGATAGGGGGAGAGGGAGGTTGTAGAGTGGAATACGATGAGGCAGGAAGATCTCGAGGAAAAGCGCAAAGCCAACCATGGCGTAACCTTACACTTGGGATAAGGATAAGAAGCAGAGGAAGCCAGGGAAAGAATCTTGACAAGTGGGGAACGGAATGAGAAGGAAAGGGGAAAGGGGAGGGGGCAGAAGGACATGGGGAGGGAGGGAGGAAGGGAGGGGCAAGTAATTGAGGAGGACAAAGGAGGCGGGACAGTGACATAAGATGAGCCTTCAATGAGACCACCTATCAATTATTTTGACCATTCAGCCACCTGGTGGCAGGTATGAGAGAGAGAGAGAGAGAGAGAGAGAGAGAGAGAGAGAGAGAGAGAGAGAGAGAGAGAGGATATTTAAATTTCACATTTTGGGAAATATCTGAGTGGAACATTTGATTTAGTTCCCAATACCACCAATGAACTTATAAGACAATAAACTTAATCTTCAATTCTGCTACATAAAAGGTCAGTGTTTGAAGAATATGCTAACTTTTCCAGGCAAATGCTATCGTGAAAACTTTCAAGATAGACCAAACACTAAATAATAATCTAAATAAAAAAAAAAGGTTATCACAACACTGCCGTCGTACCGTAAAAAAAAATCCTAGGTGATAAGTAATGTTTTATGTGCAATAAATAAGAAAATACGCTTGAAGTACACTTAATCGTGATTAATGTTAAACAGTATGCAATGCATAACCAATGCATAACCAAAAAGAAACCGAAAACCACAAGAGCAAAGTCGAATCACGAAAAACGCCACTTAAATGAAAGGAACAAAATTATGCGTAGGTCGAGGGAAGACGAAATCGAATAAGGTCTGTCCAGATTGAGGAACAAAGGCGAAGAGCAAAGGGAGGAGGAGGAGGAGGAGGAGGAGGAGGAGGAGGAAGGGAAGACCCGACTACTTCCGGGCTTTCCCCTCCTGCTAATTATCTTCTCTTTCCGTTTAATCTGACCTCTTGCTTTACAAGGGACTGGGTCCTCCTTCCTCTGACTTGGCCTTTGTTGTTCTCTCTCTCTCTCTCTCTCTCTCTCTCTCTCTCTCTCTCAACTCCTCCACAGAAACAATACTTTTGTTGTTTTCCTTCTCTCCAATTTTACAGAGAAATATGAATGTGTGAATAAAAGTTTCAACTCCACTCACCCTTTCCCAACACCTCTTACCCAATCATCCTCTCTATGCACTCACATCATCACCAACTCCTGCTTGCTGCTGCTGCAATTGCAACAAAGAAGGAGAGAGAGAGAGAGAGAGAGAGAGAGAGAGAGAGAGAGAGAGAGAGAGAGAGCCAATCACAAACCCGACCTTTCTCTCCTCGCCGTCCTCCTCGAGGCAAAGCCTTGAGGGAGATGATGTCTTGAGGGCGATGTCAGGAATAGATGCGTGTAAGGGACCTCTCAGATAACGAGACCGATATTCTTTAAAGGGTGTTACCAGACCCCAAAATCATTCCTATAAATTACTTCTCCTCCTGCTGAACGCGTCAATGGATTGTTAATGTTTATGGTATGCAGCCGAGTGGGTCACTTCAGCCGGATCGAATGTCCGTCACTGTCCTTCTTCCAAACCAATCACCACCACCCTGCGGTCTCTGGCGTTTACCCCTTCAAGAAAAACCACTTCCTTCAGCAGAAAATTAATATTTTATTTCAAATTTCTGACATAACAAAGTTATGGGGTTGGTCACCAATAAGTCACTGAATACAATTTCGATGTAGATTGTATTACTGAAAATAATGCAGTATTTGTTGCTAATTTTTTCTTTGCTACTGCTTGTTTTATAAAGATAACAGTATTCATTATTAGCCATGGTGCTGAAAAAAAATACTGTTAGACTCTTTTTAAAGTAAAGAAGTTTGCTCAGGTATTTAGTGTCCTTCTCTACATGCTTTACGCAATTGAGTGCACGTTTCAAACAACAAATGCAACATACAGAACAAATCTCTTCGAGTTGAGATTCCGAAGCGACACTGCAACCCGTACCCTAAACAAATAGCTCATTCAGCCAACGTCCGTCTACGCGCCTCAATGACATCATAACATCCACTTGTATTCGACAACGATTAAAACAACCTTCGAAGAAGCACCACGATAGGAAGAAGCTCTACACGGGGAGGAGGAGGAGGAGGATTTCAAGGATTTTACCTTGGCGTATCCTGGTTGGACTCGGTCGGATTTATGCAAGTTTCAACTCATTACATGGCACCGGAGTCGTCTGGTGATGAGAATGGTTTCCAGCTAATCGAGTAACAGATAACAATAGTCAAATATGGAATAGAACAGAATAGAATACATAGAATTTTGGCCAGAGACCAAACGCCGGGACCTATGAGGTCATTCAGCGCTGAAAAGGACACTGAAAGTAAGGAGGTCTGAAAGGTGTGACAGGAGGAAAACCACGCACTTGCACAACGAATCAATTGTCAGGAGAGGGTGGAAAGTCAGATGGAAGAAAGAGAATATGAACGGAGGAATAGTGAAAAGGAATGAAAGAAGTTGCGGCTAGGAGCCGAAAGGACGCTGCAAAGACCCTTAAGTAATGCATAGTTAAATATAGAATTATTAATACTTATAGACTCCATGATGTTGCCAGTATCAGCGTCATTATTTATATCTCTCGTTTGGAACACGACATATGCTGTTCCTTCTCTCATCTACAGTATATCCTGGTGAGTTAATAAGATATAATTTTAATGCACAAGCACAGAGTCATTAAATTACACAACGGTTTCCGGGAGTAAGTCATGAGAGAGAGAGAGAGAGAGAGAGAGAGAGAGAGAGAGAGAGAGAGAGAGAGAGAGAGAGAGAGAGAGTTTGGGAACAAGTAAAACTTAACACGACGTTGACGAGGAACAGGAATGACGTATTGACATAAAACAAGTTTCGGCAGCGAAGTTAGGCTTCGGGTTAAGTTCTTTTAGTAAAGAAGGATAAAAACTTTCTTGATGCGACAAGGCCAGTTGCTACTGTTCAAGAATAAATGAAAAGCATGCGCGCAGAAACTCAGTTACTCATAAGTGCACATATATATATACATACATACATACATACATGCACGCACAAGCTTTTATATATATATATATATATATTTATCCCCCGCCCCACTTTTCTCCTCAGAGGAGGTGATCAGAGTGGGTGTCAGCGTTTCAGTTCTCAGCTTCACTGCTTATGTCATCACAAGAGGCACAATGAGTGTTCGCGATTAGCCGTGGCCACGGATTAGCGCCTAAATCCTGCCATATGGAATATACACCTAACGGCAAGTATGTAGTTGTCTTCCATGGCCTTTCAAAACTACGACTTTTCAAAGGACAAATTCTATCGTTAAATTAATGACGGAGAACAGAGGTTTTCACACTGACAGAAGCCATGTGTGTAGAGAGAGAGAGAGAGAGAGAGAGAGAGAGAGAGAGAGAGAGAGAGAGAGAGAGACACGGGGCGTGTAAAACGTCAAGGACACTTCCGGGATTTTAAAGTTCATAGTTTTCAAACAAAAACCTGATATGATTTAACAGAAAGGTTTGTCTTGTTTATAGCTGATACTAATACAAATGAGCTATGAATCAGTTTAAAAAAAGTATAAGCAAGTCAAATGAAGTAAAAATATTCTTTTATCAAATCATGAATGCTTACAAGCGACGCGGCTGAATTACTATCAAACTGACCGATCTGAATTTAATTTGTTAAGTAACAACTGCTGCACAATGCCCAAAATCAGTCCGCTTTTCGTGTATCGCTGCACCCATCTGTGGATTTTTATTTTTTTATCTTTTGAGGTCGTTAGATAATAAAAATTTTTATACTGTAAATCATTTATAGATCAATATTTTGCACAATTATCGATACAAGAGACCAATTACTGACCTTGTCCACACAACGGTCCCATGAACGTTTTTTGACATTAAAATTTTGCAGCTGGTAAGCCATACGTAATCCTATATTTAACACAATTGCAGAAAACCCTCTTCAACATTCCGTTTATGCAAACACCAAACATCAGCATTCTTTAACCTACATCTCCTTTGAAAACTTTGACCACTTCCAAAAATTCTGGAGTCTATCGGGAATTAAATCAATTTAGGACACACCGAAAGTACCTCTCTAATCCCGCCCCCCTTTTTTGGTAAAACAGTCAGCGGGGTTTAACACTAAACGAATGGTTACTTTTCCAGCTTGAGAAAGGGCCAGGAAGCATGGGAAGACTGATTAAATACAGAAGCCGAAGTAGAATGGTCACTAGACCACTTGAAACTGTGGCGAAAATCTTCTACTGATTGACAGGATTTCTGGCCTGATGCCAAATATACAAAACATATACTGAAGGAGAGTAAAATATATAAAAGACACTTTTGAAAACAAAAGGGTTTTAAGATCATTCGAAATTATGTCTGCTCCGAGCTGAAGCAAAATAAAACAATTAAAATGCAGTACAGGGCATAAAACAAGCCAAAATCACAATGAAATGAGACAGCTAAAACTGATGACTGTACAGGATCTTGAGAGAGAGAGAGAGAGAGAGAGAGAGAGAGAGAGAGAGAGAGAGAGAGAGAGAGAGAGAGAGAGAGACTCAAATGTATTCTTCCAGGAAAGGCAACTGGCTCATGAGTAAAGCAAACAGCAGCAGCAGCAGCCCTTGACAGTCACACAAGTATCCCGAGGGTGGTGTCAAAGGGCGAATTGGTGGAGAGAAGAATGAGGGCCACTTTTTCCCTAGCACCGTCCCATGACCAAGAGACTCCGTTAAGGCAAGGACGGCCACCCCGTCATTACCTCATTAGCTAACAAGTGGGTAAATAGCAGGGCCCTAACGAGTCCGAGTTGGGTATAGCAGTCACTCCCCTGGGACGACTCGAGCCTCAAGATACGAAGGGGAAATTTCTACGACAGAGACATTTGGCAAATCCCGGTCTTTCCTTCTCCAATCCATTAATTTTATTAAGCTTTATTTATATTCTACACCTTTCTTTTCCAGTCTATTAATTTTATCAGGCATAATATTATATGTTCTAGTATCAAAAGACTTCATGACCCTGAATTATAATCTCGTATACAACTCGCTTTTCAGAAATCAAGAAAGCAACAATATTGACAAACAGTCGATGCTTTCAAGCCCACGAAAAAAGAGATGAACATTAACCAGAGCAAATGGCATCTCATTTTCCATCCGAAACCGTCCCGCAAATCACAAATATTTACGAGGATTTCAAACCCACCGTAATTAAGGCGACGTCAAACGTGCAATTATGCAACGAGGGAAAAGAATCTCCACTCAATGCACGAGATTTACAAATGAGCAAGTGGGGTGCCATGTCCACATTCAGCAAGATCACGTTTCATATTTATCATTTCGTAATTCTTGGGTCTTCCACTTGGACGGACTTGGCGCACGAATGATTGGGGGATAATGATGAACATGATGAATGCGGCCGTGTCAGTGGCGAGGATGGTAATGATGAAGACGAGGATGATGAAGATGATTATAAGTGGACCTCGATGATGCTAATGACGATAATGTATTAAAAATGCTTAACGTTCCTTCCTCATGAAAGGAAAATGAGCAGATTGCAAATGGTAAAGCTGTGACGCTTTCTTCCCGTCGGGAGTGGATCGCCCGTTTACAAAATGCGTAAACAGCCACTGGGCCACTTAGCAGTCAAAAGAGGGAATGACGTCACTGATACGCTGATAAATGGAAGGACCAGAAAATCAAATTATCGTAAAGTTTCGGAATACGAATGGATTAGCAACTTCAAACATATAAATATCAGATCCATTCCAGGATTCCACTTTGAATAAGAAAAGAAAATTATGTAAAAGCAAAATAACTGAATCCATGTTAGATAACTAATAAATACTGAAGAATACTAGGCCCAGATTCCACACAGGAATGAAACACAACAACTAGCAAAGATGATGAAGCCAAAACTCCATCTCCTAAACAGATTAAAAACTATGAGAAAACTTACTCTAAACACATTATGAAAATGGAAAAGGCTTAAAAGCTTAAAATTACGAATGTAGTTTACTAATTAGCTGGAAATATCCTGTAAATGTCAGAGAACATGAACTTCACATTCCATATGACTTAGAAAACCCTTAGGACATGAAAGAAATGAGCTCAATACAAAACAACAGACAGAAAACGTTTATACATATTGCAGGAAATTAGCCCCAAATTCCATACTAGAAGTAAATATATTGACAAGAACATTCTCCAAACGCCGAATCAAATATACATCTACAACATATAATAAAATTGCTTGTAAATCCCATAAAAGATTAAAAACAACCAAACATTAAATACAATCAATTTCAGTTCCATATCACATCGTAAAAAAATATTTTCTCGATAGGAAAGATTCCATCGCCCCATAACAGTGGCACGATGATGATCCAAACGTCATCCCGTGAATATCAAGCTCTCTCTCTCTCTCTCTCTCTCTCTCTCTCTCTCTCTCTCCCGTTTGAGCTAACAGGGAGCCCTTAAAAACATTCAAAACATGAAGTATAAAGGAATTAATTGCCAGCGGACTCGAGAGAATTTTAATCAGCGCACACGCTAACGAAGTGGCCATTTTCCTTTTACCTTCCAGTTCTGCTTATTCCTTTATTCCCCTTCTCCTCTTATCTCTCTCTTCATGCTTCGACTTCTTCTTTCCTCGGCGTATCAACAACGAAAGAAAGGGATATAAGAAATCAAGGTTGTTTTGCATTAAGTCGCGAGATTCCTGTTCGTCAAACCGTTTCAAACCATTCTCGCCTTTTTCAACCGCTTCGTCAAACATGCTCTTGCAAATTAGAGGGGTAGAGATTGACGAGCGTTTCTCAAGGTAAACTGGCGTTACAATGCCAATGGTCATCGGACCTCCAGGGAAGACAATGGGTCAAGGGAATATTCATAGCTATGAGGTAGGCCTAACGAAAAATTAAAAGATCCATTCCAGGATTCCACTTTGGATAAGAAAAGGAAATTACGTAAAAGAAAAATAACACTGAATCCACGTTAGATAACTAATATATATTGAAGAGTATTAGGCCAAATTCCATTCCCGTCGCAGCGGGAACGGATTAAAAAACCTATTCGTTACTGATGCAAGACGTTCTCGGGCAAGTCTCGAGGAATCGGTCTCGGGTATTGCCAAAGAACGCCGCAAAAAACACGGGTAAAAAAAAAAAAAAAAAAAGAAATACGAATACAGGGGAAAAATGTTTTTTTTCATGGTCAGAATGCCAGAAAATAAGCCAATTATAACTTTGATTAGAATAAAAAGAGAAAAAATGGCTCGGCTGCCAAGGGAAATATTATCCAATTAAATTCGGGGATTAGTCTGAATCGGCCCAAATTACAACTGACAAGTGCTTCAATTTGGCCCAGTCGCCAAGTTTCAATTTCTAAAATATCAGCCCCGTGATAGACAGCCTGTGGTAATCTGCTCCAACAAAAGAACTGCCATGTTGCATCTCTCTCTCTCTCTCTCGTTTCCCTGGAAATCTGGAGTGCAACTGGTGGCCTTTTCATTTTATCTGGTAAGTAGGTGTTAGTCGATGGTTGTGGGTCAAGAACAGAAGGGCCTCGACGAGGTAGTACTCACCTCAAAACCAACAATCTACACGATTTCAAAATGCTTCTTTTCAATCTACGATTTGAAGGAATCTGTATATGAATTTATGATTTTTTTCATTCTACGACTTGAAGGACACTGAATATGAATTTTAATAACAGAATCAAGGAACCTCACACATGATGGGATAGTATACTAAAGCTACTTTCATTACCGAAATGCAAAAGATGTGGAACATTATGCGAAAATGACGTAAGCAGCGAAGAAACAAGGGAAATGTAACTGAGAAAATGAGAACAATTCTTGATGGCAATCCCTACGAAGACACTGAAAATCCTTTGGATAAAGCGAAGACTCGACAAAGAGAAACAACACCTGGATTAATGGTGGAGGAAGGGAGGGAGGGATAGAGCTAGAGAGAAGGGGTGGGGGGACTTCAACCCCACACTCAATAATACACCTTTATTGTAGAAATTGCTTCCTCGCGGAGCAGAATTACACTTGGGGCAAAATAAATTTCGTTCTGCGTTTTCATTCTCTCCGGCAAGATCTCTTGAGGTTTACCTGGGATGAAGCAAATCACCTCTCTCTCTCTCTCTCTCTCTCTCTTCTCTCTCTCTCTCTCTCTCTCTCTCGTGCACCTGCCTCTGAGACCATCTTCCACCTAATTTTTATTATTTTTTGCTGAAAAATATTACATTACATTAAACCAGAGTAAGCTTTCTTTCTATAAGGATAAAAATAACGTAATTCTTACAACCAAGATGAACAACTCTGGTCCAAAAAATCAATCTCACGCGGAGATGCTGAATGAGCCAAGGAAAAGAACATAAAAAAATGTTTTTAGAGAGAGAGAGAGAGAGAGAGAGAGAGAGAGAGAGAGAGAGAGAGAGAGAGAGAGAGAGAGAATAAGCTATATAAATGCGTTATTACATCTATCTGTGAGTCTATTCCTCTCTGTCATTCAAGCAGAGAGGGAGAGAGAGACGCTTTTCCACTGTGGGTCTTTGACAATGCTGTGGCCAAACTAGTCAATGTGGAATCAATTCAAGTCCTTAAAATGCTGCGTCCGACCAGTCAACGCAGAATAATCTCCCTGCGACCAACAAAGTTAAAGTCAGATTGAGTAGGGCTCCTCCTTAAGCGCAATCTCGACGACTCTTTCCAGTTCCTCCTTAAGAAAGAAGAGCGGTGGGGGAGGGAGGAAAATTTCCTCCCGTGGTTGTATTTGTCAGAGGTGGTTGGGGTTTGTTGATAATAGGGAGGGGCCCCCTTTCACAAGTCCACGTGAAGACTCCTGTCTTGGGAAGGGAACAAGAACCAAAGGAGGTTAGACACTTCCTTGGATTGAACAGACCCTTCAAAGGGTCTCTTCAGCCTCATGGGCGCTGTTCTTTTGTTGACACTGGAAAGGGAGGTGGGGGTGGGGGAGGGGGAGGAAGAAGGCAAGGAGGAGGATGAAGAAGCGAACGAAGAGAACACATAATCCCCTTTTGTCCTCAATGATGCTGTTCCTGAATGAGGACTTTCCTTCCTGATGAATAATAATGACGACAACATGAATAAAAATAAACGGAATCCTTTCGTTTCAACAAATGCCGTGAATATTTTAAGTGTTATGAAAGAGGCCATGAATCGCAAGGAAGGCCAAGAAGCCAACATAAGTCGAAGCTCAAATATATCAACTGCATCTACATTTGTCAAATATCTTCATCATACTAGATGTATTTACGGCCTATCATATGTCTCATATAGACTGTATATCTTAACGATGATCATAATTTTCCACCTCAACAGGGTCGAATGATTGTTATTGTCTTTCTTCCAAACCGACGATCATCATAATGAAGCCTTTGGCGCGCACGCACAGGCAAGCTTTATCACATCCCCAAAACTTTTTTGTATCTTTAGTCTTCCAAATTTCAGTTTATTTGACAAGGGCAACTCTACATCAGCAACAAGAACAATGCAATTGGTCTTGTAGTTAAACCTTTTAGTTAAATCATCACTGATGACTGAAGTGCGGACAAGTCTTGGCATGGCCTAATTCCTTTCGATCAACCGGATCAAGTAATTCTGCCCAAGTACAGGAGGGGTCGACATTCCATGACCACTGCATTACGCCAGTTACTGTACTATATCAATCAATAAACCACCTTGGGTGCGTAGGTCCCCGTCTCATCCATAATAATTTTTCAGATTTTTACAGAAATGAATCAAGTTAATGGACGGAACATGCGATATGTTACTCCCTATAATTCAGTGGATGGCGCAGCTTTAGTCAGTGGTGGTCATAATTTATAGTTCTTCCTGGATGATGTGTGTCAGTTGAATCAGTTCTGACTCTTGAGTTGGGCAAGAGGTGTCAGGGCGTTAGAGTTGGCTCCCGCACTGGGGTCGCTCAAACAGCCAATATACCATCACACCTTTGGCTCGGTACTACATTCAAGAACTTTGTTCATATATATATATATATATATATATATATATATATATATATATATATATATATATATATATATATATATACATATATGAAGCTACAAAGGTAGCGTGAATCTGATATTATCGACATTTGTAGAGAGAGAGAGAGAGAGAGAGAGAGAGAGAGAGAGAGAGAGAGAGAGAGAGAGAGAATTTACTAAGAAATCATCTACCCCTCACCAGAAAACAAGAAATTTAGCTGGCTTCCACCGTCCCTACCTCACTTCGACGAAAATCATTCATAAAGGCAGGAAAGAAGAAGAAGAAGAAGTGAAAAAAAGAGAGAAGAGAAGCACGATAAGAAAGAAAGGGGAGGGAAAACATAATTAAATGGAAAACTTCAGGAACTTTCTTCCCCGCCACAACGAACCCCGTTAAAAGCTTTTTACTTTCGGACAAGTTCGGAGAAACTCGTTATGAGACATTAGGTCTTCTCCTCTCTCCTAAACTCTTCCTGTCCCCCACCCCCAAAAACCCCCTTAAAAAAAATTAGTGGCCGATGGGAAGATGAGGATGGGAATAAGTGGAGGTCTTTCCCAAAAGGAAGGATGCGAAGTTTTATGGATCGGGGAAAGGACGTCTGTCGATAGGTAAGGATTATGTTCAATGACACTTGCATAATCTTTCTGCAATCACACATTTGTCATCGAAATATCGGATGACCCTTGTATTTCCATGTATCTAGTGGATAAGACAAGTCGAGGTCACGTAATATATAACAGGACAGTTGTTTGAATGTAATTTTCAAGTCTTTGCATCTAATAGCCCTCAGACGATGACCTGTTGCAGAGTAAAAGAAAGGGAGAATCCAGAAGCATTCTTCCTTTCCTTCCGGGAGCACAGATGTATCAGAGGCAAAACACGGCAAGCAATCACAGTGAAAGGCATCTTCTGAAAATTCAGCAATTCATTTTCAAAAACAGCTACCTCATCCACTGCAAGTCGAGCACTGTCCCTTGGATGGCGCTATTCGCTTCTTCCTTCAAGGCTGCGTCTTGAATGGACTTTCAAGTGTATTCAAGGCATCTTACCACCTTTCTCTCTCCTTTTTCTGAAACATTTGAATTATTACAGAGGTCACTGGGACATTTGGGAATCTAAAGCCTTCATCCTTCCGAGGCCTGATGGAACAGAAAATAAGGTGAGGGAAGCCACAGATTTTTCGCAGACTTTTCAAGAAGCTGTTTTCCCGGTTTCTCGACATAACCAAACCACATCAACAATGCAAGATGGCTCATTTCACTTCCACTCACCTTTATTCTCCATATATTTGACATTCCATCAACCTTCTCTTCTCTTCACCTCCTCTCCTGCTCTTCTCCTGAGAGTATTTTGAATCATGCTTCGCAACAAATTGACTCTTACTCATCAGAAGGCTCCCACACAGGCGCCATTTTGACCGCAAAAACTCCTGTTGTCCACAGTATTTGTTGAATGGTTCCAAAATTGGTAGTGTAGGAGAAAATCTGTACAATACCTCTTTAAACTAAGAGTACTACAGTATACTCCATATATTTTTTTGTCTCTGAAAACAGTAATCTACGGTATCATGATATACTAAACAATAATATTCGATGTTACTTGACAATCTTCATGTTCACATTTTCCTCTTCCGCTTAAGAAATCCTTCCCAGCTTGCCTTAAAAGGGAAGACAAGCCATAAGAAGAAACAAATGATTTCATCAGGATGCAAATGACAACTGCGCTGCTACCTGTGCACGTGGGTGTTTACGATGTGGAAACATCTTGTTTTTCCAGGTAACAGTAATAATCATCTCTTCAAAACAGAGATAGTTATGCAGTATGAAGCTAACACAAGCATATGGCAAATAATAATAATAATAATAATAATAATAATAATAATAATAATAATAATAATAATATCTCTTTAACCGTTTCCACGATTCTTCGACGGAGCAAATCAAGTCTCGACTAGATCGTATATCTTCCACCGCTTTTCCCGAGAGAGAGAGAGAGAGAGAGAGAGAGAGAGAGAGAGAGAGAGAGAGAGAGAGAGAGAGAGAGAGAGAGAGAGAGAGAGGTTCACCTAAGGCAATTCTTCCTGTACTGGGTAAATCCTGGTCATTCCTCAAGTTCTTCAAAGATAACGAAGCCTGTGTTCGTCCATCTGCCGAAAAACCCTGTCTTGATTTTGAGCAAGCTTAAACGGACACGCGGGTTGCCAAAATGAAGCCAGTCTCTGGAAGGAAGCCAAATTAAAGTGGATGGAATCTTTCTTGGGATTCTCTCTCTTTATCACTGTAAATTTTGCTTACATGTAAGTACTGAGAGAGAGAGAGAGAGAGAGAGAGAGAGAGAGAGAGAGAGAGAGAGAGAGAGAGAGAGATTTCTCTTATTGTTCAGTTTCAGAATACCTAGTGCTTGCATAAATACTTAAAGAGAGAGGTTTCTGTTCTTTATACTCAGTTTCAGAATACCTTGCGTTTGCCCAAGCAGAGAGAGAGAGAGAGAGAGAGAGAGAGAGAGAGAGAGAGAGAGAGAGAGAGAGAGAGAGAGAGAGAGAGTAGTATAACATTCACTAAATTTTACCCTTCACAAATCATTCCCACAGAATCACGAGCACAAACGCTATAAACCCTTCCTGGTATATAATATACTGCCTGCGTGGGTGCACAGTTCCACTCACATTTCAGCCATAATTTAGTGTTTCGTTTGTCTGACTAATTGGGTATCGACCTCGAGGCTTCGCTTAAAGCAGTTCACTCCAGTAAACTTGAAACGACTTCCAGCCTTCCGAATGACAAGTCATTATTATTATTATTATTATTATTATTATTATTATTATTATTATTATTGTTCGTAAAAATCTCATAATAGCACTAGTCATTAAAATCGTGAGGAAATTCACAATTGTGTAAATGTAAATATATATTAAAAATATACATGTACAAAACGTTTATATATATATTTCTAATATATATTTGCATTTACATCATTGTGGATTTCTTCACCATCATTATTATTATTATTATTATTATTATTATTATTATTATTATTATTATAATAACCACAATTAAAATAAACAAGCCCACATTATATTATTATTATTATTATTATTATTATTATTATTATAATAACCACAATTAAAATGAACAAGGATAACATTATCATCATTATCATTCATAACAAAAGCAAAAAAAAAAAACACGCAAAAACAACTAAAAAAGCATAAATATAAACATAACCTTTTCCCCCAGCATTGCAGGACGATAATCAATGCAAAGCCTCGTCCATTACAATCACGTGACCTATTTACATCGGAAGGCAATAGCAATAAACAAAAGACTCGAGCGCGGCGAATCCGAGCGCTCGTATGCCCTCACCTTTGGCGTATAGCGCTTTTGCGTCGACGTCGAAATACGACTGAACGTACCCTGAAATTAATACAGTATGAGGAAAGTAGGACGCAGACGACGGTGAAATATGGAACCGAGGCGAAATGCAAGAAAATGGGGCATAGAGGGAGAGAGAGGAATTGGCGAGTGGAAGGGGAGAGATGAAGAATGGGACGATAAAAGATAATAGGTGTACCACAGGGCGACGATGAAGTCTGAGACTAGGGCGCGAATGAAGAGATGGAGGAGAAATAAAGAATTTCAGAAAATAATAGAGAACGGAGGGATCACAAGAAACAATGAATGATGGGAATGGGAAAAAAAACGGAGAGAAAACACGACATAAATGATAGGACGAACTTTGAGAAAGACGAGAAATGGGGAAGTAAGAAAACAGAAGGTAAATGAAACGGAAGAGAAATGGAGGATCAAACAATGAACGACAGAAATGAAAATAATCTATAATAAAAAGCGCCTGAACAAATGAAGAGGAGGAAGCGTGTGAAAGAGCGTACGTTAAACCGAATTAAACATGACAAACGAAAGAAGACAGAGAGGGGCTTCGCGAAGAATGAATCAAACTGTTCTGCTAAATATCAGACGTCATGCAAACCCGCCCCCACCCCCGCAGGAAGCAGGGATCAATGTCTGTGCGACTTCGACAAGAACGCCATTACCTCATGAGGACCTGAAGGTGGGGGGAGGAGGAATGCCACCAATGCACTAAATAATAGATTCATTCATCCTACGCCCAATATTATAGAGCAAACAGGCAAATCAGTTTAATATGAGGTGAAAGATGCATAAAGAATACAAAATATGCAATGTAGGCAGAAGGCCAAGCGTTGGGACCTATGATGTCATTCAGTGCTGAAAGGAAAATTGAGAGTTAGAGGTTTAAAAGGTGTAACAGGAGGAAAACCTCGCAGTTGCACTACAAATCAATTGTTAGAAGAAGGTGGAAAATAAGATGGAAGAAAGAATGTGAATGGAGGTACAGTAAAGGGAAGAAAAAGGATGCAAGGCGGGGGGGAGGGACGCTGTAAAGACCATAAGATATCTACAGTGCACCGCATGAGGTGCACTGACGGCTAGGGGTGAAAGATGTAAAAGTTTCTCTCTCTCTCTCTCTCTCTCTCTCTCACACAAAATAAAAAACAGTACACTTACTTCTACACCCGCATCAACATAAAAATATCAAAATAGGAAGGGACACATAAAAAAAAAACAATTAAATACCGACTAAACATGACGTAAGGCGTCAGGAAAAAAAAAAAAATCAAGGTCGACCATGTAGGCTATAAAAGAAAGAGCTACAAAATCCACGAGAAAGCACCGGAACAGGAACTCTGTCAACAATACCCTAAAAGAAAAGAACTTCATAAATCAATAAAAGAACAACAGCAATAACAAACATGAGGAATAAATAAACCAAAAACCCACGCAATATGCAACAGAGCGAGTGCAAGAGAAAGAAGCAAGCGAGGTGGAGGGAAAGGTACTGGTATGGCGAGGGGAGTGCGGGGTGGGAGTAAGGATTGTGTGGGGGGGGGGGGCGCCAAAGCGTAACCGAGT
>NC_089753.1:21046417-21051417 GCF_040412425.1 Macrobrachium rosenbergii
TTTTTCATTGTTGTATTGTTCTTAAATGCGACATTAACACCAAAATTCTTAAGAAGATGAGGATATCTTTCATACTATTATTATAAGGCAGAACAAACAAATTTTTTGTGTTGTAAGGTTCTTTCTGGTTTTGATACATAGTCTTTTTGCCGCTTCCAAATGCACTGTTTAATACACTATCAGGATATTTCAATTTTTTGCCTGCATTCCTAATCTTATCTATTTCATCATCAATATATTCAGGGCTACATACCCGTAATGCTCTTAAAAACATAGATGAAAACACTGACTTTTAACCTTATTGCTTTGTCCAGAATAGAAATGCACATAGGAAGAAATATTAGTGGGTTTTCTATACACACTATATTTAAACCCACTACTATTTCTTCGTATGAGGACATCCAGAAACGGTAAGCACCCATCATTTTCCATTTCCATCGTGAATTTAATTGATGGTACTAATTGATTTAACTTAGCAAAAAAGTTTTTTACATCTTGGTTCCTGGCCATACACAAATTATGTCGTCAACATACCTAAACCATGTTACATTACGTGGGATTATGTTGTTTAATATCTTCTTTTCAAAAATTCCATATATAAGTTACTTAACACTGGGGATAGAGGGTTTCCCATTGCCATACCAAAATTTTGTGAGTAAAATTTACCATTAAATTCAAATTTACAATCTTTTACACATAATTTTAATCAGTTCAATTAAAGTACTTTTAGAAAATGGGATATCCAGCTGTGTGTTCTAACAATTCAGATAAAAACGCCATCAGATCATCTATTGGCACCTTTGTGAATAGTGATACAACATCAAAACTTACAAGCCTGGATTCACTATTAATCTCTACACTATTTAGTTTATTTATCAGGTCCACATTATTCTTGATATTTGCATTTGAGATGTTACCTACTAATGGGTTGAGAATATCTACTAAGTACTTCTTGCTAGCTTGTATGATGCGGAACCAACTGAACTGATAATTGGCCTGGCAGGAAAGTTTGCTTTGTGAGTTTTTATTGTACACCATACATGTATGGTAGCGATGGGAGAGGTCACACACAACTTCTTTATAAGGCTTTCGTTACCTTTTAACAGGTTTTTCACTTTCTTATTGAAACCACTATTCACATTGTCTATCGGGTTCTTATTTAATTCTTTATATGTGTTATCATCACCTAAAAGATTTTGCATTTTTTCTATATATTCACTTTTATTTAAAATTACAAGGGCGCCTGATTTATCTGCTTTTTGTCATGTGTATATTTTTATCTTTTTTTCAGTTCATTAATAGCAACCATAAATCTTTTGGGACGTTTGTGGTGTCTGATTTTTCATACTTCCATAAATCACTCCCTTAACCATGTTCACTTCTTCATTCGTTAAATCACTATATTTTTCCAAATTACACAGTCCTTAGTTATTTCCACACTGTTCCTTCCCGCCAGGAGATAAAGCAAAGTTTAAACCGTAGCCTAAGGCACTAGTTACATTTCTATCCAGCTGTTTGTTTGATAAGTTGACGACACATTCATGATTGGCGTTGTTGGTCCAAGGGCTTCTTTCAATCAACAGTTTCATTTTATTATCGTGTTTACTTTTCAGTTTCCGATACACTTGATTCCTCATCTTCACATGACAATATTCACGGAGGAATCTCTCCAATCTGGTGGTATTGAGGCTTCAAAATGTCGTCTTTTTCTCGTGAGATCTTCAAAATTCTTTTTGGTTTCCAATGTTTTGATGTTGATATGTTTTTCCAATATGGCACGTTGTATTTCACCGAAGGTTGGTCTTCTAATTTCAGCAAGGAATTGGTTATGAACGATCTTGGTATCACTTGTTCATCCCGACATTCACGTAAAAACCGCAGGTGTTCCTTGTTGGTATGAGCTTGAGTGAGGGGCGTCGGCAAATTCTCTGACGGCATATTCCAAGATGGGAAAAAGAACACAGAAAGATCGGAAGGAGCGCGTGGTATCCATTGATGATTATTATCACTTTTGTACGTGATTCATTTATCACACATTACCACAGGTGAAAAAATAAGAAACGGGGTGTAGGTCTGACCGGTTTCGACTTTATTTCCAAGCCATTGACGAGAAGGACTGATACAGAGTGTGAGAAGTCACAAATATATATACTACAAGAACAGTACTTGAACATACACAACCGTTAAAGGCTCCATATCCCCACTCAGGCCGGTGTCGAGTGGGGGTGGCCTTTAAAACTCATTTGGCTAAAAATGGCAATAAACTCTCAGGGGACATTGCTGATGAAAAAGACCATACCCCACCTCAGATCCACACCTGACAGGTGTCATGGAGGCGAGTTTGGAAACTCATTAACATTACTACCCTGTACTGTGTTTACAAATATGATAATCCTATTTTCATATATCTCTACTAAAAGTTTAAACCTACGTTTTGGATGTCCTCATACGAAGAAATAGTAGTGGGTTTAAATATAGTGTGTATAGAAAACCCACTAATATTTCTTCCTATGTGCATTTCTATTCTGGACAAAGCAATAAGGTTAAAAGTCAGTGTTTTCATCTATGTTTTTAAGAGCATTACGGGTATGTAGCCTGAATATATTGATGATGAAATAGATAAGATTAGGAATGCAGGCAAAAATTGAAATATCCTGATAGTGTATTAAACAGCATTTGAAGCGGCAAAAAAGACTATGTTCAAAACCAGAAAGAACCTTACAACACAAAAATTTGCTTGTTCTGCTTATAATAATAGTATGAAAGATATCCCTCATCTTCTTAAGAATTTTGTGTTAATGTCGCATTTCAATACAACAATGAAAAATGTACTTATCAAGAACTCCCCAGACAATATTAAAGGGTGTGTATATTGTAAGTCTTTAGACAACTTTTATATTGGCCAAACAAAAGCACTGGAAAAAAGAATTGAACAACATAAGAAATGATGTGAGATCCAAGGAACTGGTATATTTGTACATGTTAGTGAGAAAATCATGCTATCAACTGGGAAGGGGGCAAAGGATTGTATATTCTAATAATGCACTGGAAAGGAACATCATTGAATCTAGCTTCATAAAAGAAAGTTACAACCATAATATGAATTCAGTTGAGGATGTATAAACTTGATCCTTTAATATCAAAAGAAATTTGCAAATTGTTTAAACCAATGAAAATAATTATCATATTTGTAAACACAGTACGAGGGTAGTAATGTTAATGAGTTCCAAACTCTCCATGACACCTGTCAGGTGTGGATCTGAGGTGGGGTATGGTCTGTTTATCAGCAATGTCCCCTGAGAGTCTTTGATTTTTAGCCAAATGAGTTTGGCCTCGACACCGGCCTGAGTGGGGATATGAGCCTAAAAGTTCAGTCTGTTCTTGAAGTATATATATTTGTGACTTATCACACTTTCATCGTCAATGGCTTATAAATCGAAAAGGTCAACACCCTGTTTCTTATTTTCACCTGTAATGTTGATAAAATGAATCACGTACAAAAGTGATAATAATCATCAATGGATGCCTTCCGATCTTTCTGTGTTCTTTTCCCCATCTTGGAATATGCCGTCAGAGAATTTTTCACTCAAGCTCATACCAACAAGGAACACCTGCGGTTTTTACGTGAATGTCGGGATGAACAAGTGATACCAAGATCGTTCATAACCAATTCCTTGCTGAAATTAGAAGACCAACCCTTCGGTGAAATACAACGTGCCATATTGGAAAAACATATCAACATCAAACATTGGAAAACCAAAAGAATTTTGAAGATCTCACGAGGAAAAGACGACATTTTGAAGCCTCAATACCAGATTGGGAGAGATTCCTCCGTGAATATTGTCATGTGGAAGATGAGAATCAAGTGTATCGGAAACTGAAACGAAACACGATAATAAAATGACACTGTTGATTGAAAGAAGCCCTTGGACCAACAACGCCAATCATGAAAATCGTCAACTTATCAAACAAACAGCTGGATAGAAATGTAACTAGTGCCTTAGGCTACGGGTTTGCTTTTACTGGCGGAAGAACAGTGTGGAAATAACTAAAGGACTGTGTAATTTGGAAAAATATAGTGATTTAACGAATGAAGAAGTGAACATGGTTAAAGGGAGTGATTTATGGAAGTATGAAAAAATCAGACACCACAAACGTCCCCAAAAGATTTATGGTTGCTATTAATGAACTGAAAAAAAGATAAAAATATACACATGACAAAAAGCAGATAAATCAGGCGCCCTTTGTAATTTTAAATAAAGTGAATATATAGAAAAAATGCAAAATCTTTTAGGTGATGATAACACATATAAAGAATTAAATAAGAACCCGATAGACAATGTGAATAGTGGTTTCAATAAGAAAGTGAAAAACCTGTTAAAGGTAACGAAAGCCTTATAAAGAAGTTGTGTGTGACCTCTCCATCGCTACCATACATGTATGGGTACAATAAAAACTCACAAAGCAAACTTTCTGCCAGGCCAATTATCAGTTCAGTTGGTTCCGCATCATACAAGCTGGCAAGTACTTAGTAGATATTCTCAACCCATTAGTAGGTAACATCTCAAATGCAAATATCAAGAATAATGTGGACCTGATAAATAAACTAAATAGTGTAGAGATTAATAGTGAATCCAGGCTTGTAAGTTTTTGATGTTGTATCACTATTCACAAAGGTGCCAATAGATGATCTGATGGCGTTTTTTTATCTGAATTGTTAGAGAACACACAGCTGGATATCCCATTTTCTAAAAGTACTTTAATTGAACTGATTAAATTATGTGTAAAAGATTGTAAATTTGAATTTAATGGTAAATTTTACTCACAAAATTTTAGTATGCAAATGGGAACCCTCTATCCCCAGTGTTAAGTAACTTATATATGGAATTTTTGAAAAGAAGATATTAAACAACATAATCCCCCACGTAATGTAACATGGTTTAGGTATGTTGACGACATAATTTGTGTATGGCCAGGGAACAAAGATGTAAAAACTTTTG
>NC_089753.1:21056417-21091417 GCF_040412425.1 Macrobrachium rosenbergii
TCTCTCTCTCTCTCTCTCTCTCTCTCTCTTGATTCTTTGAAAGATCCGACCTTGGCAGACAAGGTAACATCGGTACGCTTCAAGTTTTTCTTTTTTCTATTGTATAATCATGTTTATAAATGTATATGTATATATATATATATATTTAATATTTATAATACATAGAATCTACTGGTCACTTTTTACCAGATACGTATGTAGTTGTAATTACACACACACATATATATACATGTGTGTGTGTATACTGTACATATATTATATAATATACACACATTTTTACACTAACCTATTGGGTCTACCAGGGAGTGCCTCTAGATGATAATACAAAAAAGGTCACTGGCCCATCCATACTTTAACTGTTACGTTGTGATCATTCGGCCACCTGCAATTTTCATCAATGTGGTTATCAGCGGCCATCTTGAACTGTCATACGAATCTGACCTTTCATAGTTAGTCTCGAAATATGTAGAATTTTTTCACTATTTAAAATACAGAAAATAATTTTATTAATAGACTGACTAAAATTTAACGCTGAAAGATCACAATTCAGACAATGTATTGCGGCTTATATATATATATATATATATATATAGCAACATATATATATATATATATATATATATATATATATATATATATATATATATATATATATAATATATATATATATATATATATATATATATATATATATATATATATATATATATATATATATATATATTATATAGGATACTTTTTTGAACGGGAATAATAATAATAATAATACCAATAATAATAATAATAATAATAATAATAATAATAATAATAATAAAGCACTACTAATGTCATTATCGTAATCAACCTTTAATTACAAACAGAAAATATTAGTGAATCACTGAGGACGCCATAAAAAAAAAACTAAAGCAGGCCTTAATGAGTAACACATGGGGGGGAGAAAAAAAAAAACTTTCAGCAAAGACAGGGAGGGGATGGGGGGGATATAAAAGGACTGCAGAAGGAGAGCGCTGAATGAGTGGCTGGGAGTTCTCTCTCTCTAGAGGAATCTCTCTCTCTCTCTCTTTATAATAGAATTCTCGCGCTTCCAAACAAAAGGGACAGGAAGATCAATAATGCCTGTGGCAAGTGCAAGAAACAATGCCGAAAGGACACGAATTAAAAAGAAAGAAAGAAAAAAAATAAAAGGTGCGAGAGGAAGGAAATATTATGTGCGCGGAGCGGGAATGAAAACAAAAATGTGTTTGCAGTAAATTTCCTCCCTGTCGTCTTTTTTTTGCTTATTCCGGCAACATTGTGGACGTGCTATATTTAGTTTAGAGGTGCAGAAACTGGAATATGTAAATTAGACGCGCAGAAACAGGAATATATAAATCAGACGTACAGAAATTGCAATAATTTAGACGTACATAAATTGGAATGTATAATTTAGACGTAATAGAAACTGGAATATGTAAATTAGACGTACAGAAACTGGAATGTATACATTAGACGTATGGAACTAGAATACATAAATTAGACATTGTAAAACAGGAATATATAAATCAGACGTACAGAAATTGCAATAATTTAGACGTACATAAATTGGAATGTATAATTTAGACGTACAGAAACTGGAATATGTAAATTAGACGTACAGAAACTGGAATGTATACATTAGACGTACAGAAGCAGGAATATATAAATTAGACGTGCAGAAGCAGGAATATATAAATCAGACGTACAGAAATTGTAATAATTTAGACGTACATACATTGGAATGTATAATTTAGACGTACAGAAATTGGAATATGTAAATTAGACGTACATAAACTGGAATGTATACATTAGACGTACAGAAACAGGAATATATAAATCAGACGTACAGAAATTGTAATAATTTAGACGTACATAATTTGGAATATATGAATCAGACGTACAGAAATTGTATTTAGACGTACATGAACTGGAATATATAAATTGGACGTACAGAAACTGGAATGTATACATTAGACGTAAAGAAACAGTAATATATAAATTAGACGTACGGAAATTAGACGTACAGAAACAGGAATATATAAATTAGACGTAAAGAACTTGTAATAATTTACACGTACATAAACTGGAATATAAAAAATTTTAAATAGGTAAATTTTATGTACAAAAATAAGAGTTTGTAACATATTTTCACTACCAATAATAATAATATTTTATTATTATTATTATTATTATTATTATTACAATTAATTAATTAATTAATAATAACTAATATTGGCGTGGAGGATACACAGTGCTCGGCTGATTTCTTGCTGACCGAGTACGTTCCTAAACTATATATCGTCCTGGGGATTCCCAGATTCCCATGAGTAAATCAAATTGCCTTAAAACGTTTCCTTTAAATACTCTTGCGCATCTTTTTGCCTAATGAGTGAATTTTTACCTGGTGGATTTAGTCAACAATGGTGGGTTGCAAGCAGGGTGGGGTCAGCGTGAGGCTAGCAACCTCATTCTATAAGAGATGCTGAGAACCGGAAGATTGATAAAAACTTTTGGAGCGACATTTTCTAATGGAGAGAAGTTTTAAGAGTGTATATATTAAAAATGTGTATGTATGTATATATATATATATATAGATATATATATATATATATATATATATATATATATATATATATATATATATATATATATATATATATATATATATATATGTGTGTGTGTGTGTGTGTGTGTAGATATATATATATATATATATATATATATATATATAATATATATATATATATATATATATATATATATATACTATATATATATAAAACATGAAACTCTAAAATGAACAGGAGTGTAATCAGCGTCAAGAATCCAGTAGCCAGAGATTTACGAGACCTCGAGATATATATCATTTGCAAACGAGACAATTCATCCCGGAGAGGTGATTAACAAAGGGGGGCGATATTGGACGAGGGGATTCACCAAGGGTGGGATTAACAATAGGAACAAAGGAGTCCACAAAGGATTCCACCCACCCTCAGCCCCAATTCCCATAAAGTTGCGACGAGACGATCAAGAAGAAGGGCTCCGCTGCTTTTAACTAACTGAATGGCCGGGAAACGTTTCGCGTGAAGCTGGGCTTGGCTTGTCAACGTTTCGCCCCAATCTGACCTCTTGTGGACGCTGTTTTGTTGGTTAAGTAACCTCCAGTTTGTGGTTGGTACCTTCAGATGCCTTCCTGGTACCTACTGATTTCTTGGTACCTTTAGGCGTCTTCCTAGTGCCTATTGATTTCTTGGTGCCTTTAGGCGTCTTTCTGACATCGTATACGGTTTCCTCATACCTCAGACTTCTTTCTGTTACTGTAGACTTCTTAGCCAATTCGACGTCTTCCTTGCTGTGCAGATTTTCGTCTTAATAACTACAATTGGTATTGGTATCTTCGACGTCTTGATGGCACCTTCTACGTCTAACTGGTACCTTAAATGTCTGCCTGGTACCGTACTACAGACAAATTTTGGACACCTCGGCGTCTGCACCTTGGTACCTATTAGCGGTTTTCCTGTCACCTTGATGTCTTGGCACTGTTGATACCTTCTCGGTAACTTTATTTTTATCGTTTATGGCACCTTCGACGTTTTCTTGATACCACCGTCTCGGCACCACAGATATCGTTCCCGGCACTTCCAAGTCCTCCTGGTAAGGCAGTTATCTCCGGTTATCTTCTTTCACGGTATCTTCGACGCCTTGCTGTTATCTTCTTTCACGGTACCTTCGACGCCTTGGCGTTATCTCTCTAACATTTACCTTCGACGCCTTCTTTGTTATCTTCTCTCACAGTATCTTCTGAGACCTTCCCGTTATCTTTCTCACGGTACCTTCGACACCTTGCTGTTATCTTCTCTAACGGTACCTTCGACGCCTTGCTGTTATCTTCTCTCACGGTATCTTCGACACCTTGCTGTTATCTTCTCTCACGGTACCTTCGACGCCTTGCTGTTATCTTCTCTCACGGTACCTTCGACGCCTTGCTGTTATCTTCTCTCACGGTATCTTCGACACCTTGCTGTTATCTTCTCTCACGGTACCTTCAACGCCTTGCTGTTATCTTCTCTCCACGGTATCTTCGACCTTGCTGTTATCTTCTCACAGTATCTTCGACACCTTGCTGGCCTCTTCTCTGGTACCTTCAGCCCTTGCTGTTATCTTCTCACGGTATCTTCGACACCTTGCTCTTTATCTTCTCACGGTACCTTGACGCCCTTGTGTTATCTTCTCTCCACGGTACCTTGACCTTATGCTGTTATCTTCCTCTCCACAGTATCTTCGACACACTTGCCTGTTATCTCTCTCGCAGTACCTTACTGCCTTGCTGTTATCTTCTCTCACCGGTACCTTCAACGCCTTGCTGTTATCTTCTCTCCAGTATCTTGACCCCTTGCTGTTATCTTCTCTCCCGGTACCTTCAGCGCCTTGCTGTTATCTTCTCTCGGTATCTTGACATTACTGCTTATCTTCTCTCTGGTATCTTCGCGCCTTGCTGTTATCTCTCTCCACGGTATCTTGACCTTGCTGTTATCTTCTCTCCACGGTACCTTCAAGCCTTGCTGTTATCTTCTCTCACGGTATCTTGACGCCTTGCTGTTATCTTCTCTCCACGGTACCTTCGACACCTTGTTGTTATCTTCTCTCACGCAGTATCTTCGACAACCTTGCAGCTATCTTCTCTCAGTACCTTCATAACACCTTGCTGTTATCTTCTCACAGTAACCAGGCAGCTTGCTGTTATCTTCTCTCACAGTATCTTCACGCCTTGCTGCTATCTTCTCTCACAGTGCCTTCAACGCTCTTGTACTGTTATCTTCTCTCACGGTATCTTCGGCCTTGCTGTTATCTTCTCTCACGGTATCTTCGACACCTTACTGTTATCTTCTAACGGGTACATACGGCCTTGCTTGTTATTATCTTCTCTCACGGGTATCTGTGACACCTTGCTGTTATCTTCTCTCACGGTACCTTCGCCTTGCTGTTATTATCTCTCACAGTACCTTCAGCGCCTTGCTGTTATCTTCTCTCACGGTATCTTGACACCTTGCTGTTATCTTCTCTCACGTACCTTCGACGCCTTGCTGTTATCTTCTCTCACTTTGGTACCTTCACACCTTGCTGTTATCTTCTCTCACGGGGTGTCTTCGACGCCTTGCTGCTATCTTCTCTCTCACGGTACCTTCAACGCCTTACTGTTATCTTCTCTCACGGTATCTTCTGACACCTTGCTGCTATCTTCTCTCACGGTATCTTGACGCCTTGCTGTTATCTTCTCACGGTATCTTCAACGACTTGCTGTTATCTCTCTCATGTTATCTTCTCTCTCACGGTACCTTCAACGCCTTTGCTGTTATCTTCTCTCACGGTATCTTCACGGACGCCTTGCTGTTATCTTCTCTCGACGCCCGTTATCTTTCTCACGGTACAACCTTGCTGTTATCTTCTCTCACGGTATCTTCGACGCCTTGCTGTTATCTTCTCTCACGGTACCTTCAACGCCTTGCTGTTATCTTCTCTCACGGTATCTTCGACGCCTTGCTGTTATCTTCTCTCACGGTACCTTCGACACCTTGCTGTTATCTTCTCTCACGGTATCTTCGACGCCTTGCTGTTATCTTCTCACGTACCTTTGACGCCTTGCTGTTATTATCTTCTCTCACGGTATCTTCGGCGCCTTGCTGTTATCTCTCCACGTACCTTCAACGCCTTGCTGTTATCTTCTCTCACGGTATCTTGCTATCGCACGCAAATTCAACGCCTGTTATCTTCTCTCACGGTATCTTCCGACACCTTGCTGTTATCTTCTCACGGTATCTTCGACGCCTTGCTGTTATCTTCTCTCACGGTATCCTTCGGCGCCTTTTGCTGTTATCTTCTCTCACGTATCTTGACACCTTGCCTGTTATCTTCTCTCACGGTACCTTCGACGCCTTGCTGTTATCTTCTCTCACGGTAACTTCGACACCTTGCTGTTATCTTCTCTCACGGTACCTTCGACGCAACGCTGTTATCTTCTTTCACGGTACCTTCGACGCCTTGCTGTTATCTTCTAACGGGTACTCTTCGACGGCTTTGCTGTTATCTTCTCTCACGGTAACCTGACATCTTGCTGTTATCTTCTCTAACGGTAGCTTCGACACTTGCTGTTATCTTCTCTCACGGTACCTTGACGACTTGCTGTTATCTTCTCTCATGGTAACTTCGACATCTTGCTGTTATCTTTTCTCACGGTGCCTTCGACGCAACGCTGTTATCTTCTTTCACGGTACCTTCGACGCCTTGCTGTTTCCGTTCGACATCTTGGTGCGTATTTCTGCTGAAGAAGAAGTCTACGAGTACCTCGTATCTCAGCCTTATCCTCAAGTTTTTTCCCTCCACCTTGGCTGCCCCGCTCATAAATATGTCCCTGGTAACTGATCGCGGCCCTACCCTAAGCATCGTTCCCTAGCGGCTGAATTATCATAAACGTCCCCCTCCTCCCACGCCCACCCATTGCATTCATTCTTACGAACGTTTTTCCGAAGGCTAAGGTTAATATAAGCCCTTCTGTCGTGATGATTCGACGTAGAACTATCCTACGACAACAAGAACAACTATAATAATAATAATAATAATAATAATAATAATAATAACAATAATAATAATAATAATAATAATAATACATAATAACAATAATAATAATAATAATAATAAATAATAATAATAATAATAATAATATCTCACAATGCAAAATTTTTTTTTAAAAGTATTAACAACTGAACAAATATCCATACGGCACAACAATACGACGGAAAAATATCCAATAGTTTAGAAGAGTGAAACACGAGAGAGAGAGAGAGAGAGAGAGAGAGAGAGAGAGAGAGAGAGAGAGAGAGAGAGAGAGAGAGAGAGAGAGAGAGAGAGATACGCATAACAACTGAGTTTTTAACGAAATGCGCTGCATTTCCGACGCCATTTAGCCAAAGAGAACTATTGATTGAAAAAACAGCTCTCCCCCAAAAACCCGCCCCCTTTCTCCACCAGAGTCATCGCCGTCACCGAAGGGGGTGAATTCCCCTCAATCAGGAGGATTATGTGTGTTTACGCTACCTTTAATGAAATGGCAGGGGCTTCCTCCACGGTATCCCCCCCCCTGCCCCGCTACTCCTACACAACCAACATATGCCACTCTTGCTTTATTCATGGCCAGTTACATAATATGTATTTGTATGCAAGTATGTACGTATAAACACAGACTCTGCTAAGTAAAGGACCGTGAGTCGAAAGGCCTAGCAACCACTCCGTTGTTTCAAGTTTCCCTTCGTGGCATTTGCCGTTATTTATACATTCATCAGGCTCCGTATCTTCGTGATTCAATTATACGTATGCATATGCGTGCAAAATAATGTGTGCGCGTGTGTGTGTACGATCGTATGTATGTTTGTGTATACATGTGCGTATAAGATAGTGAGACGTTACGCACCTACAATAAATCATTTCGTTATTCATGTCAGCATCCACCCTCCCTCCCTCTCCCTTATTCTGTGTGATGCGTATCTGATAATGGCCCCTTACAAAGAAGCGCTATACCTTATTTTCCATCCCCTCCAAACACCCGCCGAGGAGAATACAGAGAGAGAGAGAGAGAGAGAGAGAGAGAGAGAGAGAGAGAGAGAGAGAGAGAGGACGTACACTCAGGAATAAGGAGAGAGAGAGAGAGAGAGAGAGAGAGAGAGAGAGAGAGAGAGAGAGAGAGAGAGAAGGGGGGGAGGAGGAGAAAGGAGGAGGATGACGCAATCACTGGAAGACGACATACTCTCAGAAACAAGAGAGAGAGAGAGAGAGAGAGAGAGAGAGAGAGAGAGAGATTCTTCCCTCTGTGAACGATAACCACGCGTGTAAAAGAAAATATTCCAATTATCGCAAAACAAAATAAAATATACATGAAACTTGATTAAATGGATAAGTATGCAAGCATGTATGATGGAACTTTATCCAACATATGTTGTCGACTGCCACAATAAAGACTGTACAATCACAATTACTCAGAGGTGATATTCGTATTGGTATCTGCTTTCCAGAGTGGTGGCTGATGTACTTAACTTTTGGAAGAAGTCCGGACGAAGCGACCAAGTTGAGAGAGTATCAGTTGCAATGCTCGTTGCAGCAATGTACTTCTGTACTAATAACTCCCCTCCTTTTTTCAACTTTTCCTTACTCTGTATTACCTCAGTGTTGTAAATGAGAGAGAGAGAGAGAGAGAGAGAGAGAGAGAGAGAGAGAGAGAGAGAGAGAGAGAGAGAGAGAGAGAGCTGAATACTCATTTCTGTTAATTCTTCTCTCTCTCTCGGGTTCAGCTGCGACCCAAAACTGTCGATCAACGGCCGGGAACCAAATAAGCTACCTAGGTCAACAGAGGAATGGCGGATTAAAAAAAAATATATAAATAAATAAAACAAAATGAAACATATACAATAAAATAAAATGCAATAAAAAAAAGGCCGTTCCCGTTCCCTCCTTGTCAATGAATCGAATGCCCGTCAACTCACTTGACAGATGAGATGTGACAAGAGACCGTAGATTTAACCTGTCTGTGTGTAACACATGACAGTAAACTTGAAAATCAGGAGAAACTTTATTATTATTATTATTATTATTATTTTATTATTATTATTATTATTATTATTATTATTATTATTATTCAGAAGATGAACCCTATGCATATGGAACAAGCCCAAAAAAGGGGCCAGTGACCTGAAATTCGAGCTTCCAAAGAATATTATGAAGTTGAGTCGAAAGAGGTAACAGAAGGAGCAATGGGAAATACAGAAAGAGGAGATCGGCTGTTAGAAAAACAAATAACAAATAAATAAACATAAATAAAAATGTAAGTAACGCGTATGACAATTACGACGCCACCGCAAAAAAAAAAAAAAAAATAATAACTATAAGAAAAAGTCACTCTCGACGAGACAGGTACATTAAATCGTTCAGGAGAGCCTAAGGAATAATGGAATGGCATAAAGAGTGCCGAGAGAGGAGCGCACGCCATTTCCCCCCCGTTCCTTTCGGCCCGACCTCCTGCTGATTGAAGGAGCCACTGGGCTCTCGTTCACGAGTGGACTTCACAAATAAGAGGCTGCTCCAGGGGAGCTTGGAGCGAGCTTTTGTGGTGGGTGATAAAGTCATAAAAGTGGGAAAATTTATGTCTTCACAGTGATAAATACTAAGATGTAATATTACAATAAAAGAATTAATTTTTCACATAAATATTATATCTCTTGAAATACAATAATTTAAAACACTATATCAACATACCCCTTAAGTTTACATATAACAAGAATAAAACTGATAAAAATGTTTTAAACTTATGTACTAAAAAGATCTATTAATAATCACAAAACACTAATATTAATTACCCGGGGTAACAAAATAAATTACAAAAATGTCATAAATTATACATTAAAAATAATTTATATATATATATATATAATTTTTTAATGTATAATTTATGAAATTTTAAATCATAAATTATACATATATACGGTATATATTTATATATATATATATATATATATATATATATATATATATATATATATATATATATATATATATATATATACACACACACACACACACACACACACATATATATATATATATATATATATATATATATATATATATATATATATATATATATTAGAATATTCTAAAAAAAAAAGAAAATGGGACATGAAATTTATCTGCAAATGAATTAACAGAAAAGAGATAAAAACATCTTGAAATACTCTATATACCGTACATAATAACCAACAATGAATTTCTTTTAAATAAACCAAAACCATCCCCCAAAATTGAAGAAGGTTACATAAAGCGCATTAATATAACCTAAACAAAAACACACTGTGAATATTTTAAAACGTACTTCTAAAAATATATAAAAAATTTAGACAATATAGTGAAGTAATAATAAATACGTCCTAAAATGAATCCACCCGAATGAATCAAAACAAAAAAAGGAACTTTACATAAATGAAGAAATGGGGGAAATAATGCAAAAATGGGTAATTTCAATCCTAGAGCGAAATATAAAGAGAAAAAGAGAGAAAAAGCAGACACAAGAAATGAAAGGAAAGAAACGCAACCAGAAAGAAATCGTGGGAGCAATAGCACAAACATGCGGATAGAGAAGAAAACATGCCTCAGAGAGAGAGAGAGAAGAAACGAGAGGATAGGAGAAGAGAGAGAGTTAGGCATCCAGAGAGAGGCAGTTGTGTTGGGTAAAAGTTGAGAAGAGAGAGAGAGAGAGAGAGAGAGAGAGAGAGAGAGAGAGAGAGAGAGAGAGAGAGAGAGAGGTTATGGCGCGTATAGAAATACAGAAACGAATAATGGCTAGGCGCAGAGAGGCAGTTGTGTTGGGTAAAAGAAATTATGAGAGAGAGAGAGAGAGAGAGAGAGAGAGAGAGAGAGAGAGAGAGAGAGAGAGAGGCGTCGGGGGGAAAAGCCTGGCCAAAAATGATGGAAGGCGCAAAAGGGGAAAGACGATAAGGAGGGGGTGGGAGGACAGAGAGGCTGGAATGGAAAATGGGATAGGGGCGGCAGAGAGAGTGGGTCGGGTTTGGGGAGAAGGGGGGGGGAAAGACCCGGGTGGGTTCGCCATCTAATGAGTCATCTGCATGTGAAGAGCATCTTAATTGTGCTTAACGGCTCTCTCTCTCTCTCTCTCTCTCTCTCTCTCTCTCTCCTTCGGACGGGGAGAACGGTTGTCTTAAATGCTCTCCCCAAGTGTTGACTCAGACCGTCTGATATTTAATTCAAATACATTTGAGAATCATTAATAATATTGACCTTTCGTTCGTTTGAATGAAAGTGGGCGATTTTCCTTTCATTCAAATACAGCCACTATTTATATAAATATACCATACGCGTTGTTCGTCTCCTGCCGTAAATACACCATACTCGTCGTTCGTCTTAAATCTGATACATAAACAAAAGGATAAATCTTTTATTATCGACTCGTTTCCTGTTCCGAATGAATCTTTCTTCGGTGAATGGCTGACTCCGCATCTCATGAGGACGTATGATGTAGCATGACGTCGACAAATTGCATGACAAATGGTGAAGAAAGCAAAGATGATGAACAGTGAAGCTGATGAGGAAAAAATGTCGCGGAAAATGATCTCATTATTTTGGATTCAGATCGTGCGTTTGACAGTGGTGAAAATTTGAATACTATCAAAGTGATTTTATAAAAGTGAGGTTTCCTCGAACATTAATTAGACACGGAGAAAATACGAAATCTATCAGCCGAGAAGATTACATAACGCAATTACATTTAAATTTGAGCAGTGCAACAAACGACTCATCAGAAACTTTCCAGGCATAAAATCCAGCAAAGATTTGTTTCTCGAAATAAGCAAAAAAGTAATAGAGTATGTTCATGAATAATATGGTTTAAGAGGAGGGAAGGAAAAAATCAGTTCACGTATTACCTAAGTCGGGTATCCAGAGACCTCTAATTGTAATGCTAAATTTCTGCGTTTTTAAAATAAAAATTATAAGGGGGGGGGGACGACGATAATTTCTTACCCATTAAGCACCCACTTCCAATGCTTCTTCAACTACCGGTGCCCTTGGCAAATGTATCAAGATCAAAAATACTTAGGATAAATGGTCACCAATTCAAAGGTGGCTGTTTTTAAAGCTTCAACAAAATCAGAGAAAAATAAAATAGCGAACAAATTTCGACCTTTGGCCCTGAAAAAGGTCAAATTAAGTTAATTTACCGAAACTCATCGCCAACCATCCCAGAATAGTCACACTGACCAGTGACCTTTAAAATCAGATCAAGATGAAACAATGACCTTGATCTTTAAAATCAGATCAAGATGAAACAATGACCTTAAACAGTGTCCAGTTCTTATAAACAGGCTTCTGAATATCTCGGTTTCTGATCTCTTTACGGAAATGTTCATAATTACATTTTTTTTTTTGATAGCTGACTTCGAAAAATATGTTAAAGTCAAATATATTTGGGGAATATAATCACAAACCCGCAGAGTATTAACCTACCCAAACGTCATCAAAACCAGAGAAAGGAATGCAGACTACTACTACTACTACTACGAATAATAATAATAATAATAACAATAATAATAACAAATAAACTTTGAATAACTGTATAATTTACCTGCTGCTACAAAGAAACCTATTCGAGAGATTGAAAAACTACATTACAAACCGAACGGCACCTAGAAGGCCATTCGATTCAATGAAATGAAATAATATAATAATAATAATAATAATAATAATAATAATAATAATAATAATAATAATAATAATAATAATAATAATTAATAATGATAATATCCCATTATTAATCCTTTTCGAGGGAGACGACGAAGAAGCAATATGAAATGAGGGTTCTATAAGAGAGAGAGAGAGAGAGAGAGAGAGAGAGAGAGAGAGAGAGAGAGAGAGAGAGAGAGAGAAGAGCAGCGGTTAATGAGAATCACTACATAATTTAATGAAACGAACGCTTTAATTGACATAATGGCTGTGAAGGAGATGCACGAGCGCGTGCGCAGACACATACGTAAAAAGTTTCCAAATTAGAGTGACGAATGAGAAATTATGTTGAGACTGAATCTGCTCTGTTCTGATCTCTCTCTACAAACACAAACACACACACACACATATATATATACACACATATATACATATATATATATATATATACATATATATATATATATATATATATATATATATATATATATATATGATTGATTTGATTGATTAATTAGGTTATCTGGCGTCACAACTACCAGGTCTGAAATATAAGTGTGATCTTTTTCATTTTTATAGTATGTTATAAAAATTAAAATTAAATTCTGCTAAAAAGAACTACATATAAATTTTATTGAAAGGAAAAACAAAAAGAAAACTAGCTAAAAATAAAGAAATAAATATATAAAATTCTGCTTGAACTATTAATAGATTTGACTAAACAGTATAACTTTAGAAAAAAAAAAAATATATATATATATATATATATATATATATATAGAAGTCATATATATATATATATATATATATACTAAGACATCACTTCTTCAAATATATTTGAGAAGACCAGCTTCTTTGATAAAAGAGATATCATTATTAATACATATACTTTCTCCCAACAAACATATTTATAATTACCACCTGTCTGCTATTTTGATAAAATGATTCTAAGTTAGACTGGGACACTGCAAATGTAAAGTCAGGTGGAACCGGTCAGCTCATTCTCCCATTCATCACAAAGCCGTGAGTTAAACTGGCCAATTATACAATACAACCTCCCACTTCCTTGGCATTGGTCATATTTAATGTGTCTGACTAGTGATTTCTTTCAATGAACCACTGAATACAAAAGTATATATATATATATATATATCACACATATATATATATATATATATATATATATACACACATCTCACACACAGGGTGTAGGTCTGACCGGTTTCGACTTTACAGCCATTGACGAAAAAGGACATACAAAGTATAAGTCACATAATATATACTCTGTATCAGTCCTTCGTCACACACACAATCCTTATTTTTCACCTGTAATAATGTGATAAAAATGAATCACGTACAAAAGTATAATAATTATATATATATATATATATATATATATATATATATATATATATATATATATAAAGAAATCCATTTGAAGATTTGCCATTCATTTCCGAATCCTTCGATTGACAGTGGATGAAATGATGAGTAAGAAAACGATCACATCACCACTGGAACTGGTGAGGATGATGAGTAAACGGTAATAATGAGAAAATGGTGCAAATAAAAGACAACAAGGTGGAAATTCCGATCAAAAGAAAATGGAAGAGTTGACCGTTCTTCACTGAAAATGTTACAGGAAAAACTACAAAGAATTACCGACTGAAAATTGGAAAATGTTGAGAGAACAAAAATTGAAACTGGAATTGTGACTGAACACAGAGAGGGGGGAAATGAAAAACTAGAAATGTTTGGCAAAAGGAGGTAATTGCATGTGACAGTCATTTCGAAAATTATGAAAAAAGGGAGAAATGGATGTGGGGAAAGTCACATCAAAGAAATAAACTCAAAGAAATAAACAAGGGGGAATAAATTCTTTCCTGGGCGGTTTAAAAACAATTCCAGTATATGTTATTATGAAAATACTATCATCAATTTAAAAAAAATGGAATGGAATATAGAGTTTAGGCTAAAGGATAAGCACTGGGACCTATGAGGTCATTCAGCGCTGGAAAGGAAATTGGGAGTAGGTAGATTTGAAAGGTGTAATAAGAGTAAAACCTCGCTGTTGCACTTTGAAATAATTGTTAGGAGACGATGGAAAGCAAGATGGAAGAAAGATAATATGAATGGAGGTACAGTAAAAGGAACGAAAGGGGTTGCAGCTACGGGCCGAAGGGACGCTGCAGAGAACCTTTAGCAATGCCTACAGTGCACCCTGTAAGGTGCCCTGACGGCACTACCCCCCTACGAGGTTAAAAACAATGACGAAACGAAAGTGTAACAAGCAAAGAAAATGCGACAAAACTTCGTAGTGACAGGACCTTTCTGTCATTATCGCCCCGCACGAAAGCTTGGCCTCCGCTTTGCGAATAAATGCGAAAGCAAACATGAAAGGCGAATTCAACAAACATCATCACATGATGAAAACACACACAATTAAGGAATGTACCCACGCCCAAGGTCAAAGCGGTTACCAGAGTCCGGCAGGAGAGGAGTAGGAGTAGCGTGAAAGGATGCGGACGATTTTTCTTCATCAAGTAACAACTCCTGTCTTTCAGGGAAATGGGATGGGGTGGGGTGGGGAGGCATCCACCCTACCCTACCCCATCCTTTTAACTCCCCCCCTCCTTCCCTCCCCCCTTTCTATCCCTTCCATGAAAAATACGAATCTGCACTACATGAAAACTGAACAAGGATTCGCATTTCTCGTGAGTTTCTGTATCCGAGATCTCACGGTCTCATGGCCGCCAGGCGAGGATTATCTCGTCCAGGCCCTCCCATTTGGATGGTTTTGTCTCTTCTCTCTTTCGCTCTCCATCTTATATGCGGTCCACAACAGCTGTGAAACGATTAGGCACTTCTTTAACTGCTTAGTCAACAGATGCACACATTACGGAATGCTACTATTGTTAATGTTCTAGAGCGGTAATTCCCGCCGTTCTTGTCAAAATATTATTTTGAAAAGAAATACTTTCAGACGACTACAGACGCCTTCATGACTATCAGAACTGAACAAGCACGAATATACATACAAACCAGTTACTTTTTAGGCTTGTATATTATCGAAGTACATTTACATAGGCAATAATCAAGTCACTTTGCAACTGCATCGCACTCATAATATATCAAGTATGTTGTAATGCATCTGATATATCTTGTTGCCTTGCACTTCCTTTTTGAGATTTTGATATAATTGAACGTGGAGTCTAGTCCCCGTAGACTTTGTGTCACAGACCACAAACTAACGAAGACCATTAAAACCCGAGACCATAAACACCTGACAAACAAAAGAAAACCAAACAAGACCAGTTTTGCAGCCACGTTTACCTATGACTCATGAACACATGTTGGCGTAATCGCCGTGGTTGAAGAGAGAAGCCATAATGACTACAGCAGGTCAGCGCGAACGCTGCTAAAATAAGCTGAACAAACCACAGGTACATGCGTTACGGTTTTCCCAGGTCCTTATGGCATTCCTCACGACCAGGGATCTGGAGATTCTGCTCAGAGGTATAAAACGGTTTACTTCCTCATATTCAGTGATATATGCTTGTTTGGAGTACATACAACAGAGGGTTTTCGGGTAATGGACTCAAGTATTTTGTTTGGAAAGTATCAGGATATATTGCCTGCACCGACTGTGATACTCCTGTTCAGAAGTACACACAATACACAATCTAGTTCACCGATTCAAACCTCCCATTTTAAAGTCTAGTTCATCGATTCAAACCTCCCATTTTAAAGTCTAGTTCATCGTTTCAAACCTCCCATTTTAAAGTCTAGTTCATCGATTCAAACCCCATTTTAAAGTCTAGTTCATCGTTTCAAACCTCCCATTTTAAAGTCTAGTTCATCGATTCAAACCTCCCATTTTAAAAGTTCTATCGTAAAGTCTAGTTCATCGTTTCAAACCTCCCATTTTAAGTCTAGTTCATAGTCACACCTCCCATTTTAAATCTAGTTCATCGTTTCAAACCTCCCATTTTAAAGTCTAGTTCATCGATTCAAACCTACCATTTTAAAGCCTAGTTCATCATTTCACAATTTAAAGTCTAGTTCATCGATTCAAACCTCCCATTTTAAAGTCTAGTTCATCGATTCAAACCTCCCTAGTTCATTTTAAAGTCTAGTTCATCGTTTCAAACCTCCCATTTTAAAAGTTCATCGTTCAAACCTTCATCGTTTCAAACCTCCCATTTTAAAGTCTAGTTCATCATTTCACACCTCCCATTTTAAAGTCTAGTTCATTTTAAACCTCCCATTTTAAAGTCTAGTTCACCGATTCAAACCTCCCATTTTAAAGTCTAGTTCATCGTTTCAAACCTCCCATTTTAAAGTCTAGTTCATCGATTCAAACCTCCCATTTTAAAGTCTAGTTCATCGTTTCAAACCTCCCATTTTAAAGTCTAGTTCATCGATTCAAACCTCCCATTTTAAAGTCTAGTTCATCGATTCAAACCTCCCATTTTAAAGTCTAGTTCATCGTTTCAAACCTCCCATTTTAAAGTCTAGTTCATCGTTTCAAACCTCCCATTTTAAAGTCTAGTTCATCGTTTCAAACCTCCCATTTTAAAGTCTAGTTCACCGATTCAAACCTCCCATTTTAAAGTCTAGTTCATCGCTTCACACCTCCCATTTTAAAGTCTAGTTCATCGTTTCAAACCTCCCATTTTAAAGTCTAGTTCATCGTTTCAAACCTCCCATTTTAAAGTCTAGTTCATCGATTCAAACCTCCCATTTTAAAGTCTAGTTCATCGTTTCAAACCTCCCATTTTAAGTCTAGTTCATCGTTTCAAACCTCCCATTTTAAAAGTCTAGTTCATCGTTTCAAACCTCCCATTTTAAAGTCTAGTTCACCGATTCAAACCTCCCATTTTAAAGTCTAGTTCATCGCTTCACACCTCCCATTTTAAAGTCTAGTTCATCGTTTCAAACCTCCCATTTTAAAGTCTAGTTCATCGATTCAAACCTACCATTTTAAAGTCTAGTTCATCATTTCACACCTCCCATTTTAAAGTCTAGTTCACCGATTCAAACCTCCCATTTTAAAGTCTAGTTCATCGTTTCACACCTCCCATTTTTTAGTTCATCGAAAGTCTCATTCACACCTCCCATTTTAAAGTCCAGTTCATCGATTCAAACCTCCCATTTTAGTCTAATTTCATCGATTCAAACCTCCCATTTTAAAGTCTAGTTCATCGATTCAAACCTCCCATTTTAAAGTCTAGTTCATCGATTCAAACATCTCATTTTAAAGTCTAGTTCATCGATTCAAACCTCCCATAATAAAGTTTAGTTCATCGATTCAAACCTCCCATTTTAAAGTCTAGTTCGTCGATTCAAACCTCCCATCTTAATGTCTAGTTCATCGATTCAAACCTCCCATTTTAAAGTCTAGTTCACCGATTCAAACCTCCCATTTTGAAGTCCAGTTCATCGATTCAAACCTCCCATTTCAAAGTCTATTTCACCGATTCAAACCTCCCATTTTAAATTCTAGTTCATGGATTCAAACCTCCCATTTTAAAGCACAAACAAAACAGAAAATCCTTGGCTAGAAATGTATAAACACCCATTCCCCTGGAGACAATGACTTTCAAACGTTCGGATGAATTAAAAGCGTCCGTCTTCTCCAATTAAGGAGGCATCTGACGCTGAGAAGATTTCGAGTTGAATCCCCACCGAGGCCGTCTCTAATAGACATGCTCTTCTTGTCGTTGCCGTTGCCATCTGAGAGTTCTTCTCTACGGGAACAAATGCGAGGAGTAAAGACCTACCGCAATATTATGCGCCTACACCGTTCTTCGTTCTCAGGTTCTGCCACTTTACCTGAAAAGAAAATATATTTTTTTTAGAGATGACTGCGATGCACAAGCTAATACGGAGATAATGGTGGCAACGATACACAAACTAATTGCTTTTTCGTCTCACAGCAGAAATGAATAAATGCGTAAATATACTATCACTTAACATAAAATGATCTTTTCAATGTAAAAACTGAGACTTTCTTGTTTACTTAAAAATAACAAGCAAAAGGAACAAACAATAACGGAAACTATTACATTAAGGTAAAGAGCATATATATATATATATATATATATATATATATATATATATATATATATATATATATATATATATATATATATATATATACAGTCTACCTAATGGCAATGACATTTCGTGTGCACAATCAGCGTTTAGAACAGACCACTTATAAACGCTACACGCAGAGCATATTAAAGAACGCCAGCAGAGCAGACCGACGAACGAACGAACGCACGGAGAGCGATTTCGCCATTCCCCACTTCCGGACCAATAACGACGTCATTTTCGCCTTCAGTTACAGACAGACCAACCCGAACTGACAATTACCTGGCAAAAGCGAAAACAATAACAATCTCATTACGTGGCACTAACTCATCATCATCCCGTCTTAAATTACCGTCAGCCCCCTCCTCCTCAACACGACTTCCCCTCCCCTTACTCCCACTTCCCCCTCCCCTCTCCCCCCATCCATCACCCGTCCAATTAGACAGGAAAGTAATTAACGCCGGAAGAAGAAGAAGAAGAAGACCCCTCCATTTGAAGCAAGGCTTAACAGCGCTCACTTCCGACGCGTCGGAATACAATGTGCAATATTTACTTCGATTATTTATTGCTGCTTCACCACGCTGATGACGTCTACGTCGGGCTGTTTGTCTCCTCTGAGAGAGAGAGAGAGAGAGAGAGAGAGAGAGAGAGAGAGAGAGAGAGAGAGTCTTGCATTCTTCAGTGAAACAAGAAGAATTTAGTCTTCAAAAGACAATTGAGAGAGAGAGAGAGAGAGAGAGAGAGAGAGAGAGAGAGAGAGAGAGAGAGAGAGAGAGAGAGAGAGAGTCTTGCATTCTTCAAGAAACAAGAAGAATTTAGTTTTAAAAGACAACTTCTAGAGAGAGAGAGAGAGAGAGAGAGAGAGAGAGAGAGAGAGAGAGAGAGAGAGAGAGAGAGAGAGAGTCTTGCATTCTTCAGTGAAACAAGAAGAATTTAGTTTAAAAAGACAACTAAAAAGACAACTGAGAGAGAGAGAGAGAGAGAGAGAGAGAGAGAGAGAGAGAGAGAGAGAGAGAGAGTATTGGATTCTTCAATGAAACAAGGAGAATTTAGTCTTCAAAAGACAACTGAGAGAGAGAGAGAGAGAGAGAGAGAGCATTCTTCAAGAAAACGGGAGAGAGAGAGAGAGAGAGAGAGAGAGAGAGAGAGAGTCTTGCATTCTTCAAGAAAACGGGAAGAATATAGTTTTAAAAAGACAACTTCTAGAGAGAGAGAGAGAGAGAGAGAGAGAGAGAGAGAGAGAGAGAGAGAGAGAGAGAGAGAGACTGTTATTCAAATAATAACAGCGTCCCCCTTCCCTGAGTGTGGGAAACAGGATGTCACGGTGGCAGAAAGTGCTTTCAATTGACTGACACACAATGGGGCCAACAGTAACACGGCCACAGGAATATTAATCTGCATCACCCATCAATCACTACAACTATTATAGTAACATTAATAAAGAGGACCACTCCTGTTACTAGTACTGTTATTTTTAATCTTATTGGAGATGGTAACGATAGTGATTACAATAATGACGAACCACAACACGATGGAAAGGTCTCACATCTCTGTTTGCGATAAATTATGATTAATATTAATATTAATGCAGCTGTTGTTAATACTATTTTTTAACAGTACTGCTGATGACAATCAGTCAATCAATATTTTATAACGATTACAATGATAAATCACAACACGACCAAAAGGTATCACATCTCTGTTTGTGATAAATTATGATTAATATTAATATTAATGCAGCTGTTATTAATACTAGTTTTTAACAGTGATGCTGATGACAATCAATCAATCATTATATATATATATATATATATATATATATATATATATATATATATATATATATATATATATATATACTTGTATACATATATACATGTTAATTTATATATACAATTATAATCATCAATGAAATAACCTACATACATAATAATAATAATCTTTATTTTTATTATACTTATTTTATAAAAAATTCTCGACTTCTTATATCCAGATAACGAAGAAAGTGCAACCAACGTGGACACAAATTTGAAATTTTAAAATATCATTAAATTATATAAGCTGAAGGATACAAATTGGTTGGGGTCTCGATGTGCTGCTGATGAACTAAACCTTTTCCTGTGCGTGTACTATTAATGCGGCTGAAAGTGGAGAGCCACCCGCATTGAGGATTCAGCCTTCATTCTGGAGTCGATTACTGGACGTGCCTGTAATTTCTCTTTTACTTCCTGGATCGAACCTTATTAGGAAAACCATTTTATTAGTTTGGTATTTTGTTCATTCACAATTTATCAGCTAAAGTATGAGTGAGGGAAAGGTTTTAATATCTCTTTCTCTTGCACCATCTTTTGTTGGGGGAACTATTTAATGCTGGTATTTTTTCCCTTTTGTGGTATCACACACACACATACAACGCATGGTTCATTTTGTCAGCAACCACATTCATAGGTGCCACTGAAAATGGCTACATGGTCAAAAGTCTACGGTCAGAAGGACCAGCATTTCACTGAACATATTGGAGCACCAAGGAGAAAATTAAGCTCACATATATTAATACACATGCAGTACAGTAAAGCTCCTCAAAAACAACTCTTCGCAAATATAACAACATGAAATCCTGAAGAAGAAGAAGAAGAAGAAGAAGAACAAGAACAAGAACAAGAACAAGAAAAGTAATAGCAGAAGCAGTAAAGGCAACACGCGACCGTTAATAAAAAGCAACAACAGACACACAAAAAAGGACGCGAGATGACAGCGTACGACAGCGAACGACGTTTCCCCCCAAAAGCGGGCGCGACAGTAGACCTGAAATCGGGGGCCAAGACGAAATAAGGGCCCAGGGCTCCTAATGAAAGAGTAGCGAGCTCACGAGAACTCCCCATAAGGCCTTCCTGATTGCAACGCGACATGCAACAGAGCAAATAAATATCGAGATTTCCCATAAATGGCGTATGACGTGGACCGTATACCAACAAAAGGAAATATGCATATGATGAGCGAAACTGATTTGCTGCACGGTAATATAAGAAAGGGTCAGGATCGATACGCTCAGACCCTTGGGACCACGTTAACTTCCCTCTCTCTCCATCCTTACGCAGGGACCAGTGATGAAAGAATCTAAACCCCGGGTTGGACGACGGCAAGCCTATCAACTAAGGCTGTTACCCCTGAATAATTCTCGCTACGAACAGACAAAAATACACAGACGCAGACTGTTTTTAATTCTTCACTATTCTCTTCCACAAAATTATCAATTATTACAGTCATATACGGAATCAAGTCAGTAAGGAAAACTAGCAGAATCTTATCTCTCAAAAGACATGAACTATCCACAATAACACTTAAATTAAGAGAGAGAGAGAGAGAGAGAGAGAGAGAGAGAGAGAGAGAGAGAGAGAGAGAGAGAGGCAATACCTACGAGTATCTCCCCACTAAGGGCGTTCCATAGACCTTGCAGACACTGATTAACACGAGGCCCCTTCTGATCCCCGAGGGAGATCTCTCAGATTCGCCCTCCTTGGGACAACAGTTACAACAGATACTCAGGATTGCTTTTATAAATGCTCAGAGGAACGGCTTGATGACCAGCTGATTAAATACAAGAAGGACTTTGCGGTATAATGGATGACGAATAATAAATAAATAAATAAATAAATAAATAACTCAATAAATAAATAAATCACACACACACACACACACACACACACACATATATATATATATATATATATATATATATATATATATATATATATATATATATATATATATAGAGAGAGAGAGAGAGAGAGAGAGAGAGAGAGAGAGAGAGAGAGAGAGAGAGAGAGAGAGAGAGAGAGAGAGAATTATGCAACACTTGATTACAAACACACCCATTAAGGATAACGGAATTCCCACTTAAATGACTTTATTAAGTCAAGCAGTAACTAACACGTGCACACACACACACAGAGAGAGAGAGAGAGAGAGAGAGATTGAATAAGCAGCAAAAAGGAACATTGTCGCTAAATTGTCGGAATTACAGTCAAAGAATAAGAAAAAAAAGGGCAATAAAAAAAAAAAAAAAGAAAAGAGACGAACACTGTGCAAGAGTATGACGTAATGAGAGAGAGGAAGATGGCGGTATTGTAACCACACACACACACACACAATCACGTGACACGACTCATCTTTCACTTACAGCCTATCATAGCCCATTAGGAGGCGCGCACGCACGCCAAAGGGAATCGCGGTTGAGTGCATGCATGCACGAACGAGGAAAAAAAAAAAAAAAAAAACGGGCAGAAGCACTTGACGAGAATCGAGGATTTCACTAACATTGTTGTTATCATTACCATTATGCGAATGTCACTCGTTTTAAATATAATTATTTTAAGAATTTGAAATTATTAAAAAATAATTTATTATTATGGAAGTCGAGGCTGTTATTCTTAAAATTATTGTTCTTGTGTTGGCATTACAGCTACCGTTACTAATACTTCTTTGTGAAGCGTACAAGAAATTACATTTATTTCCGCATATTACTGGAGGGTTTAACTATTATAATAATAATAATAATAATAATAATAATAATAATAATAATAATAATAATAATAATAATAAATGTTATTTATTATTATTAGTATTATTATTATTATTATTATTATTATTATTATAATTATTATTATTATTAAATATTCGGATATCAATATTATTGCTGTTCGGCAATATTCTCATAAGTAAGACAGAGGCCAAAAGTATAAAAGAAAGACGATCCTTAAATGCTAAAACTGACATATAAAAACCAGAGAATGCAGCTCAAAGAAGATGATTAATTACAATAATTAAACATAATGACAAAGTGGGACAATAACTGTAATTAAAATACGACCTTACAAATTACTGTGACAGGACAATCCTTCCAAATCTAAGTTATCACAATTACCAGCTTTCTTAAACCTTCAATTATCAAGGTGATTTTACTGTTAATGACACCATCATGGTGTTGATATTGTAACCATATAAATAGGAAAAAAATTTATTTTGATAAAATTATCAAAATAATTGTCACGGGACTTTCTGTGTATGTATGTATGTATGTATGTATGTATGTATATATATATATATATATATATATATATATATATATATATATATATATATATATATATAGATAGATAGATAGATAGATAGATAGATAGATAGATATACATATATGTGTATATAATTATATACACATATATATAGATAGATAGAGAGATAAATATACATACATACATACATTATATATATATATATATATATATATATATATATATATATATATATATATATATATATATATGTGTGTGTGTGTGTGTGTGTGTGTGTGTGTGTGTGTGTGTGTAAAAAGTGCGAGAGAGAGAGAGAGAGAGAGAGAGAGAGAGAGAGAGAGAGAGAGAGAGAGAGAGAGAGAGAGAAATCACGATCCTGAAACTGCGGAACTGCCAAAGGAAGATTTAGCAGTCGCCAGGAGCACAGCATTTGCAGACAGGCAATATTCTTAAAAGACTTTTTCTTTTTGAATGTGTGTGTGTGTGTGTGTGTGTGTGTTTGTGTCAAGAGACCCCCCACCTGATTCTGCACCTCAAAGGCTGAGAAGCCGCCTGCCCGCTCCAGTCATCTCATCTCAGTTAGCCAAGCAAGCAAGCAAGCAGTATTGCATACCAAAGCACAGCCCTCATGCGAGTCACGGGGCAGCTTTGGGATTTGAGGAAAAATCTTTCCCCGGATTTGGAATTCCAAGAGAAGATTGTATATTCTATGTAATGGAAAATAATATTATTATTATTATTTGACAAGCAGTCAAAAATCGTCAGAATTTCTGCAAGCCCACGTGCGGTATAAACATGGCTTAGTTGTACCTCTGGTTTCATGCGCCTTTTGAAAATTGGTAGAAAAGCTCTCACGAAACGTCAAGGAATCAATGAACTTTGGGCAGCTCCTCTATGATTTACCTGCTGCTACAAAGCAGCTCATTCGAGAGATTGAGGACTACAATACAAACCCATTCGATTAGGTGAAGTTTATTATTATTATTATTATTATTATTATTATTATTATTATTATTAGACAAGCTGCAATACCAGATGTTATAGCTGCATGTACGCTACACGACCGCGGTTTCCATTACGGAAAGAAGCACCGAAGTGAAATATATATAGAGAAATAGAGAATAATAAACTAAACAAGAGAAATTAAAACGAAAAATAAATAAGAGCAGGGACTCATTTAAAAGGTATGAATCCAGTAGGCGTTTACCTGCGGGTTCTACGTCTCTTGAACACGGTCGTTAAACCCCATTCCACCTGCGCTTAGTCGGCGACCCACCACAGTCGACTAACCAAATATACACAATTTAATAAGGAGACAGGCAGGATTTTTCATGATGTATGCACGTATTTGTCTTCATTGTTGATAATCTTCGACAACAAAACTTTACCATTAGAGAACAAGGAAGATGGCTGATACTTACTATTTAAAATAACAGTAAATAACATAAATAAATAAATAATAAATAAACGACTTTCTCTTCAGCCCTTGTCTTCTTTATCAGAGGCGCCCTTACAACATTCTTAAGATTTTTGGCAAGCAACTCACTGCAGTTGGGCCATGAACGCATTCTCCATATTCATCTTGCGATGGTCCTTAATGAGAGAGAGAGAGAGAGAGAGAGAGAGAGAGAGAGAGAGAGAGAGAGAGAGAGAGAGAGAGATAATACCGAGCTAGTGCAAGCATGATGCAGACATATATGTACACATACTTTATATAGAATATATATATATATATATATATATATATATATATATATATATATATAGAGAGAGAGAGAGAGAGAGAGAGAGAGAGAGAGAGGGAGAGAGAGAGAGAGAGAGAGAGAGAGAGAGAGAGAGAGAGAGACTATATTGCGCCAGTGCATGCATACATGCACACAAACAACAAATAAATATATATATATATATATATATATATATATATATATATATATATATATATATATATATATAGAGAGAGAGAGAGAGAGAGAGAGAGAGAGAGAGAGAGAGAGAGAGAGAGAATATCCGTTCGTATCCGTATACATGACCCTCTCTAACAGAGCCGCAAGCAAAGTGATCTTCGAAATACATTCTTGATATTGCGTTCTGCTGAGCGGGAGCGAGAGCCGAGTCGTCGGTCGTCCACAGGACGCAGATAATGACGACGATAATGATAATAAGACCCCAGGGAGAACATAATCCCTCCAAGAGATGATGAGCCTTCAACCACAACCGAATCTTTATGCTGCCCAACCGCAAGCCCACACCCACAGCCAGGGGAGAGAGAGAGAGAGAGAGAGAGAGAGAGAGAGAGAGAGAGAGAGAGAGAGAGAGAGAGAGACTATACAGTGCCAGTGCATCATGATGCAAACACATATGCATAATGATTTTCAAAGAGAGAGAGAGAGAGAGAGAGAGAGAGAGAGAGAGAGAGAGAGAGAGAGAGAGAGAGACTACACAGTGCCAGTGCATCATGATGCAAACACATGCATAATGATTTTCAGAGAGAGAGAGAGAGAGAGAGAGAGAGAGAGAGAGAGAGAGAGAGAGAGAGAGAGAGAGAGAGAGTTTCAAAATGAGAACAGCATTAAACGCTAAGCCTTCTGATTCATAATCTTTACCGTGGAACTATAATCATTATACCATTTCAACGCATCACGAAGTAATCGCAAAAAAAAAAAAAAAAAAAAATTAATAACAATAAATAAAGCAAACACAAGCACAAGGACGAACAAGCACAACGCCCGACACACAAGAAAAGCACTCCATCGCCACAACAGCGGACAAAAGACCCCAACAATGGAGAGACAAGGTTTTTCATCGTGGCATTTGGTATAGGGAGACAAAACCATAAAATAAAAAACTCCTCTTCTTTGTCCTCGCGATGCAAGTGATAGCGATCGTCTCGCAATAGGGTTTTTTTTTTTTTTCCACTTCCGGGATGAGGATGGAAGTGTATGGGGTTCCTTAAAAGTGTTCTGTGCCCGTGTGCTTGACATGACCAGTGATTTAAGCTGCTATATTTAGCAGATAGCTTTGTACTGCATATGTTTCAATTGCTAGTGTTTAGCAGACAACTTTGTACTGCACATGTTTAAACATTTATATAATACTGAATAAGGATGGGAAAGCCTCGACAACATTATCCTTTTCCACTACCAAATGAGAACTTAAAGGCCCCTCTCTCTCTCTCTCTCTCTCTCTCTCTCTCTCTCTCTCTCTCTCTCTCTCTCTCTAGCTTAATTTTTAGCAAAATGTGAAATTTCCGGTTGATGACCATAGCTGCTGCATCCCCAGTTTAATATTCTCTCTCTCTCTCTCTCTCTCTCATTGGACATGATCCACAGCCGAATCAAGCAAGATCCACTCAAGGCAAGCAGAGCCTCCCTGATGAAGGCTGTGCACGCACTCACACCCCAACCTCCTTTCTGGGGATTTTCTCAGGAACTGCAACTCGAGAAGAGGTCCCGGCTAGGATCCCGATTTCACGAAGGCGCCGGCAGCAATAAATCCTGCGGGCCTAAGGAGTCCTTCCCCCAGCCCTGTGAAGTCCTTCCCCCAGGCCTGATAAGTCCTTCCCCCAGGCCTGAGTAGTCACTCTTTCCCCTTCTTCCCCCCCGGCACCCCCCTTTTTGGTCGAGGCAGAGATAAGGGGAAATGCGAGGGGCAGTGCAGATTAAGCTCTCGATTCGACGGTTAAATTATGGCAAGTTCCTGGTAACTTCTAGAGGGGAATTTTAGCTTTTATTTGTTCTTGGTATCTGTAAAATGATTCAAAAGATACAGCGGAGAGAGAGAGAGAGAGAGAGAGAGAGAGAGAGAGAGAGAGAGAGAGAGAGAGAGAGAGAGAGAGAGAGAGAGATTTAATCTCATGCTGGGGATGCAACAGCAATGGTCATCAACCTGAAAATTAAAATTCACTTTTGCTAAAACTAAACTACTTGAGAGAGAGAGAGAGAGAGAGAGAGAGAGAGAGAGAGAGAGAGAGAGAGAGAGAGAGAGAGAGAGAGAGAGAGAGAGAGAGAGAGATTCGAAATCGTGGGTCTACCAAAGAAACAAAGGAATTCATGGAAAAAGCAGGAAGCATGGGACAAGTCACCGAAGAATACGACTTATATTTTCCACAATCCGCAAGGCATAAATATAAATAAAGACTTTCTGCTGATGTATCTGGCGTTTCCTCTACTGAATTCTGTAGTCTCTTCCGCCAACCGAGGGGATTTCGGAAAATCCCAGTATTCCGTAAAAAAAAAAAAAAAAAAAAAATAAAATAATTGAATAAATAAAACTTCGAAGACGATTTACCACTAACGGGCAGAGCCGGCGGGGCCCACAGTCTGCTCAATGACCCGTGAGAACAAACATACAAGGCGAGTTTCGTCGTAAATAAAGGAATATTCGTCCATTCCGCCAAATCCACCCTTGCATGACACAACTGCGCGGTTCGTCCAGAGACGCGTCGCGGTCCCCATGTAAACGGTCTGCCGCGATAAAAAGTGAGAGGGTATTTTCGCGCTGGCAAAATTGATTTGCCTGAATTGGACATCTGCCTTGTTTCCTAATCTGAAATGCATGAACTAAACAGTATAGTATGTACCTGAAATATAATCGACTGTGAGGCGTGATAGCCAAGGTGGAGGGAGGCAAATGTATGTCCCATAGTTTGCAATTTGGAGTTGCAGGGTGTGACGCACTTTTTTCAATTTCAGTTTTCCTAGATTATGTTCCTGAACTTAGTATGATTGATCTTGACTTCAGAGCTGCTTTTGCCCAAGTCAGTAGTGCGGTGCGAGATTTTAAACTTACACAGACAAGAATTTTTAACTAACAGACTTCAAAGAGTAATAGTAACTACAGGTTATGTAAATCTCTGGTTTCCTCAGGGGAGTCCTCTTGTACCATAGCTGTTTCCGTTATATATTGTACACTGTTTTGGCCTTGAAAACAAGCTCGTTGCTTATGCAAATGATGCTACTATATTTGCATCGATCCCATCTACTGATTGTACACCTTTGGTTGTAGATTTTTTGAACAGAGGTTTAGCTAACATAAGTGCATGGTGCAAATTATGGGGCATGATGTTGTACCCTTACCAAACTCAAAGTATAGCTGTTAGTAGGTCTAAGACATCACAACATCACCCTCTTCATATCTTTTTACGGATAATGTTTCTTTAACTCCATGCAGCTCATACTGAATCCTAACTGTAATTCTTGACCACATAATATCTTTTGAAATTTTAGAACATGTCTATCCTAAGGAAGCGTTTATTCTGCATCGTTTTAAATGCCGTTTCCCCGGTTAGTCTTCAGCAGACGACCCGCATCTCAAACAGTTGGACAAAAACTTGAGCTCTATAGAATTTCTCCTCCATCATCTCGGCACCATCTGGCATCGTCTTTCAATTGGCTCAACTGCATTCCTTAAACATTGCTCATGATTCAGATCGTACTTTCCATTCAGATTTCCCAAGACTATATCATTCACCCCACGGTGCTAGATATGTAGATAATCATAAAGTCTTGCATTCTTTCAGTGAGGTTCAATACAACACAGTTTGCTAAAAGTTTTGTTCCTGCTGTAACTAAATTGTTGTGTTAGCGACTGTAAAAACAAGACAATAAACGGTACGTATGGGCCCCTGGCACGCAAGCACGGGCTAGATCTATGGAGATCGATTGTCGCTTTGTATACAATCAATACACAGAACACAAAGCGGAGAGAGAGAGAGAGAGAGAGAGAGAGAGAGAGAGAGAGAGAGAGAGAGAGAATATCTCGCATTCTTCAATTAAAAAGGAATATAGTTTTAAAATCATGACCTCTAACGAGAGAGAGAGAGAGAGAGAGAGAGAGAGAGAGAGAGAGAGAGAGAGAGAGAGAGAGAGAATCTCGCATTCTTCAATTAAAAAAAGAATATAGCTTTAAAATCACGACTTCTATCGAGAGAGAGAGAGAGAGAATCTCGCATTCTTCAATTAAAAAGGAATATAGTTTTAAAATCATGACCTCTAACGAGAGAGAGAGATTAGAGAGAGAGAGAGAGAGAGAGAGAGAGAGAGAGAGAGAGAGAGAGAGAGAGAGAGAATCTGCATTTCTTCAATTAAAAAAAGAATATAGTTTTAAAATCACGACTTCTAAAGAGAGAGAGAGAGAGAGAGAGAGAGAGAGAGAGAGAGAGAGAGAGAGAGAGAGAGAGAGAGAGAGAGAGAGAGAGAGAGAAATGTGCAAGACAATCAAAGGCACATCCCCTCAGCAAATCTTCGTCGGAATCCAATAAGGTAATTCTAATTTTATAGACGCAGAGCCTGAATGAGGCTGCATCTCCACCCTTTCTTCTTCTTCTTCTTCCGAGATTACCACAAAAAAAAGCAATGAAATAAAACTTTGAAAAAAATCAACTAACGAGATTCAAAAGAAAGAAAGAAAAAAAAAACGACATTTCCAGCAGCTTGCTAATATCTGATATTGCACTCCGATAGGTACACGGGGGGTAGAATTTCAATGAGGCCCGAATTTCCTTTTCGCAATCACTTAGGAGCGCAATTATGTCGAATTTATTTCTACGAAGCCGTTTTGTACAATGCGCTACGTCGTTAGCACAGGCTCGACTACGGACGATCGCCAGACACTGCTTGCATGTAATGCTCTCCGATTGCTTTTGGGTTGTAAGTGTAAAAGATCACCTCGTATATTTTTTTTGAGAGAGAGAGAGAGAGAGAGAGAGAGAGAGAGAGAGAGAGAGAGAGAGAGAGAGAGAGAGAGAGAGCATCTTGCATAATTAAATCAAACGCGAGCGGTATAGTTTTAAGAAGACACTTCAAACAAGAGAGAGAGAGAGAGAGAGAGAGAGAGAGAGAGAGAGAGAGAGAGAGAGAGAGAGAAACTCCCATTCTTCAATGAAACAAAAGACATACAGTTTTTAAAAGACAATTTCTATCAAGCGAGAGAGAGAGAGAGAGAGAGAGAGAGAGAGAGAGAGAGAGAGAGAGAGAGAGAGAGAGAGAGAGAGAGAGAGACTTGCATTCTTCAATGAAACAAAAACATATTGCTTTTAAAAGACAATTTCTCACGAGAGAGAGAGAGAGAAAAATCTTGAAACTTTAAACATCCATTACAGCAAGGGCATACTAACTATAATTTATATTACTTTTATTACTGTTATTATTACACATCAGTATCCTCAGACTTTTAACGCGAATTAAAAAAAAAAAAAAAGGAAGCATGTAGAAGTTCTGGAACACGTCCATAATAAAGAAACACCTCCGGGTATTACCCGCAGAATGTCCGCAAAGTTTTCGGAACAACTGCCGGGCATAAGATCGTTTTTCATGAAGGCGTCGCAATTTGCATGCAAGCGGGAGGCAGCCTAATACACTTTTATAAGTTTTTTTTTTTTTGCGGATTTACAGAAGCCTGCAAAACACAGTATATACATAAACTTTGTGTGTGCTTGATTACATAAACTTTGTGTGTGTGCTTCATTACATAAAATTTGTGTGTGCTTGATTGCATAAACTTCGTGTGTGTGTGTGCTTGATTACATAAACTTAATGTGTGTATCTGGTTACATAATTTTTGTGTGTTTGCTTGATTACATAAACTTTGTGTGTGCTTGATTACATAAACTTTGTGTGTGCTTGATTACATAAACTTAATAGGTGTGCTTGTTTTGTTACATAATTTTTGTGTGTTTGCTTGATTACATAAACTTTGTGTGTGCGCTTCATTACATAAATTTTGTGTGTGCTATATTACATAAATTTTGTGTGTGCTATATTACATAAATTTGTGTGTGTGTGTGTGTGTGTGCTTGACTACAGAAACTTTGTGTGTGTTAAAGGATGGTCCCAAGAAAATACAAAACAAAATTCACTGCTAAACTCATACTTAGACTGCTTAACCCTGGAAGAACCTCTCATACAGTAAAACTACCTTCAGATTCTCAACAAGTCTTGGAATGAAGGTGCTACCCTCACACCCTTCTCCAAAACGTTTGCGACCTACTACTGTCGACTAGCTATCCGGTACATCAGCCCTTGCTCAGGTCAACACAGTAACAAGAGAATTAAAAGACACGAACCCTGGTCCTCTGGTCTAGATCGCGAGAGAGAGAGAGAGAGAGAGAGAGAGAGAGAGAGAGAGAGAGAGAGAGAGAGAGAGAGAGAAACTCTCCCTTAGTAAACAAAACTATAAACATGAGATAAGTCACGAAAACTATCCCGAATTCACGTCACTTTAAAAATTCACCCTCGCATATTTCCGAACTTTCTCGATCGCGACTGAGGACGGCAAGAGGTATGAAACTCCCTACCATAATTCATCGTAACACAATACACTACCTGCATCCAGCCATTGAAAACAAAATGGTTGTAGTTGGGGGAACCGAAATTGACCCAATCCCGCTCTGATCACTCAAAGGAGGGTCTCCACAAGCCTGCAATTCGGCGAAACCTTAAGTAGCTTTATTACGGTTACATGAAGTTATTTACCACAAAGGCTGAGGAGAAACAGGAAGGAGAGAGAGAGAGAGAGAGAGAGAGAGAGAGAGAGAGAGAGAGAGAGAGAGAGAGAGAGAGAGAGAGAGAGAGAGAGAGAGAGAATTTTCCTTTTCCTCTTTTTCATCAAAAGAGAGTGACAGAATTTGGTTTGATTTTTAGTTATCTAAAAATGTAGAGAGAGAGAGAGAGAGAGAGAGAGAGAGAGAGAGAGAGAGAGAGAGAGAGAGAGAGAGAGAGATGCTGGTTGATTAATGTCCTGTGGCTACATGAAGTTATTTTACCACAAAGGCTAAAGAGAAACAGACTATATAAATTTAAGAAGAGAGAGAGGAGAGAGAGAGAGAGAGAGAGAGAGAGAGAGAGAGAGAGAGAGAGAGAGAGAGAGAGACACCCATTCTGAATTACACAACAAACGCCCTGAAAGCAAGAAATGAAATAAACAGACACTACGTTGGCGACAAGGAGCACCGTCTGCAGCTTTTAAATGGAGCCGGTCTCCACCTTTTTGCCACGGGACTGGGAATAACTCCTGGAGATTTATTGTCCCTCCGATAGTTCAGACTTTTATAAATAAGCCTGTAAGACTGCGTATTATCGGGTAGATTATCCAGCATGAATGAACGTCTCACGGAGTGTCACATCACAGAGGAAATGAGAGAGAGAAGCTCGGTTACATGGAGTTATTTACCACAAAGGCTGCAACTTTGTTAAATTGATGGCACACACGACACACCGTCTGCACTTTTAAATGGACACACACATCCACACATCAGAATAAATAGCCTTATACGCAAAACGGCGTGACACACAGGGAAATGCGGTAGAAGCTCGCTCTTATATTTGTTAAATGATGGCACACACACACACACACACACATACATATATATATATATATATATATATATATATATATATATATATATATATATATATATATATATAAAGATATATAAACTTGTGTGCTCACACATTTTGTCAAAACCATCACAAGTACAGCAGGCTTCCTGGTACCACCTTTGCAGCAGGAAAAACTTAAAAACTTTTTATATTTATTTTTTAAAGAAGAAGAACTACTTTCCAAACCGGCCGAAATGTTCAGCAGCAACTTTACCTCAGGAAAAATAGTGAGGAAAAAAAAAAGGGAAGGCGTGTGTTTTGGGAGAGAGAGAGAGAGAGAGAGAGAGAGAGAGAGAGAGAGAGAGAGAGAGAGAGAGAGAGAGAGAGGAGGAAAAGACGGGAAAACTTTTCCACACAAAAGACTGACATTTTTAACCTGAAAGTTGTTTATCTGGTAGACCCCTCGGTCATAATCCCTTGTTGTGTGTGTTGCTAGATACACAGATACTACAATAATAATAATAATAATAATAATAATAATAATAATAATAATAATAATAATAATAATAATAATAATAATAATATTAACATCCTTGTCAAAAGATTAATACAGGAATGTCAATAAACGATAGCACTTACAGCAACAATCTTACCATTGAAAAAAAAAAAATCAGCACACCAAGTAATAATCTGGACAATGAAAAATTTAGTTTGTCCAAATACTGGCAACATTTTAATTTGTTGCAGAGAAAAAATATGTACCTGTAAAATGAAGCTATCCAGAAGTGCGGACCACCACCGTCGGACAAAACATATTCATAAAATCACAAATAAAACTTCCATATCCCCTTCCATCCAGACCTACAAATGGAAACGGACGAAACAGAGCGAGGCACATGAAAATTCATGGCGCCAAAGCCAGGCCTGTCGTTAAAATGCGTTCTGTCCGACACCTTCCTTTTACAAACACAGGAGAGGGAGAAAGGGGGCGTGGGGGGGCGCTGCAGAATACAGGAACAAAGGCAGCTAGCCTTTGATAGTACTACTAGGATTGTGGCTCCGTCGAGCATGTTTGCGTATGGTGTGAAACAGCGCAACGCAAATTATAGAATAGAATATAGAATTTAGGCCAAAGGTCTAAGAGCTGGGACCTATGAGGTCATTCAGCGCTAAAATGGAAACTGACAGTAAAAAGGTTTGAAAGATGTAACAGGAGGAAAACCTCGCAGTTGCACTATGAACTAACTGTTAGGCGGGGGCAGAAAGAGAATATGAATGGTGGTACAGTAAAAAGGAATGAAAGAGGGTTGCAGCTACGGGCCGAAGGGACGCTGCAAAGAACCTTAAGTAAAGCCTACAGTGCACTGCGTGAGAAGCACTGACGGCACTGCACCCTACGGGAAACGCAAAATTATACCATCCCAGACGTCTCTCCTGGGCCTCAGTATGCTTCTTAGACTTCTTCTTCTTCTTCCCCAGCACCACAGAAGCACTGTCAGATCCTATGTCTACAGAAACTCAAGTCCTACGCAGTACTTTCTCCCCAAATTGTTTATTCCCCACTGATATACATCACTTACCAGCAGGGTACAAGACAACAGCATCGAAAGTACATAACTAATTCCTGTAGGTACACAAAAGTCCAAGAAGAATCAAACAAACAGGAAGACTGGTTACACAACCTGGGCCCCAAGTCCGTACATGAAGATAAATGTCAACAGTAAAGATCACGATTTAGGATAAAAATAAATGGAACCGTACAGCATTAAGGCGAGGAATGGAAAATGGATATTCTACTGTATATAACTAGTTTTATTACGGTCAGACTGACGTCAAGTTAATCAAATATGTCTGGTAGCAACATTACGTCAATAACGCCATTACAACAATACTCTGAAGAAAATATTGAGAGAGAGAGAGAGAGAGATTCTTGGAGGTCGAGAGCCAAGTTCCAGGGGAAAATTATTCCAACTATGCCCAAAAGACACCAGGCAATTATGGGGAACTGGAAAGAGATTTTTTTGTTTTTGCTTTTTCTTTTAAAAACATCGCTAAGGATAATATAAAAACGATGTGGATATTAAGTTGCATTTATTTATAAGCATTTACCAATTAACTTCCACAAATTTGGGCAGATATAAATATACTATATATATATATATATATATATATATATATATATATATATATATATATATATATATATATATATATATATATA
>NC_089753.1:21096417-21118917 GCF_040412425.1 Macrobrachium rosenbergii
GAGAGAGAGAGAGAGAGAGACACTTCAGCAGATACCTGAACTAAAATAAGATTACTATTTTTAGTAATATGGAAACTGAAGCAGGCGCAAAAAAAAAAAATCTAACATCCCAAACCAAAGTGATGTCTATAAATAGAGAGATGACTAATCAAACTGATACAATTCCTTTAAGAAACTTTAAAAAATAAGTAGGAGGAAAAGAGAGAGAGAGAGAAAAAAGATAATAATTAATACACCCACTGCACTCCCATACGTTACATGAAAGTCCCTCGTCACTTTCGAAAGATCTCTCTCTCTCTCTCTCTCTCTCTCTCTCTCTCTCTCTCTCTCTCTCTCTCTCTCTCTCTCGTATTATAGAAGGGAATGTGAGGCTTTCCTCTAGATTTTTTAGATAATTAAAAATAGGACCAAATTCTGTCACTCTCTTTTAATATGAAAGGAGGAAAAGGAAAATCTCCCTCTCTCTCTCTCGATTAAAGAAGGGAAATGTGAGGCTTTCCTCTACGTTTTTTAGATAATTAAAAATCGGACCAAATTCTGTCACTCTCTCTTTTTATATGAAAAGAGGAAGAGGAAAATCTCTCTCTCTCTCTCCTCTGGTCTCGATTTTCCCTCCTTCTTGAACCCTCTCTCATTTCCTACCCTATATCCTCTTTGCACTCCATTTCAACCTCATAAACAATTCACCCCCCCCCAACGGCATCCCCAACCCCAAAACTGGTATCTCCCTCCCCTCCCCCCTTCCACCACCTCAATCTCTCTCTTCCTCTTTTCTTCTTATTTTCGTCCATCTGTCCACCCGACTTATCTGTTCCCATTTATCGAGGGCCGGTCGCCATTTCTCCTTCTTATTCAGCAGGACATTTGTTCCGAGGTCGTTCAAGGGGTGGGGGGAGGGGGGGGGGAGCCGATGCTCTTTATTAGGTACTTCTATTATTCCTCCCTTTCTGTTTCTTCCTCACGTTTCGTGTCTTTTTCCATTCTCCAATACGGACTTTCTCATTTTTTCTAGGCTCGTATCCACATAGTATGTATTCCGTTGTTTTAGCCTTCTACCTAGGTTATCTCCTTGGTATATATACCATTAGTTTTAGTCTCTTATCCTTTGGTAGACAAAACATTGTATTTAGTCTCGTATATCTTTAGTACTGTATCTTCCAAGTACAATCAATAGACATTTTTAGTCTCATATATCCGTAGTATTGTATCCACGTGGCACAATAAACATTGTCAGTCTTGTACCCCCTTAGTATTGCATCCTCTAAGTACAATCAATAGACATTTTAGTCTCATATATCCGTAGTATTGTATCCACTTGGCACAATAAACATTGTTAGTCTCGTATCTTTTTAGTATAATAAAAAAAAATGCTTAAACCTTTCACCCCTTAGCAAACACATACAGTTCCAGTCTCGTATCCCCTCAGTTGCCTCGTAACTCCAAACTACACAAATACAATCAGATGGATACAGACAAACAAACAGCATCGCACGAAATACGGAATCAAGAGGTCCCTAACGACTGCAACACATGTGCACAAAAACAAGCACACAAAAATAACGCACGAGGGAAATTAATACATCCAAGAAGCGATGACACCTCCCTTTCAGCCAAATCTATGAGTTATGTGACAACTATGCCACTATTTTTTGGTCCCCCCTCTCTCTCTCTCTCTCTCTCTCTCTCTCTCTCTCTCTCTCTCTCGAGTTATGCTGTATAGGAAGTCAAGTGAAAGATGGAACAAAAGGGGTATAAAGATTTATGACCTCAGGGACCAGAGTACTGGAGGAGGAGGAGGAGGAGGAGAGGAGGAGGAGGAGGGGAGGAGGAGGAGGGGGAGGTTCTGTGTCTCTATTGAGAAGGGATACAACATCCTGACTCACCCTTCTCGCCAAACCCCGCGCGCGAGGGCATTGATACGCAGCTAGAGTCGACCTTTTTTTTTTTTTTGTTTCTCCCACCATCTATTTTTTCGGGGGAGGGAGGTTGTTAGATACGAAGATATACACGCATAAAAATATTTCGGAGACAAATTAGGCGGAAAACAACCAAGAAGCTGATTTCTCTGTTCCTCTCAACCTCACAACTGAACGAACCACGGTCGAATCTCGATCCGGACTAGGATGGGCACATGACGTAGTAGTCTCCTAACTAACCAGTGTGCCTCTGTTGACTTAAGCAGTGACTCAGGTATACTCAGTCTTTAGGCGACTGCTGTGAATCGCAGCTAGGATGGGGAGAAAAAACTATAAATAGTTGCTGCTCCGTCAAAACATATACAACCAAACCAGGAGGGCCTAGGAAAGGTAATTCTTATCCCCTAGGGTGAAATCATTTATGAGATATTCTCTCTCTCTCTCTCTCTCTCTCAAATTTCTCTCTCTCTCTCTCAGTGAATTTATCTCTGATATCTGTAGTGGGACGCATCTGAAGAGGCAAAGTGTAAAAACGAAAGAAAACAAGAGACCATCATATATCTATCTGATATATATATATATATATATATATATATATATATATATAATTTATATATATATATATATATATACCATATACTGTATATATATCAATGCCTCTTTATATATGGGATATATCTATATATATATATATATATATATAATATATATATATATGAAACACAAGTGTACTGTCAAAATATAGACTATATATATATATATATATATATATATATATATATATATATATATATATATATATATATATATATATATATATATATATATATATATATATGTATATATGGGAAAACTCCACGAGGTATCCCCTAAATCTAACCTTTTTTTTTTAAACGAGTCCTCTCAATAATGACCAAAGCGGAAAAGGCCTCTCTGACAACAAAAGCAAGCCACTGAACAGGAGAGCATAAACTTTAACTTGGCGTGGAAAATACCCCCAGCACCTACTTCCCCTAAATATTTCTTACAACCAATAAACACTCGTAGGGTTACGTGACGCGAGTGGAGAAGGCCCTTTCTGTTCCCACAGGTAAACTTCTGCTTCTCTCGGGAAAATATGAAAGCTTTCAGAGAGAGAGAGAGAGAGAGAAATTTTTTTATTCCAATCGACAGTCTTTCATAATGATTAGGAAGAGTGAACGAATAATGTATGAAAGAACTGGGCTATATGTCAACTTCATAGAGAGAGAGAGAGAGAGAGAGAGAGAGAGAGAGAGAGAGAGAGAGAGAGAGAGAGAGAGAATCAACAAACGATTGCTCCTCTCAGCCTGAGGTTTGTCACCATTAAGAAAACCTTCGCTTCTTTTCAGAATAAATAAGAGAGAGAGAGAGAGAGAGAGAGAGAGAGAGAGAGAGAGAGAGAGAGAGAGAGAGAATCAACGAACGATGCTCCTCTCAGCCTGAGGTTTGTCACCATTAAGGAAATCTTCGCTTCTTTTCAGAATAAATAACAGAGAGAGAGAGAGAGAGAGAGAGAGAGAGAGAGAGAGAATCAACAAAGCAATGCTCTTCTTAGCCTACAGGCCCAGCCATCCTGTTTCCACTTCCCAAAACAGGAAGTGAACAAAAAGAAGACAACAAACCAGGTCGATTATGTCAACATGGGCGGAGGTACTTCCCTTAGAAGTACTCGTACCAACAACCATTTCCAACAACGAACACGCCCCTACCTCTCTCTCTCTCTCTCTCTCTCTCTCTCTGACCTCTAACCCCAATTCTCCGTCAGAACTACCACGTCACGGTATCATGTTGACATATCAAATGCCCCAAAAGCCTTGGGGAAACACCACTGTCTCCAGTACAGATATAAAAGGTCAGATGATTAATGTTTAAGACTGATCTGACCTAACTGAAGGCAAGGGTCTTCCATACAACATTTACTATTCCAATTATTTTCCTATCTTGCTGGTGTACTCTGTATTCGTCTAAACTGTATGTTCCTGACCTAATATAAAATACAAACTTATTATTATGAAGACTTGCACAACAGCTCTCCTGACGGCTTACAAGGCAGAATGTTCGCGGACGGGAACAGCTGTAGCGCCCCATCCACTCGACTGGGCATCATCAGGAGGCCCCTTCCTTCCTAAATCGCATTCATACCTTCGTACGATTCCAATCTACGAATCGGCGGGGGCGCGACCGCCAACCAGGGCCGGAGGAAGGGAGGCGTTAGGATCATCAGGCCATATTTTTCCAACGCACGTTTGAGCCTTACGGGTGCCCGCGAAACGTCAGAGTACCTACCTCGAGTGGTACTTCGTTCGACCCTACAAAAATGCATATGGGAGACCTTCCCTCGACACCCTCAATGTACTTATCACTGTCCCTTTTCCGTGGCGGAGCCGATTCTCCTCGCTCTCTTCTCACCCCACCCCCTCTCTCTCTCTCCTCTCTCTCTCTCTCTCTCTCTCTCTCTGTGTAATGTACTTATCACTGTCCCTTTTCCATGGCCGAGCAGATCTCTCTCTCTCTCTCTCTCTCTCTCTCTCTCTCTCTCTCTCTCCGTGTGTGTGTGCAATGTACTTATCACTGTCCCTTTTCCGTGACCGAGCAGATTCTCTCTCTCTCTCTCTCTCTCTCTCTCTCTCTCTCTCTCTCTCTCTCCTTAATGTACTTACCAAGGTCTCTTTTTTTACGATGAAATACCGCATAAGGCATTCAAAAACATTTGAAGAAAACTTTCTGGAGCCAACCTTCATTTTGTGAGTAAGACGTACTATGAAAAAAATACATTATTTAAAATTGACAAAACATCCGAATGGAACAAGTCTTAAAAGATCGTTGCCGTATCTTAGAATAGATGACCGACTGATAATTATCCGGTGTCATGAGTACTTCCCAATGATGACGGGGAAACTGAGAGTCGAAAATAAGGCGGCTACGAAGTATCGAGTCACTTGCAGTATTCCTCATCACTTTTTTTTTTAATTATGGAAAAATATGAACACAAACATTCTGTGACTTCAAGATATCTCACATCCCAAAGTCGTGGCTGAAGGGAAGATGGAAAAGCATGTGGTTGCGAGAGGGGTAAAGCTTAGCTTATAAAAGATGAAAAGGGAGAAATGAAAATGAAAAATCAAGAGATCATGCACAAACTGAGGGAGGTCTTTAGAAAATCTGAACAAAAATTATGAGGAATTAAAAGTCAATGACGTTTCTATGTTGTATCATCCATTCTTTTGTATTTCTAAAAACAGTGTTATGCAATCTGATAACTATAATAAAAATTTCTATACATACGTATACCAAACAGGCGCTCCAAAATATTCTAGTACCTTAAAGACCATGAGAGAGAGAGAGAGAGAGAGAGAGAGAGAGAGAGACGCGATCTCCTCAATTAACCCACTTATTAACCACTTCCATCCCATCACACCATACATAAATCAAGTCGTCATTCCTATTGATGTCTCTCCAACAGGACCCCTCGCCTTCACACCTCTAGACCAAGAGTTACAGAATAGTAGACCCAAGTTCGATCCAGGGGCCATGCAAGTAACGGAACAGCACGGGTGTGTTTCCCTTACATTACAGCATGCCTCTGGTGGCCTGAGCAGTGAATCCAGTGCTTGGTAGTTAGCAGATTGTTGTGGGTCTCGGTGGTTAGGTCGGCAACGTGACCTCGTTCCGATTACTCGGGATGCGGGTTCGATTCCAGCTACCGGACATCAGAATTACTTCATATTTCTTGCATTTGGATCCAAGGCCTTGTAGTGACAAGCGTATCCAAAAAGTGTGAAAGATTCGAAAATGAAAAGGGCATTGTGGCTATTACAATTACATACGTACCTGGTAAAAAGTGTCCTGTAGGCTCTATGCATACATACATAAATACATACATACATACACACACACACACACACACACACACACACACACACACATATATATATATATATATATATATATATATATATATATATATATATATATATATATATATATATATGCAAGGACCATGACCATGTAATTTTTACCTCACTGAGGTGAAACAATTCAGGAAATCTCTCTCTCTCTCTCTCTCTCTCTCTCTCTCTCTCTCTCCTTACGCTAGAGACCTAACCCCACGACATACTTCCAGGCCATTAAACGTTTTGGGCCGATTTTACACACCGAGGGGATGTCTATGGCTGGGACAGTTATATAAGAGCAGACCCAGGCGGTTGTAAACTTCGTCCGTCCCTGGAAAACTTTATCTTAATAAAAAATACCGAATTTATTTCCTTTTCCTCAACAAGTTGCAGCAGAAGAATAGTGTCATCGGATTTTATTCCCTGTTTTTTCCCGATGTAGTACTTTTGTAATAAATGACTGACTTCATTCAAGGGTAATATAATTCTTTGTTCTTTTCAGGTCTGAAATCTATCCAATTATTATTATTATTATTATTATTTTTTTTTTTTTGTCCATCACAGTCATCCTATTCGACTAGGTGGTTTTTATAGTGCGGGGTTCCGGGCTGCATCCTGCCTCTTTAGGAGTCCATCACTTTTCTCAGGCTGCGCGCTGTTTCTAGTAGCACACTTTTCTGCATGAGTCCTGGAGCTACTTCTGCATCTAGTTTTTCCAGGTTCCTTTCCAGAGATTTTGGGTTCGTGCCTAATGTTCCTATTATTAGGAGTACAATTTCCATTGGCATATCCCATATCCTTCTTATTTCGATTTTCATGTCTTTATATTAATCAATTTTATCTTTCTTTCTCATCTACTCTGGTGTCCCATGGTATTGCGACATAGATGAGTGATACTTTCTTTTTGATTTTGTCAATCAACGTCACGTCTGGTCTATTGGCACGTATCACACTATCAGTTCTGGTACCATAGTCCCAGATGATCTTTGCCTGATCGTTTTCTTTCACTCCCTCAGGTTGGGAGTGTTTTTGCACAGACTCCAGTGGAGGACTTTTGCTACTGAATCATGCCTCTTTTTGTACTGGTTCTGTGCAAGCGCCGGACATTCGCTTGCTATGTGGTTTATGGTCTCGTCTCTCATACTGCACTTTCTGCATATGGGTGAGATGTTGTTTCCATCTATTGTTCTTTGCACATATCTGGTTCTAAGGGCCTGACCTTGTGCCGCTGTTAGCATTCCTTCTGTTTCCTTCTTGAGTTCTCCCCTCTGTAGCCGTTACCATGTTTCATCGCTGGCCAGTTCTCATGTACTGTCCGTGCACTGGTTTGTTGTGCCATTCCTCTGTTCCGTTTTTCATTCTCCTGTCTCTGTATATTACTGGGTCCTCGTCTGCTTTAATCAGTCCTTCTCCCCATGCACTCAGCCACTAGTCTTTGCTGGTTTTCAGATACTGCCCCAGTGCTCTGCTCTCGATGTTGACGCAGACCTCTATGCTTAGTAGCCCTCGCCCCCCTTCCTTTCGTGTTATGTATAGTCTGTCTGTATTTGCTCTTGGGTGTAGTGCTTTGTGTATTGTCATGTGTTTCCTATTTTCTGGTATATGCTGCAGAGTCCAGCCGTCGTCCACTCCAGTACTCCAGCTCTGTATCTGATTACTGGTACTGCCTATGTGTTTATTGCTTTCGTCATGTTACCGGCGTTGAGTTTTGACTTGAGTATCGCCTTAAGTCTCTGCATATATTCTTTCCTGATCGTGTCCTTCATCTCTTGGTGTTTTATATCCTCTCCTTCTATTATTCCCAGGTATTTGTATCCTGTCTCATCTACGTGTTTGATGCTATTCCCGTCTGGTAGCTTTATTCTTTCAGTCCTTGTTATTTTGCCTTTTGTATATTGACCAAGGCGCATTTTTCTATTCCATACTCCATCCTCAAGTCCCCATATACAATCCTTACAGTCTGGATTTGGGTATCTATTTCCTTGATGCTCTTACCATAATAATAATAATAATAATAATAATAATAATAATAATAATAATAATAATAATAATAATAATAATAATAATAATAATAATTATTATTATTATAATTATTATTATTATTCAGAAGATGAACCCTATTCATATGGAACAAGCCCACAGGGGCCACTGACTTGAAATTTAACCTTCCAAAGAATACGATGTTCATTAAATACCATTTTGCAAACATTAATCACAAGAATAATCTCGAATTGCTTCTCCACTGTCTCTGCCCCAACAAATCTCTTCCCCAACGGCCGGGGCATTAAATTTGCGACAACGTCTGGATGAAGTCGTAATCCGCAACGCCTCACGCGTTGGAAAAAAAGCAGGAAAAACGACCAACTAAGTGGAGCGTATACAAATCCTCTTGCCATCTCCCCAACCCTAAAGAAACTGGAGTAAATCCTCCAGACTATAAAAAAGAGAGTGAACTTTCATTAACTTTAAAGGGAAGAAATAGGGTCGCTCCAGGTGGCACCTTCATCTTCTGGGCTCTCTCTCTCTGATACAGGGGTATACTTACATGTCTATCCGTGCGTGTGTGTGTGAATGGGAATGGGAATGTGACTTGGGATGGGAATGCGTGTGTTTTCAGGAACACTCGATTCCGCCGAGAACCGGTTGCCGATGGCGTGACATTTCTTATTCATTTATTTATCTAATTATTTAATTTTTTTTTTTTTATTCTGTTTTCTATGAGTTTGGGATGGTAAAATGACCTCAGAATGCTGGCAGTTCCAATGGCCTTTACTAACACATGAACACAAAAGAGAAAATTTAACTTTATGATCCAGGGAAGAAAATTCATCTAGAAATTCATTTCTCTCTTCTTTTGTAAAATTCCAAACGTACAAAGCAAAACTTTTATCGTTAATTAAACAGAACACTGTAAAAGGTTTCTGAGGATAACGGTCCAATTCCAAAACACAAAAATCAATTGAAAGAATTGAGCTGAAAGTTGTGCTATCACTTTCCTGCCCTTAAACACAATTGCCGAAGAATGAAACGCATCCAAAACTTTCGGCAAATGAGAAAAATAACAATATAATTAAAACCGAAAAAAATTAATTGCAACGCCCTCTGCTCATACCGAGGAAAAAACTCTTCCAAAGAAGAACGAACAATTAATCAAATTGTAAACAATTCGAGGTTCATAAAAAAAAAAAAAACCTTCGGCCACTCCCTCTTCTTTATCATACCTTGAACACATATCTTAATCTCCCTTCATAAATCACCCTGACGTCAGTTTCCTTCACCTACGCGAGATTGGAAGGGTAATCTCTCTCTCTCTCTCTCTCTCTCTCTCTCTCTCTCTCTCTCTCTCTCTCTCTCTCTCTCTCTCTCTCTCCACCCATTCTGGTCCTTGTGGTGAAAGTGATGACGCCTTAGCTTCAAGGGTCACGAATCCTAGTTCGATCCCCAAACAAGATGTGGAATGGAACGGTATTGGAGCTTTTTCTATAAGAGTTCACTATGGTTCTGCTGATCATATATATATATATATATATATATATATATATATATATATATATATATATATATATACATATATATTTTATATATATAGATATATATTATATATATATATATATGTGTATATATATAGTATATGTATATATATATATATATATATATATATATAGATATATATAGATAGAGAGAGAGAAGAGAGAGAGAGAGAGAGAGAGAGAGAGAGGGGGAAACGTAACGTAACAGTTTCTCCCTCTCTTCAGGGCTACAAAACAGCAACTACGACTACAAATATAACATATCCATCAATGTTAAAAACGAATACTGGAAGTAGCATTTAACCCAACAACACCTTCCATGAACTACCCAGCCCCAAAGCGCAATTGGTCTGTGGATAGGGGGAGGACGACACCTACCACCCACCCATTCCCAGAAGAAGCAAATCTGTTCAGCAGCATCTCCGCATCCCGGATGGACTGACTGACAACCGCCGAGCCTTTGCAGTGACGTCACCGCCCCGCAGAGTGTCGTTAATTGGCGACGAACTCGTGACATTTCGGGGTGACAAGTGGTTGCGATAGCTCGGCGCAATTACTGCCATCAAGCGGTGATTACCGTCATCAGGCGACGATTGCTGGCATCAGAGCGATGATACCAGTCATTGCCCTCAATGCTAATGGGGCAGGATTTGACTCGATTCTCACGGTATTCATGTGTTCTTCATTTTCATACTTCCACTGAGGGTTGCGTCATTCTGGAATATTCATTAAGGAAATAAACCTCTCTTTACAAGCAACCTAACATTTGGGAATAATTGTGTGTGTGAGAGAGAGAGAGAGAGAGAGAGAGAGAGAGAGAGAGAGAGAGAGAGAGAGAGAGAGAGAGAGAGAGAGATTTTCTCTTATGTGTCCTTGAATTTCATCTCAAAATTTTGACATAATAAGAAACGGATTAAGAGAAGGTATCACAAAGATTACGACATACAAGGAAAACGAAGAAATGACAATAAATAACAACTAAAAATTACGACAAACAAGGAAAAACAAGTAATGACAATAAATAACATTTATAAGAGCTAAAGACTCGTTCAATCTACAGGTAGATCTAAGAACATTACAATGTTACAAATAAAAACAATAATATGCCAAATATCTCGAAACTAACATCCAATCAATACATAAAGTATTTCAGAACTCTTTACCCAATTCCATAAAAAAGCATCACTTCATCTGACCCGTAATCTCCCCTAATTCAAGAGGCGTGTTTATCCCTTATTCTGGATCTGAGCTATATAAGGACACAGAACATGCCAGCCCCTTCGACCTTCGCAAATAAATAAACAGAGAGCCTCCATTCTTTCCCGGGAGAGTGAGACTGACTCACTCACGGCGAAGTGGGCAAGTGTGTAAATGCCGACGGGAGAAATTAACATGAAATTCCTTATCAGGGGATCGTGTTCCCGTTTAGACATTCCTTGTAACAGACCACGAAAGACCACGGAGCCTAATTGAAGAGGGTCATGCGCTTCACAGAACCGGCCCTGTCGACATCATTCGACAATCCGTCTAGCCGTTCCCAGAAGCGCCGCGTCGACAATATGGACGGGGCGTTTGGATCAGAGCTGTTAATCAGCTCAGTGGTCTGGTTAAACTACGGTATACTTATCATTCCGATTGATGTCATTATTTCTTAGTCGGCTGATTTTTTTTTTTCTCAATCGGTTTTTTGTTTTTAAATTTTTTATTTTCTCATTTTTTTTTTAAATTTCTCAATCGGCTTGTTATAGTTATTTTTTTTTATTCGTGGAAATCCTTCGTCGGGGAGTAGGGGGGGAGGGTCCCCTAGGGACGTGGTCCCTAGGAATTTCTGTGAATTATATCAGCAAGTAACTTGAGAACACGTCCAAAAAGCGCCTTGATGTATTATGTATAAACGAAGGGCATTTAAATGTAATCTCAGGAAGACGAAAACAACCAAAGGTACGAGAGAGAGAGAGAGAGAGAGAGAGAGAGAGAGAGAGAGAGAGAGAGAGAGAGAGGGGGGATGTCCAAATATTGAAGCAGACTCAGAGCAGCTACCAGGAAAGGCGAAGGAACGCCTCGTGTCCATCACTTCGGTAAATATGTTATGAGAAACAATAAGGGTAGCAAGAGCCTCGCTGCTTTGCTTGTTTGGTACCGGTGTTTCAACAAGATTCCACAGAATTTAGTCATTAATACGTTTGTGTTTGTGTGCGTGCGTGTGTGTGGTTGAGAGAGAGAGAGAGAGAGAGAGAGAGAGAGAGAGAGAGAGAGAGAGAGAGAGAGAGGAGGGGGACTAAGATTCACTTACATATAACGTTCACAGAATTTAGAGAGAGAGAGAGAGAGAGAGAGAGAGAGAGAGAGAATAAATCAATCGTTTGTGTTTGCACACTCTCCAGAAACCATATTGACTTCACGTGTCATTTTGTGTGGTTGAGAGAGAGAGAGAGAGAGAGAGAGAGAGAGAGAGAGAGAGAGAGAGAGAGAGAGGTGTTTACTTGTACAATGTTTCCACCCCTTTGGATGTCGTAACATCATCATCATCTTGGCCATTAGGGCTTCGATGGAATCTCGACTTTTGTTTTCTGTATCTCCAGCCCCTTTCGTTCTGCTTCAGTCATTACAGTATTTCTATTATATTATATATCATATTACAGTGCACTCAAGCAGGTCCTCTTGAAGGTAACTCGATGAATGAAACAAAGATGGAGATGAAACAAAAGATATAGAATAGAATAGAATATACAGTAGAACTTAGGCCAAAGGTTTAGCGCTGGAACCTTTGAGGTCATTAAGCGCTGAAACGGAAATTGAGATTAAAAAGGTTTGAAAGGTGTAACAGGAGGAAAACCTCGCAGTTGCACTATGAATCAATTGTTAGGAGAGGGTGGAAAGTAAGATGGAAGAAAGAGAATATGTACGGATTAGCAGTAAAAGGAATGAAAGGGGTTGCAGCTAGGGGCCGAAGGCACGCTGCAGAGAACCTTTAGTAATGTTGAAAGTGTACCGCATGAGGTGGACGGAAGGCACTATCCCCCCTAAGGGGGGAAACGAAAGATATAAAAAGTGTGTGTAAAGGAATTCTGGACAAGACTTACAATCATTCCACTAAATAAATAAAACCAGAAAGTAATAAACAAACACTCTCTGTCAATATCGTTATAAAGCACTTAAGATGATCAACACGCGAAAATAAATTCCCGTGAAACGGAACTGCTCAAAACAAAGTGAAAAGTCAAAAATACCAGCCAGAGTTGAACGATCCATCAGGGCCGGAACGGAATGAAATGCATCAATCAATCACTGTCCCAGAGAAGGAAAATAACTGAGCCTAATCGCTCCTTGTCATCGGAGGCGGCGGCGGTGGGTGGAAGAACCAGCCTCGGGTCGACCCAGACGCCTCATTATCGAAATGGCTTACGGGGTCTTCAAAATAATAATAATAATAATAATAATAATAATAATAATAATAAAACGATGGATGCTTTCAAGTGCACGATAATAATAGACTTACTTCTACGGAGCTGAGGGTATCAGTTTATTCTTACAATTCGAGAGTGACTCGCGAGCGAGTTGGAACGTTATAATAATAATAATAATAATAATAAATAATAATAATAATAATAATAACCATCATCATCATCATTATTATAATTTATGAAAGCGTTTAAATTAATATCAGCAATAACAATGCCAAACAGCACTGGAATTCTTTACAATAATAATAATAATAATAATAATAATAATAATAATAATAATAATAATAATAATAATAATGCAAAACTCTATAATGCTGTGTAATAAACATAACTATGATTGAAGAAGCGAAGATCAATACTACCTTACTAAAATACCCAAGCACGGGGGTTGATCGAAATGCTTTAATGTAGCAGTATTAGTAGTAGTAGTAGTAGTGGTGGCAGTAATAATATCTCGTGGAAGAACTATCACCACGACGATCATGCTAATGAACCAGGCGAGCAACGGCGTCCAAAAAACACCCTTTAATCAGTCATTATCTAAATCCCCAAGCCCTTCGATGTTCCCTTTCCCAGATAACAACGCATGACCTAATCGCTTTGTTTGTATTGTGAATAAATTCATCGTTTCGTTCAGTGTAACTCAAGAAATGCGTAGAAGCTACTTATTTCTGTATGATCGAACGGTTGCAACTGTCCCTCTTTCTAACCAACGTCCGACACACAGCGGCCTTTGACGGGGAGTCTCCTGGCAAGGGACTAGAATTGGAATATAGAATTTAGGCCAAAGGCCAAGCGCTGGGACTTACGAGGTCATTCAGCACCGAAAGGGCAATTAAGAGGAAAGGAGGCTTGAAGGGTGTAACAGGAGGGAAATCTCGCAGTTGCACTGTGAAACAATTCTTAGGAGAGGGTGGAAACTGGCAAGTAAGATGGAAGAGAGATAATGTGAATGGAGGTACAGGAAAAGGAATGAAAGGGGTTGCAGCTAGTGGTCGAAGGGACGCTGCAAAGAACCTTAAGTAACGCCTACAGTGCACCCCGTGAGGTACAGTGATAGCACTACCCATCTGGCAAGATCTAAAAGGATAAGGACTTGGTAATTATTTGATATATATAAATATACTGTTTTTTTTTTCTCTCTCTCTCTCTCAACATCTTTATTACAAATTAAGACCGATTCTACACAGGGAAAGGTCTTGAATAGGTAACCCCCCCAACCCTACAGGAGGTATTTTACACATTTCTAGAAGCTTCACAGATACTAATTCACTCCATGGATTACTTGCAAACCGATGTTTCAATAATTATCATCTTATCAAAGACAAAGTTTTATATTTCGAATATATTTCGAATTAATGTCTATAAAGAACTTTATGAATGTATTGCCCATGATTCTCTTCTCCCATTGCATACTCCGTCTTCACATTATTATAACTATATTAGTTTAACGTATTTCGTAACTTTATTTACAGCCGTACTATACAAGTACAGAACCGTCCATGCTGGCGCATAAAAGCTTTTTAAAAAAGTTTACTAACCAGACTACACGATGGGGGCTACTTAGTATCTAGAGAATGTCACGTCTCAAACTACCTTCGTGTTTTCTTTATGGCATATAAAGAAAACTATTTCTTTTAGTACAACTTCTTCACTAGTAAGCCTCAATTTAAAACATATGGGCATGTTACAGAAGTAACAGGCACGGTAACAATAACACAAATTAAAAATATAAATTTCAAAATGCGAAAGATTTTCATCTATTTCTATCTATTCGATTATCAATTTACTTTTTCTTTTTTAATAAGCTTTCTCTTCTTTCTGTATTTCCCAACACCTTCTGTCACTCCTTTCTAATGAACATCACATTCTCTAGAAACTTGAATTTTAAGTCAGTGACCCCTGAATAAATAATAATAATAATAATAATAATAATAATAATAATAATAATAAAGATAGAAAAAAACTTCAAATTCCAAGCCAGCCCAGCAGAAGGCCTCTCTCCCTCGCCTTCCACTCCACAGGCTGCCTACCGCCTTCCCTGCACCTCGGACAAATCTCCTCTTTAACAACCGAACCATATAAATGGGCCCATTAAGGCCTCTCAAAAAGACAGCCGAAAACTACCTGTTATCCTGGTCTCTGAAGTTGCCGCTCAGTCCCTACTCTCTTTTCCCTACTTCTAAATTACAGTTTTTCTTCTTCTTTTTTATTACAGAGCCGCCTGATATTTTAGTCTATTGAGAAACTCTCTCTCTCTCTCTCTCTCTCTCTCTCTCTCTCTCTCTCTCTCTCTCTCAGGCCTGTAAGATACTCTGGGATCATGGGCTCAAAATCTGCTAAATAGCAGTCAAAACTACGGGCATTAGGGAAACGGCGAGGAAAAAAAAAAAAAAAAAAAAAAAAAAAACTGACTGATAGGAAGGGGAGGCAGATTAGAAATATATATATATATATATATATATATATATATAGCTATATATATATATATATAGGGCTATATATATATATATATATTTATTATATATATATATATATATATATATATATATATATATATATATATATATATATATATATATATATATATATATATATATATATATATATATATATATGTATATATATATATATAGCCTACATAGATATGTATGTCTGGTGAGTGTACACATACACATGTATATAAGCAAGTAATGTATATCTCTATCTAACTTAATAGTGTTTTAAAATACTACATTGCCGTTAGATGAAACTAGCCTTATACCACCACACCATTTTACTCCTTGGAAGACGCCATAAACGAGAATTATACTACTTTTAGAAATACTACCTGAACACAATAAAACAAGTTCCTTCGGCGCAGTCGAGTTTTCTGTACAGTGTATAATGCTGTATGAGCCGCGGCCCATGAAACTTTCAGCCACGGCCCGGTGGTGGCCTGCCCTACAGCGTTGCCAGACGCACGATCATGGCTAACTTTAACCTTAAATAAAATCAAAATTACTGAAGCTAGAGGACTGCAATTTGGTATGTTTGATGATTGGTTGGTGGATGGATGATCAACATGCCAATTTGCAGCCCTCTAGCCTCAGTAGTTTTTAAGATCTGAGGGAGGACAGAAAAGCGCGGACGGACAGACAAAGTCATCTCAATAGTTTTCTTGTACAGAACACTAAAAAGTCCTGCAAACAGGGTTCAGTCATATATAAAGCGGCACGCAATTAAAACTACTCATAAGAGGGATAATCAACTTGAAACTTCACTAAATCATGACGAATTCTGACAAGTCAACTGGAATACTGAGTTCTTCTATAACTATTTACACAATAAAAAGTACCAATTTTCAGCGGGGATAAATTATCAATACTCCTCAAAAACTCGCAGAACTAAAGGAAAATACGAACACTCAATATTCTGAGTCTCTTTATAAAGGTTGTGTCCGACACCCATTTTCTGATTCGGTTTAGCAAGAATCTTAATAAGAACATCCCAACTAGCCAATGCTAGAGAGAGAAGAGAGAGAGAGAGAGAGAGAGAGAGAGAGAGAGAGAGAGAGAGAGAGAGAGAGAGAGAGAGAGAGAGAAGACTAAACCAAATAATCCATTAGAACGATTTATGTTCCATTACACCAAAGTTCGGGAAAGCAACAGCCTATATTCCACCTCAGTGGAGAAAGGACTTCACTTAATACAAGACAACGGGTATCTGCTTCTCATGAAATATTTTAACCCTTCAACTCCTCGTGAAAAGTTTAAAAGGTTTTTCTTTCGTTCCACTCATCATGATTTTTCCTTTATTTCCATTAGGGCCAAATAACAACCACAGCTGGAGTCCCCAGAACGTAATGAAAGAACGCAGGGGGTTTCATTCAAATGAACTCGCTTCCCATTTATGCCCGAACTCAATAAAAACCGGAAAACAATCATTGTTCCTCTTAAATGGGAAAAACCAAAAGCAATAATACTTCAATTTCAGCGGACTCTATGAAGGCTCGGAATCGATGTCACAGCCACAGAGGGATGTCATCATGGAAGCCGAAACAAAAGCACAATGGTCCTGAGAGGCGACTTTTCATGGGGAGGGCACCAACGAAGCTTGAGTAATGTCTGTGGGTATTTGCCAGAGACATTTCCATTTTACATAGGCCACACATTCTTCAGGTGTCCTGGTTAATTTTGCAACTGAAAGAGGCTGTTCTACGCAAAGGGAGATGAAACAGACCCTAAAGTATCCATCTCCGATAGATTTGCCAAGGCATGCGCTCCAAAGGCCACAGAGAGATGGTCGCTGGTTTGAAAGAGGGACAAAGAGAACCATGCGATCCTTCTGAAAAGATTAAGCTGCACAAACACCATCACCAGTGAGGCCCCACAGAGCCATTAATTTTATATAGCTGGGCCAAACATACGCATGATCTACTGCAGTGCTAGAAGTCAAGTGGTCAGTGACAACGTGAATTCGTTAAAAAGATCTTCTGAAAGTAGTGAACTAAAAGTGTAAGCATTCTCTCTCTCTCTCTCTCTCTCTCTCTCTCTCTCTCTCTCTCTCTCTCTCTCTCTCTCTCCCCTCATATATCAAACAATCACTTGAAGAGATAAGCATGAATACCCTACTGTCAACCATAAGGCCCTATCAAACGTACCTATCGCATAACATAGTGACGTCACTAGAATGTAACACGTCTATTCGTGACTCACTTCTCTTACTTTCTCAACAAAGAGCAAGACAGTATACCAGTCTCTACTCTAAGGACCGTGGAACATACTCCTTGACTCTCTCTCTCTCTCTCTCTCTCTCTCTCTCTCTCTCTCTCAAGAAAGATAGTAAAAACAATTCCAACTGGTCTTCTAATCCTCATCTAATTCCTCCAAACTCTTTCCCGCTTTCCTCACGATACATAAGAGAAGAAAAGAAGAGTCTGTTCAACAGCTGGCCGTAGGTAACGAATTTCAGCCCGAAGAGTTTTCCTTCCCTCTGCGAGCACGCATGGACAGCAAAACTGCACGAACCCCTGGGCGTACACACACACACCCACTCTCCTAATTGGGTACGAACTCTTGTGCAGCCCCATGTTATCCGAGGGACGAGAAAAGATCAAAAACATCCCCACCACTTCGGGGGAGCCTGGGCTACGCCTAGCAACACACGTATACAGTTACGCGTTTTATGTGTGTATTTAGCTTCGCTCTCTGGCCTGTCAAGTTCTTCGTTCTGTTCGTTTTACTTGCAGCCTTTGGTGGTAATGTTTATATGGCATTTATCAATTACTCTCTCAAGTTCAAACACCGTGACTCTTTTTACATTCACAAACATTATATCTAAAATCTGCATTGAAAGGGCATACGTACGGCAGAGTCGGTATCAACCTATACCTCTCTTGAAAGCCGAATGGTTTTTTTACCGTCTCTGAAGTCGTCGGTAGACACAGTCGAGCGTTCGACTCTCCCAGGTGTCGAGTCGTTTATCAGTCAAAATTTCCCTTCGGTGGAATTCCCGAAGTAGGGCGAACTGGATATGAAACATTTGTAGCTTAATGTTTGTGAGCAGTTTTATAAGTGCATGTATGTATATGCATAGGTGTATATATAATTATATACACTTAAAGCGTTTCTTTTATTTAACTCAGTAATGCGAGTATATCATAATATCGATCTAGGCAACAACAACGGAAGCAATAATATAAAAAATAAAAAATTCCGACGTCAAGAAAAAAAAAAGGAATAGAATAAAGATCAACCAAATAAAACACCAGAAAGAAACGACAGCAAAACCGACTAAATGAAGGCGAAGAAGCGCAACGCATCCCCCGTCATCCCGAAAGATCGGCTCCATTGAAATCGGGAGACACTGACGAAAACAGGAACAGAATTGAAGCGTCGGAGTGACGGGAAATGACCCAATTACGGCCATTTCGGAGTGGAAATTGGGTGCCTTAACCACCAATATGGAGGAAACTTTCAAGAGAGAGAGAGAGAGAGAGAGAGAGAGAGAGAGAGAGAGAGAGAGAGAGAGAGAGAGAGAGAGAGAGAGAGTTTTTTTTGCCAGAGCTCACGAAAAGTTTTCCTTTCATTACTGTCGAGGCTGGAATTTATCTCTTTCTGGAGTGTTACAACAGAACGGGAAACTTAGCATTTGTATTGTATTTGTTTACAAGTACACGAACACACACACACACACACACACACACATATATACATATATATATAATAAATATATATATACATATATATATATATATATATATATATATATATATATATATATATATATATATATATATATATATATATATACATATATACACACACACACTCACCGACCCTCCTTTTCCACATGGGTGTCTACAAGGCTTTTAGGATGAGGGTGCTTGGCCCATGTCCTTCTTCAACCAGACCGCGACCTACGATAATCGCCTAACTACCGGGTACATCATCGACACCTTAGGTCAGCAGAAGAACTTTGACCTTTTCAGGGAAAGCCTCATTCGTCGACAGCTGTCTGCGATCGAGATAAACGGTATCGCTAGTAAAGCAAGGTTGATAACTACTGGACCACGAACCGTTATATAATAAAACCCAATGTATGTCATTTGCTCTTTCTGTGTGTAGCAGCAACAATCTACTGGCATATATACGTATTATAACTGGCATATCACAAAGGAAAAATTTATAACGCATTAAAGCCTTTCGAATACTGTCCACAAAGGAAAATGAAACTAACGGAGTGGTATTGCCTTTCTTTTATACTGTATATTCGACTTACTGTATGTTCGTGATTCAGTTATACGTGTGCATGTAACTGTTTTGAGCTAATTATATATATTACCTTTATTATATATATATATATATATATTCTATATGTTCGTGATTCAGTAATTAGGTTCCAACTTATTTTATGAACGGTGTGTGTGTGCAGATATATATACATATATATATATATATACATATATATATATATATATATATATATATATATATATATATATATATATATATATATATATATATATATATATATATACATTTACATGAATATAAGTTATATATGCTCTGTCATTGAATATGTTAGATTTATCACCATTATTTCAGGACGGGTAAACTTCATCAACTACAGCACTATCATTCAAAAAACGAGGTTCCCTTCCAATCCCTCCTCACCCTCACCCACACCCACAACCCAGCCAAAAAAAAAAAAAGAAGTCAATGGAAAAAACATCAGGAGGGAAATCCGTAAACCGAATCAACTGGGACCGGAGATCAAATAACTTGAATCAGCATAGGAAATGCGCACACGGCTGCTTTTTCCTTGCATAGCAAATTGGACAGCTCCGGGCCACGGGGACAAAAAAATCACAAATTACAAATAGGGTCACAATTTACCGGCTCACTGACTACTAGCGCTTCTCTTTTATAACAAGTTTTTTTTCGAGGGGAGAGAGAGAGAGAGAGAGAGAGAGAGAGAGAGAGAGAGAGAGAGAGAGAGAGAGAGAGAGAGAGAGAGAGAGAGCCTTTTCCAATAAAACCCAGATCCTCTAATCACAAAAGGATAAGAAGTAGTATAAGGGCGGATCGGAATTGAAATGTATTTCATCACACGCCAGTGCAGCATTGTCAATTATTTTTTCTTGCACACACACACACACACACACACACACACACACACACACACACACACACACACACACACACACACACATATATATATATATATATATATATATATATATATATATATATATATAGAGAGAGAGAGAGAGAGAGAGAGAGAGAGAGAGAGAGAGAGAGCCTTTTCCCAGGTAAAAGTTGGCTCCATGGGTAACCCAACCAATTACAGACCAAACCCTACACTGCTTCAATTCTAGAATGCGTCTGAGCTTCCTTTGCATAAAACGAAGTAATGTGGGAAAACCATATCTAAATCACATATCACTCCAACAAATAATCAGACGCGAAAGTAAAAGTCAGCCCCTGGCGTTAAAAGTGCATAAACGGAGACTACAGCTCTCTCTCTCTCTCTCTCTCTCTAAGGATGTACAGCAGCAAAATCCCAGCCGTAAATAATCCTCCCCATACCTCTGGAAGTAAAAACCTAGAACAATGCGTACTTTACTTTCCTGTTACTTACCATACACATCGGACAAGAGACTCCCATTCTCTCTCTCTCTCTCTCAGTTAACACCCTCACATAAACTGCGGTTATACCTACCACACTGAATCCTAGGAAATGTGCAGACATTTTAGCTTAAGATAGTTTCTTTTCTGCCATACTTGGTGTTCTCAGAGGGATACATGTTTGCTGTTAATGGTGTCCCAGTTAGTGACGCTCAGCAACGTTGGGATTCGTCAAATCTTGGATGGGTGACCAATGACCAGACATATGAAAGCCAGAAAACGAAGGCACATAAGTTCCCGGAAAGAAAACTTGAAAGTCAAATAAAGACGGTATCATCGCTTCAACAGGAAACTTGTAACTGAATTACATTCAAACTCCTTAGTTAATTAAACTATTGATTAGTGTTCTCAAAAGAAGCAACGAATATACTATACTCATCGAGTACAAGGCGCAGGAAATAGGATTTGTTTTGAAAAGAACTTAATCTGAGACCCGAAAGCAACGCTCACGCAGTCCCTGTGTGCTTCATAAATAGTGGAGCGTATGACGATGATACGAGGATCATAAAGCGGATTATCCAAGGGTGGAGGAAGGTCGTAAATACAGAGCCAAGGCAAATGGTATATACGCTGAAAAAGGATCCATTACATCTGCAACCGTTCCCAGACAAATGCTAAAACCATTAACTCCGAAACAAGCACTTCGTGTAACTGAATACAGCTACGAGAGAGAGAGAGAGAGAGAGAGAGAGAGAGAGAGAGAGAGAGAGAGAGAGAGAGAGAGAGAGAGACGTCTTATTAGGGCGTGTCCGCACTACAGTGAAATACTTCATGAACACACCACCGTTGGAAACTTATTCTGTCCTAAAATGGAAGACTGCAGTATCTGCAAAAATATAAATTTGTGAAAAATGGCAGATACTCGCTTGCTTGCCTTACTACTGATTTTGCAGATACTGCAAATGGGACTCCTTAAATACTCGTGGAAAGCATTGAAGGATCATTCAGAAACTGCAGTAACTTGTGTATTAGTGTTTCACGAGCCCAATAGGTGGCATATCCCAAATTTTGCAGATACTGCAGTTTTCCATTTTAGGGCAGTATTGCATACATATCTCAAAAATAGACTGAATACAAGTTAACGAATTATTTGGTAGTTCTGACGACTGTAACTGGAGAACGGTAATCCACCAAGAATCGTTCTCCAGTTACTATCGTTGATTTGTTTCCAACCTGTTCGTGATGTGCAAAAGTGAAACGTTTCATGAACACACGACCGCCGGAAACTTATTGCACATACATCACAGACACGTTGAATACAAGTTAACGAATTACTTGGTAGCGCTAAAGTGACCTAATTTAGTCCTCCACTATACTGTCGTACAATTGTTTCCATACTGTTTGTGATGAGGTAAGTTGCCGACGCAACGTTTAACATTCCCGAGCATGCATAGACACATATTGCTTGCACACACACACACAGACACACACACACACACACACACACACACACATATATATATATATATATATATATATATATATATATATGTACAATTGTTTCC
>NC_089753.1:21121417-21123917 GCF_040412425.1 Macrobrachium rosenbergii
TATATATATATATATATATATATATATATATATATATATATATATATATATATACATACATACACACACACACACACACACACACACACACACACACACCCACAATTAAGCCATCCACTAACACAGAGTGGCTCCAGAAAAAAATTGAACACTTAAAGATTTATGCTTTTATTGCTCAAGTGTGAATGAGCCACGTGTGTAGTACAGCTTCCAGGACATTAGCCACATTATACACCTACAGAGTAGGCTCAAAAGAAACACAATGAACACACGTACTTACACTAATCATTCCCCCTCATCTTGCATGCATTCTCGCGCTTCGTGGATAAGGTCCTTCCTTTCAACTACGTTTTTTCAGTCTATCTATCCAACTTTTTCTAAGTCTTTAATTCCCTTTTCCCCTTTAACCCTTCTGAATCATACATTCTTCACCAACATAAAATCATCCATTCGCTCGATAAGACCAAACCATATCAAAATAGCGACCCCCTCCTTTCACTTAAGTTACCTTTTTACCACTTCAACGCAGTGTCTAAATTCCCCTACCTTTTCATTTTTCTCATGCATAGTCTTCATCTCAACAACTTCAGCCTTTTTCTTTCATTCGATTTCAACATCTACACTTCACTTCCATAAAGGAGAGTTTGTTCAACAACCCTTCATATATTCGACCTTGCCTTCCGTAACTGGCTTGACTTACCTTGAGAATCGCGTCTTTTCCCATCCCCCTATCATTCTTTACATCTACTCCCATACCCTTGAACGATGCTACCGCTTCCTTTCTCTCCACCGTCCGTATAAATGTGGCGAGAATACCAATCAAACGCGCCCAAATAAGAGCGACGTGCGACAGGATTCCCAACATACCGCACGGTCAAGATTAAAATCAGCAGGCGCCGTCGAGCCACATTAATTTCACTCTTCCTACATGTGAGGTTCGGGGGTTGGAATGTGAAACGGTGGACCGCAATAATAATAATAATAATAATAATAATAATAATAATAATAATAATAATAATAATAATAATAATAATAATAATAATAATAATCTTTACCATGAAGTGCTTAAGTCTGGAAACATTACAAAAGAAAAAAAAAGCGCATGATGAAATACAAACATTAAAATATCATCATTCATAACGTACATTTATCATGAAATAATTCAAAGGATTACAAACAATAAGAATGCATTACGAATTCATCCCAAATTCAGACATACGAATACAGTGAAAATATCGTACCTCTGGGTCGACTTGAATCTATTCAACGTTCAAAGCAAATGTCCCAGATCTTGGTACGTTTTCCTATCTTTCCCAGATCTTGGTACGTTTTCCTATCTTTTCACAGATCTTGGTACGTTTTCCTATCTTTTCCCAGATCTTGGTACGTTTTCCTATCTTTTCCCAGATCTTGGTACGTTTATCTATCTTTTCCCAGATCTTGATACGTTTTCCTATCTTTTCCCAGATCTTGGAACATTTTCCTATCTTTTCCCAGATCTTGGTACATTTTCCTATCTTTTCCCAGATCTTGGTACGTTTTCCTATCTTTTCCCAGATCTTGGTACGTTTTCCTATCTTTTCCCAGATCTTAGAACGTTTTCCTATCTTTTCCCAGATCTTGGTATGTTTTCCTATCTTTTCCCAGATCTTGGAACGTTTTCCTATCTTTTCCCAGATCTTGGAACGTTTTCCTATCTTTTCCCAGATCTTGGTACGTTTTCCTCTCTTTTCCCAGATCTTGGAACGTTTTCCTATCTTTTCCAAGATCTTGGTACGTTTTCCTATCTTTTCCCAGATCTTGGAACGTTTTCCTATCTTTTCCCAGATCTTGGAACGTTTTCCTATCTTTTCCCAGATCTTGGTACGTTTTCCTATCTTTCCCAGATCTTGGTACGTTTTCCTATCTTTTCCCAGATCTTGGAACGTTTTCCTATCTTTTCCAAGATCTTGGAACTTTTTCCTATCTTTTCCCAGATCTTGGAACGTTTTCCTATCTTTTCCCAGATCTTGGTACATTTTCCTATCTTTTCCCAGATCTTGGACGTTTCCTATCTTTTCCCAGATCTTTTTTCCTATCTTTTCCCAGATCTTGGTACGTTTTCCTATCTTTTCCCAGATCTTGGAACGTTTTCCTATCTTTTCCCAGATCTTGGAATGTTTTCCTATCTTTTCCCAGATCTTGGTACGTTTTCCTATCTTTTCCCAGATCTTGGAACGTTTTCCTATCTTTTCCAAGATCTTGGAACGTTTTCCTATCTTTTCCCAGATCTTGGTACGTTTTCCTATCTTTTCCCAGATCTTGGTACGTTTTCCTATCTTTTCCCAGATCTTGGTACGTTTTCCTATCTTTTCCCAGATCTTGGTACGTTTTCCTATCTTTTCCCAGATCTTGGTACATTTTCCTATCTTTTCCCAGATCTTGGTACGTTTTCTTATCTTCTCCCAGATCTTGGAACGTTTTCCTATCTTTTCCCAGATCTTGGAACGTTTTCCTATCT
>NC_089753.1:21128917-21156417 GCF_040412425.1 Macrobrachium rosenbergii
TCTCTCTCTCTCTCTCTCTCTCTCTCTCTCGCTCTGCTGGTTGAAGTTCGTAAACGACGGGGAGTTTTGGCAACATCAGAAGTCATCCCAATTTTTCATAGCCAGTAGAGTTTGTGGTGACGACCGCAGGTCTGCCTATACAGAGATGTTCCCAAGATCATAGGGCCCAACGATCGTATAAGTGGCCCCATCCCCTTCTGGACCATCAAACACACGAAATCCAGGCAACAAAAGAAGGGAACCTCCTCCCCAACCCAAATTCACCAGGGAAGGAACCCGAAATAATGCCTAAACTAAATGGGTGTCGCAAAATAACTTCTGTCGTGATGATATATACCAAATGAAAGGAGGCAGCACTATAAAATACGACGTAAACAATTGTGATAAATGAAGAAAAACATACAGCAGGTTGTGATTAAGCACGTAATAATCAGAGTTAGTAATCAAATCCACGTCACAGGGAAATCTTTAAATTCCAAGCTGCATTTTTTTCCCACAACGAAAATACAAATTTAAAATTACATTCTCTATTGCTCCCCAAGACAAAACAGCAAGTTACCGTTTTAACTGTATTTCTAAAAAGAGAAGATATAACGAATTTCCACTCACTCAAAGTCATCATTTACACTCATGTCCAACTTTGAGGACGTACATGACTTTTGAAGAGAAATAGACTAAGTACCCACAAGACGTAATAGAAGTCGTTTTTTCTTTTCTTCCTCACTCCCACCTACCATGAAAACAAAATCAACTGACAATCATGGAAAACTTAACACTTCATAGTAGGATTTCAATCACGGGTTTCTCGTACAAATCGCATGAAAAGGTAAAGAAAATTCATATATAAATATGGTATAAAAGTCCCAGTGTTTAAATTTTATGTAAGGCGATAGCCCCAAAAGTCTCTTAACCATTTCGTAATATTTTTGCAAAGGCTTTCCACTCAAAGCCTTGAAATCCCAACGGAAATGATTAAAGAAGTCCTCCTTCCCTGGCGGAATTCGAGATTACAGTGGTTCGTAAACCCTGACAGATCGTTACACCACCACGATGGTGCATCATGAACTCTCATCAACAGCCATTATCATCACTTCAACTGTAGCACAAACTATACCTCCACCACCACCATATGACCTGAATTCCAGTATCTTCGAATACCACTTCAAGCGTGATCGATTTCCCTTCAAGTATTTACTTCCTGACTCCTCTCTTCATTCAGCCACTCCAGAAGAACACCAAACAAAGGTTTTCTGAATGAAACAAGACGCGTCTGTCTGTATGTCTGACTGTGTGTGTCTCTCGTATTTCGTATACATTTTTCCATATCCCTGGTGACAACCAGCCCTGACAAGTGTCTTCTCTCCCTTGACCACGGGATTTGCAAGTTGCCTTTATTCCCTGGAAATTCCTCCGTGTACCCTGACGGCTATTTTGTTTTGATAAGATTTCGGACGGTATAAGGTCTCCTTCTCTTTCAAAATTCACGTTTTACCAAGCATTGTATGTTTCTTTAATTCAGTAGATATATTGCTGTCGTTACCTGCCATACGTGTTCGATGGTCAGTGACAAGAATTAGTAAAAAAATAAACCGATGGTTAGAAAAGAAAATTAGGATATTTGACAAAAAAAAAAAAGGTCAAAATACTTAGAAAATTAGGATATACCAAAATATATTTTTTTAAAATTTACCTGCAATACGTGTTCGATGGTCAGTGAAAAGAAAATTGGATAAACCAAAATATATTTACAAAATTATTTTTAAAAAAAATACGTGGATATTTGACAAAAAAAAAGGTCAAAATCAAAATATATTTACAAATTATTTTTAAAATTTACGTGTTTTCCTAAAATTTACAAAAAAGGTCAAAATATATTTTACCAAAATTATTTTCTTAAAATTTACCTGCAATACGTGTTCGATGGTCAATGACAAGAAGAGTGAACCCATAGAAAATAAAACAAAAAAAAAAAATTAGGATATTTAAAAAAAGGAATGAACCCAAAATAGGATATACACAAAATTATTTTTTTAAAATTTACCTGCAATACGTGTTCGATGGTCAGTGACAAGAAGAGTGAATAAACCCTTAGAAAATTAGGATATTTGACAAAAAAAGGTCAAAATATATAAACAAAATTATTTTTTGAAATTTACCTGCCATACGTGTTCGATGGTCAATGACAACTAGAGTGAAAAAACCCTTAAAAAATTAGGAAACTTTACAAAATGGGTTAAATCCCATTTACTAAAATTATCTTCTTAAAATTAACACGCAAACACACACAAGCACATCCCCAGAGCTGCACTTTGTCATGAATAAGGGTGCAAGTGACCTTTGTCGCTTATGACCTCTGACCTACCACTCGACCTTCTTTCCAGTTCTCGTGATGTGAGGACTTCTTCACAAAGAACCATTTGCAATTCATCAAAAATCATTTTTAATCAGCTTTACAAAATATTAAAGCAATCAGGAATTAAAGTAGAACTGCAAATTCAACGTGCTTTTACTTACATAAATATTATAGTGGAAACATTTTTACTGTGCAAGCACGCATAAACAAATGATCAACAAAAGCTGGAATAGAATAAAATATACAATTTAGGCCGAGGCCAAGCCCTGTGACCTATGAGGTCATTCAGCGCTGAAAGGAAAATTGAGAGTAAAAAGGTTTGAACGGTGTAACAGGAAGAAAACCTCGCAGTTGCACCATGAATCAACTGCTGGGAGATGGCGGAAAGTAAGATGGAAGGAGAATATGAACGGGGTCCAGTAAAAGCAATGAAAGGGGTTGCAGCTATAGGGTCCGAAGGGACGCTACAAAGAACCTTCAGTAATGCCTGCAGTGCACCGCGCGTGAGGTGCACTGACGGTCCCACGGCCTCCCCCGCTCCACCCTCTACGGGACGAACAAAAGCTAAACCAGACATAATATGACAATTCACGTCGGCTTTCCCAAAGACATGACTTCTTCACCTCACGGTCATCATCTTTCGATGCTCCATTAATACTGAAGGAAGCGATTCCCATAATCGCTATTCGTAAGAAGAATAATCGCTATTCGTAAGAAGAAGTAGGAAAACTCTCTCGCCACGACAACCAGGAAGGTAAAAGAGAGGAGGAGGAGGAGGAGGAGGAGGAGGAGGAAGAAGAGGAAAACGAAATTGCTCTGTCAAAATCTTTTCCTAATAAAAAGAAGCCGGAACCCGAAGAGGCATCGCATTGCATGATCTCGGAAACAATTGAATCTGCAACTTAAAACAGCGTACGAGGAACGAGAGGGAGACAGGGACGCCCGCTGTAAACCAGCCAGGATCCCTCCCCTCCTTGGTCGAATTGCTTTTCTTCTTCCTTTCTTTCCAGAGAGAGAGAGAGAGAGAGAGAGAGAGAGAGAGAGAGAGAGAGAGAGAGAGAGAGAGAGAGTTTCTATAACGGATCGTTTTCTCTTCGTTCTTTTCTGTCCACTGCGTAAGGATTCATTTGTTTGTTTTGTTTCTGTATCAAACAACACACATACATACATAAAAATATAACAAACACACATATAAATATAACATTTATGTATAAAAATTTTTTTTTCATTTCTACACGCGACATATTTTTACTGTCTAGTATAAGACCACAAATCTCGTTTAATAATAATAATATATATAAATATATAATGCGGCCATTATGGAATTCCTTTCCTTCCTTTGACTTGTTTGGGTGTTAAGTAGTTAAGTGACCTGGACGAACATTGTTTCTGTTTGCAATGGCCTAATTGTACATACTTGAATTTATTTTTTTCTTCACTTTGCTTTTGTGAGAGCTTTCTTTGCTCAGCCGTTTTGTGCTCTTTTAGTTTGTGCCCCGAAGATGTGTTAAAATACACGAAAGTACTTGGCATTCTGTCTTTTCATTTGAACTTTCCCATTGGCTTCAGCTAATAAACAAAATCACGCGCTTACTTTTGTGATTTTGTGATTTCTTAGTGCATATATATATGTATATATATACATACATATATATTATATATATACATATATGTATGTATTATATATATATACACATACACGTGTGTATATATTCACGTATACAATTTAACAGCAGGAAAAAAAAAAAAAAAAGGCTTTGAGGCAGCCGATTTAACACTTCAGACTTTATTTGTTTTATAACACGAGGAGACAAAGCGAGACTTTTCGATGAAGAAACAATTACTCAACAATAAATAAAATATAAAATAAAAAGGTAAGATACTTATAGCTATTATTTATCTTATGATTCTTTGTCAAATATTACCAGGTAATAAACCTAATCCCAAAAGCATCATTTACATTTTCTAATACCCCTGACCACCCTCCTTTCATTGCGCATGCCCAAGCGCGTCGGTGCGCATGCACTTTCTCCATGCGCGCGCATCAAAACAGAGACGTACAACGCATGAAAAAAAAAAAAAAAAAAAAAAAAAAAACTCTGTCAACAATAATCCCACGAGGACAAAAGCCACAAGAAACTTTTTTCTTTGGGGGGGGGGCATCTATCCAACTCCATCCAAGTCCGACGCTCTCTCATCGTCTAGTCTCTGCTATTATTCATACCTCATCTCTCGAGATTTTTATTCCATCACCAGGCCAAAATGGTCTGCAAAAGATCATTTCATCACTCAAGTGGTCTCGGTACAGAGAGAGAGAGAGAGAGAGAGAGAGAGAGAGAGAGAGAGAGAACACCAACGCCCCTCTAGTACAGAAGCAAGGCAATAACTCGATAAATCTGATGATATTTATTTTAAGAACGCAGAAACCCTAATTTAAAAATCTTCAGAACTGGACAATCCAGAGTATGAATAATAATAATAATAATAATAATAATAATAATAATAATAATAATAATAATAATTTGAAGGATACTGACATAACATACCTTATGGGAGTAGAGATCATTCACTGCAATATCATTAATCAGTCACTGACAACTCACCTGCAAAGATAAAAAGTAAATGTAAGAATTAAAACGAAAATCACCAAATCAAGCACTGGATGCTATAACTAGAGAGAAATGAATGCTATGTACTAAAGAGCGCACACTATGGACATATTACATAAGAAAACAATTTTATCAAAGACATTGAAATCAGCGATTACTGCGTAAACATGCCATCAAAAGATTCATTCTGCATCTGGAATCAACAATAAAAATGCTAAGAGAGAGAGAGAGAGAGAGAGAGAGAGAGAGAGAGTAATAATGTGTAAGGAATGAAAGACAGCAAAGTAGTATAAACAAAATCTACGGTACCGTACGTGCGAGCTATATATAGCCGAGGCAACGTCTGCTGAGGGACATTCAAAGTACACACGCACACATACAAGCGTGCGTGTGCACATACACACACAAGCACGTACACATACAAACGCCTAGCGTACTTTGAGGGGAATCGCTTTGATAAGATGAGATGGGTCCGTCCACTCACTGGCAGAGGGAAGGAAACAAGGAGTCTTTGGTTCTTTTCCTCCGATTCCTCCACTTCATTCAACTCTGGTCTTAGTCTCATATCTCCTACGTTAATGTAAGGCCGCATCCTTATGTACACACACACACACACACACGATTCTCAGAACGAGATGAAGTTGCTGGACCCAAGCCCTAGACTTAGGGCAGCGGGCTGGGATCGAACCACGAATTTTACTATAGCTCACAGACAAAAATGTACGTCAAAACATTTCCCAGGGACGCAAAAACGAAAAGAGAGAGAGAGAGAGAGAGAGAGAGAGAGAGAGAGAGAGAGAGAGAGAGAGAGAACAGACGCGTGAACTCCAAAAATCCGACGGAAGGCTCCCGCCCGACCCTTCACTGCGATGTTGAGCAAATGTGTACGAGTTCGGGAAGCGTCTGCTGCGCCTACAAACACAAACAAGCTCGCTGGGGCGGAAGTACACAGCACACGGACGGCCATAGGAGGAGAGAGAGAGAGAGAGAGAGAGAGAGAGAGAGAGAGACTAACGGACGGCCAGGCAGTCCGGAAGAGTCTAGGGGGAAAAAAATGGACCTCTTCAATCTAGACTTTGGGGTGTGTGTGTTTTTTTTTTTTTTTTTTTGAAAAAAAAAGTGGCACAAAAGGGGAGGAAAGGAATACAGCCCGAATGGGAATCAAAGCGAGGAACATATCGTCTGTCCAAAATTGGCGTTGTGACTTCCCATCAATATCAAGCCACGTCGAAGCGTCCACCAGAGAGAGAGAGAGAGAGAGAGAGAGAGAGAGAGAGAGAGAGAGAGACTTCGGTTATATCCGATGTCAACTTCGATAACGCAGCAATAAATATAAGATTACTTACCACTATATATCGAAACTAATAGTATATGTAATATATATGGTATCTACATAACACAGACAGCCGACAAATAACAAAAACACTCTTACAACTCTCGATGACAAGAAAAAAAAAAAAAAAAATCCGTAGTGCAAAGAGGCAAAACCGGTTTGTTCCTCCTCTATGAAAACCGGTTAGGCAGAGTAGGCGTAACCGAAATGAAAACCACTTACTACGCTCTCACTGCTTAATATGCTGCCTAATCCACTTCTTAGGAAGGGATGATGACACCACTCTCCCTTCCTTCTCTGTCTGTTTGTCTGCCTGTATTCGCTGAGCAGCACCACCGATGTGCGGTAAATGTGCCTCGCTGTCGAACTCCTGGGTTCCAGAGGTTCTTTATTTCTCACACCTTTGGACTGTGGAACAGCCTCCCTACTGAGGATGCTGTGCAATTGGAACTTCAGAAGTTCAAGCGAAGGTGCAAAGCATTACTACCCTAATACTATTCCTCTTGCATTTTAATACTTTTGTATCTATTTACTAATGTATTTGTTTTTTTCTTTTTAATAAGTGAGATCTCTTCTTTCTGAATTTCCCTTTACCTCCTCTTACTTCCTCCTGATGAACACGTATTCTTTGGAAGCTTGAATTTCAAGTCAATGGCCCCTTTGGTGGACTTGTTCCAAATGAATGGGGTTCATCTTCCGAATAATAATAACAATAATAATAAAAACAATAAAGATACTGAACTAAGATAATAATAAAAATCAATGCATCTGATACACGCTTAAAGAAAAAATTAAGAATTTAAACACTCTCTCCCTCTCTCTCTCTTCAGTCCCCAAATGCATCCACTTTTTAGCCTTTTACTCTACGAACATTCCCGCTTCCTCTCTCCCAATCTTGCTGTCCAACACCTCTAACTGTTAATTCTAGTGCAATTATTTTTTCACTCTTCTGCACGTTGACTGTCCAAAAGTGCTCCTGTGCTTGGGTTGACAGCCTAAATATCATAAATAAATCTACAGTCCCATCTCTCTCTCTCTCTCTCTCTCTCTCTCTCTCTCTGTATATGTAAGTGCATATATATTTATGTGTATATATATATATAATAAATATATATACATATATATACATATGTGTGATTACGTGTTTGCGTTCGTGTCTTTGAGAGAGAGAGAGAGAGAGAGAGAGAGCGTGTTTGAGAGAGAGAGAGAGAGAGAGAGAGTCTTTGAAACGAAGAAACCGAGAACATCAGGTGAAAAGATCTGGGGAGAAGCATGGCGGCTCCCACATAAATCCGAATCAGAAAATAATCTCCTCCTCAGCGTCAAATCCTCGAGAATCGCAGAAACAACATAAATCTATTTCCCCAGAGAGAGAGAGAGAGAGAGAGAGAGAGAGAGAGAGAGAGAGAATGCAAGCACCACCAGCCAAAGCGATGTAAAACCCTCTTTCACAACTCGCCGTCAGGTCATAACAATGATTCAAGTCGCTTTTCAAGTTGCCTGGCCACAAACTGCAAAAATCCCAGGGTCTGGCATGCAAGCACGCGCGCGCGCGCGCGCGCGCGCAGACACAAACGACGCAAGCAAACATGCAAGCACACAAAAGGATCCAAGGTCTTTTTGATGTAATAAATGTTTACCAACACAATGTCCCCTTGGCCCCGTCCGCCATGACAGAGGGCCCTCTCGTAACTCTCCATTTCTTTTTTGCTTTCGTGCTCACGCTGTCAAAGGACAGAGAAACAAGAATGCGTAAAGGGGGCGCACAAAGAAGGAAAGAGGATGAAAGGGGAAGAGGAAATATTAACGATACGGCAAGAAGAGTAAGGGGTGGGAAAAGAAAGGTGGCAGCTGTGATTGTCCCGTGAAGGGAAATCTTCAGAAATTTCTTAAGTCGGTTCCTTATGAATACTTTTCTAAAATCGTTCACACGCAAAAAAAAAAAAGAAAAAAAAAACACTGCTTCAGTTCAAACAAACAGTCCCTCAAGTTTTCTAAATCAGTTCATGCAAACAGTTCTCTAGGACACCACACACAATTCCCCACAAGAGCTCACGTAAACAATTCTATATAAGAGATCGCATAAACAGTTCTCAACAACAGCTCACACAATACCTTACAAAGGATCACATGAAAGACAGTTCCCTAGAGCAGCGGACACACACAGAGAGTTGGCTATTAAAAAAAAAAAAAAGAACCATTTCTCCCAGATTGAATCCGAACCATATTCAGGTAAACAGGGTCCTTATCAGCCCATTAACCCGACCCCAGCTGCACACGACAACCTCTCCCATACTTGGCCTTCGAACCTTCGCTTAATCACAAGTCAATTATGCCCTCATCAGATTCGTCCCTGGCCGCCATGGACCGACTGGCTGTTTGTTGCCAATTAAGGCGGAGAGCGAACATCCCCACCAACACACCAAGTCACACACACACACTCTACACAAGCATTCGGTCCGCCATATGACATGACCAATCAACTGGGAGTGCGGGAGGCTATTTCACGCAGCGTCCGATCATCGGTAATTGCCGCTGCGTCAACAAGTCGGCAAACGGGCCAGTTACATGACATCATCATTAGCGTTGCCATAGCGGCAGACGGATCCTCTGTGTTGCCATGAAAGGGTTGCAGAGGTCAGCCACGAAACTCTTGACCTCATCAGAGCTACAACAAACATAAAACCATCAAAGGTATGCCCCCAGTTTTATTATTATTATTCGGAAGATGAACCCCATTCATATGACCAAGACCACAGGGGCCACTGATTTTGAAATTTGAAATTCAAAATGTAACAGAAAACACAGAAAGGGACCAGTTATTAGAAAAAAAGAATTTAAAATACTAATAAATAAATACATAAAAATTTAAGAAAAATACGAGGAGGTTTGTTTCAGGGTAGCAGTGCACTAAATGATCGAATTTCCATCCAGTAATCCATACAAGATTTAGATGTCTATGGCTCACTCCGGCGAGATACCTCAGTGGAATGTCTCGAAGCGAGCCAATTAATCCAGCCAGTGTCTCAATTAAACGATCTGCGAGCATATGATGACGGTGGCGTTTGCCTGCATGTGTGGTTCTAATCAACCCAAGCCATTACCATGCGATGCACTGACGGCCACCCAGAGAGAGAGAGAGAGAGAGAGAGAGAGAGGGAGAGAGGGTGTGTCGACCAAGAGATGTTGGGTTGATACATTACACTCGATGCTCCGTATTATACATTTGCCAACAAGCTTGTGATTTTTGTGCGGTGTGTGTGCTTGTTTGTTACGAAGATTGGGCAAAACGCAATGAATCGATGTTACAGCAAATTCGAATACTGGTGGGCCTCCACAGATCTTGGGCCCCCTGACTGGCATTTAGTTCTGGGAGATCGGATCCAAGTAAGTGAAATGGGGGTGATAAGAAGGTAACATTAGCAAGTGACAACGTCTTACTATGTTTATATTTACTCTCCCTTAAGCAGAAACGAACGGGCTACCACTCTAATACAACGTGACTAATTATAATCGTCTGGTGTCAAAAATATTACGGTCACTGACGCTGATCTCATAAGGAGATAAAGAGCGGATACAAGCAAACCAGTGGGGTGTATGGCTGAACTCAGATTGGCCGATCACGTGCCATGCATCTATTTGACAATTCGCTGAGCTGGCAGTGCTGTGGTGCGTAATGTTACAGTTCTTGGTGTTGATATAGCCTCCAAGCTCAACTTAATACAGAACTGAACGTTGGCAGACGCTTCTAACCTTATCTCTAAGAAAAACAGCTCTCGGGTTTATTTTCTTGTCGTTGATAAGAGTAGCTATAGAATAGAATACAGAGTTTCGACCAAAGACCAAGCACTGGGACCTATAAGGTCATTCAGCGTTGAAACGGAAATAGACAGTAAAACGTCTGAAAGGTGTAACAGGAGGAAAACCTCGCAGCTGCACTTTGAATCAATTGCTAGCAAAAGGTTGGAACGGAAGATGGAAGGAAGAGAATATGAACGGAGGAAATAACAGTAAAAGGAATGAAAGGGGTTGCATCTAGGGGCCGAAGGGACGCTGCAAAGAACCTTAAGTAATGCCTACAGTGCACTGCATGAGGTGCACTGACGGCACTAGCCCCCTACGGAGAAAAGTAGCTGTGGTTTCGCCGACTGTGGGAAGACTTCAGGTCTGACATTATGATCCGTAACCTTTTCAAGGTTAAAGGTCATGAGGCACTTTGCTTCATTCGCCTTAAAATTGTGGCATACTTTGTGGTGTTAAGGAAGACGGCCCGTGCGATTAAACAAATCATTACAAGCACTCTGTGCACAAGGCTTCTGAATCAATGACAATCGGGATTATCTAGTTTATAGCAGAAATATGTATCTTATTAATTTTATCAGCTTCTTCCATGAAAATATTTGCCAGTTGTTTATTATGACAATAAAGGATGTTTACAAGAATGCGGATACAGGAATACAGAAAGAGAAAAGAATGCGGATACAAGAACACACACAGAAAGTAATGATTCTTGTACATGTAAGAGAAGAGTTAATACTGTATATAAAGAATGAACGCCAGACTTTCATCATTCAACACAACCTACATGATAGGGGAAGGCTCAACATAAAAAAAAAAAAAAACAGATCCGTCAGACTGACCCCGTTGGGTAGCGTTAGGGCAAACTGTCAGCTTTGCTAATAGCTTCACCAAAACAAGACTCACTCTCACACGGATGTGTGTGTGATGGGGCATTGCCTTTGAAAAGAGATCAGGAGTTTTGCCGACTCTCTCTCTCTCTCTCTCTCTCTCTTCTCTCTCTCTCTCTCCTCCTCTTCTCCTTCTTCGTCTTCTCTCTCTCTCTCTCTCTCTCTCTCTCTTCTTCTCTCTCTCTCTCTCTCCTCCTTCTCTTTCTCTCTCTCTCTCTCTCTCTCTCTCTCTCTCTCTCTCTCTCTCTCTCTCTCTCTTCTTCTTCTTCTTCTTCTTCTTCTCTCTCTCTCTCTCACACACACACACAGTTCATCAGAGATTGCTCGTGCTGTAGGCTGGTTTAATTTTAGGGAATTGAGGCTGTCAAACCAACCACTGAGACACTTTCGTCCTTCCAACGCTTAAGATACTGTAAAGTGGGTGTTAAGAGTGGTTGAACAACAAGATAAAGAGATCGAGAAAATAAAGGAAATGAGGTACAAGGATATAAAGGTGGAATTGGGAGAAAACCCCCAGCTGTAGTAAGAAGTTACCAGTTAGAGAAGTTGGACAGCAAACTGGAATTGAAGCAAGTAAAAGACTAAGTAGTGGGTACAGCTATGAGACAAAGGGACGCTGCAAACACCGTTTTCTTGCCTAGACACAAGTAAGGTGCACTGTCGGCACTAGCCCCGCCCCCCTTCCCTCCTTCTTCGGAGGCATTATCCAACAGAACTGTCTCCCAAGTTTGATTTAACTGTCCTTAATCAATCAGAGATGATATTAGAAAAAAAATACCGGATATACTACCTAATGAGTAATGATGACCATAACTGTTGCAACGCCAACTACAAAAAACAAACCACCAATCAACCAGATGCCACAGGTCATTTCAGCGACCCCATAACCCATTCTTAAGTCACACCTGATGTCTCTGCTTTCCATACTTGTTAAAAATAAAATCCGATTCCGCGTACAGGAGGGCCTCGACGAGGTAACCCCTACTCCCGAAGGGGTGGAGCCTTCTTCGTGTACGGCTACAGGTAATTCACCTATAAATATAAAACTTTGACACATGCGTCTGTACAAACATTCTCTCTCTCTCTCTCTCTCTCTCTCTCTCTCTCTCTCTCTCTCTCTCTCTCTCTCTGACAACGAACAAGCGCGTAAGAGAAGCACAAGAAGCGAGCGTGTACCGCGAACAATTAATCGCCATTAAGGTTAATGAATGGAGAGCCTGCAACAGGTGCACCGTATGAATGAAATTAGATGGCTTATTGCACACGTAACAATGTATACGCCTTTTAGCAAGAATACCCTTCAGGATGAGACATAAGCATAGAGCGCGCAGGCACGCAACCATGCAAGCACGCACTTTGGGTCTTTCTGGAGTCCGCTGGGTACGAAACGTCCCCATGTCTGCCAATTTCATTAACCGAGCGAAGTCCCGGATAAAAGGGAAGGTTCAGCGCTGGGTTCGCGGCCTTGCAGTCTGGTGCGGGCGGGTCACGGGTCACAGGGCGGCCCCAAAGCTCCGCAGAGTAAGATTTAGGCAGTCTCGCTTCGTGGGAGAAGAGACTCCCTGAAGACGCTTAGTCTGGAATAGCGTTTTATGGCTCTCTCTCTCTCTCTCTCTCTCTCTCTCTCTCTCTCATACATATATTCTTTATATTTCCTTTATATGGGGCTTTCCATAATCGTCATTTGACCTTTGGTGCTGTGAGAGAGAGAGAGAGAGAGAGAGAGAGAGAGAGAGAGAGAGAGAGAGAGAGAGAGAGAGAGAGATACTCTTGTTTGCCAAGTATGATACAAAATGTATACACACACATAAGCATGCAGCAATATCCCTATTTACTGTCAATCTCTAACGAAGATTACCAACCACACACACACACACACACACACACACACACACACACACACACACACACACACACAGAGTCTAGGCTATGGCCCAACCTTCCACAACATTTTAGCAAAATTCATCCATCGACAAACGTGCAAAAGGACAAAGTAAAATAAAAAAAAAAAGATGATAAAATCTGTAACAAACAGGACATCCTTAAAATAAGACAATGTACAATATTAGTTTCGAACCAAATACCTGAAATACCTTAAATAGTAATAGCAGGAATAAATAAAATCTCTAAAGAGAGAAGGAATAAAAAAGACTACATATCATCCAGAGTATACGAAAACTAATGGATAAAATCCCCTGAATATCACAAAAACATCCCTGAAAAGGGAAAACGACCATACAAAAATCCCTAGCAGAAAAACCTAAATTCCCTGAAACGCGGAAACGAATAAATAAAATTCTCGCTGGCAGGTCAAAAAGAATATAAAAAATGCCTAAAAATGTTTATAAAAAAATATGGAATCCACAAATGACTGCAAAATATGGCGCAGAAAGCAGCAGACTTTCCCTAAAAGAATATTTTCCCCACGAAAATCTCCCGTCCGTGACCCATAAGCTGATTATGTAAAGCATCCCGGACTTCATGAGCAGTAAGATGCTTATCAAAATTCCAACAGTTTGCAGAGAGAGAGAGAGAGAGAGAGAGAGAGAGAGAGAGAGAGAGTTTTTTACCGGGTCGACAAAATTTAGCCATTCAATGGGGAGAGAATTTTTCGTCAGGTCAAAATTAAGCCATCCATTGAGAGAGAGAGAGAGAGAGAGAGAGAGAGAGAGAGAGAGAGAGAGAGAGAGAGAGAGAGAGAGAATTTGTTTGCCAGGTAGGATAAAATGCGCACACACATATACGCACACACACAAGGGCTAGCAACAATATCCCTACGTACTACAAATCCCCAACAACGATTACCATCCCTTCTCCCACCCCCACTCCACAGAGAGAGAGAGAGATTTAGCCAGTCCGCGAATAACGTCCCATCACCATATCTGCTCCGCACAGTGCTTTTACACGTCCACCGCCTGTCAAACGCAGTGACAGTTTAAGCCTCCTAAAATTGCTACTCTGTACTGAGGGAGGGATCCTGTCGTCAGCTTTCCACGCAAGAGCAGCGGACGTCCAGGGGATACGAAAGTGTCTAAAACGAAACACAACATCCAATACACTGAAGTGGTCCTCTGGCAATAAAAACTAAGTGCCGCAGCCATGTAATGATAGAATAGAATATAGAAAATTTAGGTAAAAGGCCAAGCGCTGGGATCTACGAGGTCATTCAGCGGCGAAAGGGAAAGTGACAGTAAAAAGGTTTGAAAGGTATAACTGGAGGAAAACCCAGCAGTTGCACTGTGAATCAATTGTTATGAGAGGGTGGAAAGTAAGAGGGAGAGAGAGAATTTGAATGGAGGTGCAGTACTAAGAATGAAAGGTGTTGCAGCCAGGGGTCGATGGGACTCTGCAAAGAACCTCAAGTATATGCCTGCAGTGCACCGCACAGATGTACTGACGGCACTACCCCCTGCGGGTGCAATGTAATGATAGAAATGGCTCCATCGAAAATGAATAAGGTGTTACTCTGGTCGTCTGAGCTGAGCTGAGCTGAATGCTTGTTATTGAGCTTATTCCAAAATTAAACATGAGACTGAGGTCTTTAGTGCTTAACCAATATCAGCGTAGACTTGTAGTTGAGATAGGCCAGCCAGTCCCCACCCCCAACCCCGCCCAGGTGGAACCACCGCCTTCTTGAGAGGCAAGGTAAACCAGGGCAGCTATAGAGAGTGGGGCCTCTGTGGCTTCCAGTTGAGAGAGAATTTGAATCATACTCCACTAAGCTGTTGATGGTGTTACGCTAATACTTTCAAATTAGGCAGGTTTCACTGGAAGAAAGGCAAAACTTTGGTAACAGAAACATTTCATCATAAAAGAGGTAATATTCCGAAAAAAAAAAATCACTGTATTAACAATTTTGGAGAATCCACTGACAGTGATACAAATAATTAACTGGGACTGCAGACTTCAGTGAAATCGGCGCCTGAACGATACGCGCAGAACTTCCACATTTCCACCCAAATATTGCTACACATCACTGAAATACCAGAATCTCAAAACACCTCATAACTGAGTTAAATACTATCACTTATCACACCAAACCTAAAACAATGTAATTCACATCAACAGAAGGATTTCGCTTCTGAGTCAGCAGTCCAGGCATGAATGAGGCCGTGACTATTTTCCCAGCTATTTTCCGGAGTCATCCCTTATCCGGGGAAACGGGATACATATACGAGCAGAGAGAAATTCATTCCATAATATACCCATGTCACTTGCTATACAGCTCCACGTTCTCGCAGATCGAACAAAACCCTCCTTAATTCCCTTCCTCTGAAGAGTGAAATTCGCCTATCCAGAGGTTTACGAGCGTCGCAACAACCCAATAAAAGGCGGATGGCCCTAAACTTTGCCGATTCGGTTAATAAACCCTTCTCTCTCCACGCAAGGTTCCGTCTGTGATTGTGGCCCAACTGGGGGATTTGCCTAGCCCCGAATTATGCGCCTCGGGAAGGAAAAGACGGGATTAGTGGTCGCTACATGCGGGATTATGGTCAAGACTGCAGCTCTGGATATCAGCAGGAAAATGGGATTTGGGATTCATCTGTTTTCCCAGATACGACGGGGTTAATGCACGGATTTGTTGGAGATTATTGCTCGAGATCTAAAGAGATTAACTGACGTCATCAGCGGGGAAACAGGGTTTAGAAATTGTCCATATTTCATACTGGAATATTTAGGTCAATTACCATGTTTGTATCGATGAAAGCCAGCAAGGTATGTAAAAACATGCTACAATTATAATTGTTCAATTTACCAAAAGAACTATATTATTAAAAGGAAATGTCAAAATATTGAAGCCAAATGCAAACACATTTTACTAATATATATACATATATATATATATATATATATATATATATATATATATATATATATATATATATATATATATATATATATATATATAATTATAGTGTTCCGATAATACATATTACTGATGCAAATACAGTGCCACAATGAATTAGCAAGAAAATGAAATAGAACACAGGGTAACGGTGTGACGGAAGGAATACCATCTCATCATTTACAGCCCAGAACACACAAACGATGGGCCTCCTACGTCTGCAAGGAGAATAAAAGAAAAAAAAAATATTTCAAACGTCAAATCCGCGACTAGTGAAACGGGATGAACGACTCCCGTAGAGTACAAGAACGAAAACCCGCGCTTGTACGAGCATATTTTTTTGGGTGGGGATGAATGAACGTTTGAAACTCAGGGACATACTGCTCTCTCTCTCTCTCTCTCTCTCTCTCTATGCATCCGGCTGTGACCAACAATGGTCGACTAACAATCAAGTACACAGTTCAATGATATTTGAAAAGTGGCAAACTTGTCTCTCTCTCTCTCTCTCTCTCTCTCTCTCTCTCTCTCTCTCCGAGCATCCGTCCGCCGATTAACACCCAAATACATAATTCACCGACATTTGAATATAAATAAAAGGTTAGCAAGGACAGACACTTATATTTTATTTGACCGGTTTGGGGATCAAACGCGGGTTTCTCGACTGCGAGCAGAGTGATGTATGCCAATAGGACACACACACACACACACACAGAGAGAGAGAGAGAGAGAGAGAGAGAGAGAGAGAGAGAGAGAGAGAGAGAGAGAGAGAGCCTATCAAATGGAACTTTTATTGCTGTATGCTATGACAATGAACGTTCAGTATCAAAACAACCAATTATTTCGCAAGGAATACTCCATGGAAGGAATTTCTTCACGAAATATATTTACAAGACATTTTATTAACCATCCATTTCTACAGCGCATCACAAGCGACATTTTACTTTCAAATAAACGATGTCGTTCCACGGAGGAATGGCGACATTTTCAAAACATTTCCGAAATCATAACGAATGTGAAAATATCACATTTTTATGACAGAGAATTTCTTTTTAGGCTTGCTTGAATATATTTCACAAAGCTCGACTCACTCAAAAACATTCTACTATCGTATGTCTTAACTTATGTACCTGTAATATATATATATATATATATATATATATATATATATATATATATATATATATATATATATATATATATATATATATATATATATATGTATGTATGTATGTATGTATGTATGTATGTATGTACATTATATATGAACTAATCACCACATGGGCACGTTTTTCACAGTAATAAATTTCTGACTCACATCGGGATCAGAACCCAGGTCTCTCAAACGAAAGGCAAGGAGCTACCAATTCATCCACACGAGTCAGCTGATGTGGCACACACATACATACATACACATCTATATATATATATATATATGTGTGTGTGTGTGTGTAACCTTAAATCGTTTTCCCTTAAAGGGAGTGACTTCACAGCCAAACCAACTCAACAGTCACTGCGACATTTTTGCATCAAATTACTAATTCGTGAATAGACCGTCATTCAGAAACTTCCAAAACATCATCCACTTCACCCACGCACACTGCGCCATTCACACAGATAAACAGACAGGGAACTAAATGCCCTATCTAGATAATGCAGAAGAGCCAAATTCCCGTCGACGCTGCTTCCGTCACCGACTGAAGTCTCGCGTCCTTTCACATTCATGAAATTCCTGTTCCAGGGCAGCAAAGCAGCAACGTCTGTCCGTGAAGAGGGATTGTAAAATAGAAGAGGCTTTTCTTCCCACAACGGTTCCCGGAAACTCATAATGGCAGAGATAATAGAGCGCGGATCTGGTATCAACTTTTCATGCGAGCTTGATTGCTTACTCCCGCTTCTCCTCGGCGGAGCCTGAAGGCTTGTTTACGTGTGTGATCCCAAACGAGGTGGAATACTGCTCGTTCCCTTTGGGAAGGGGAAAGCAAGTCTAATAATACTGTGGTCAGTTCCCTTCCCCACCACCCCTCCTACGCCCAGCCTTTTTCTCCTTGCTACCTAATCTAAACATGCAGTCCGCAAGTGAGAACGAGAATTGGACGGAATTCTGGGAATTCTTTACGCTAGCTGTCATTGGTCACTGTTGCTATAGTGTTCCTCTTTTATGAATGGATCCAGCGAACGTTACTATACATGGCGTGCGCGCAACTTTGATGCTTCAGGGATCGAATGGCTGCTGTTGGCCGTTTTCTTAACCAAAGACCACCAAACTGAATGCTTTTCAACATCATTATGAAGCAGAGACTCGTTGAAGCAGACCATTCCAATATCCTCGTTTTGCATCATGCGTTTCACTATCAAATAACATTTTTTCTCTCAGGCAATAATTCTAGATCCTAAAAAAGATCCATTAGCACTTCCACTCAATTCACATCTGAATTCACCCTTTACATTTGTACAAATCTACCCACAGGAGGCAATTTGTATACATCAAACATTATATACAATACACTTAGGTTCCATTTAAAGGGCACGGCTATTTATTTACAAGCGGGGCGGTTAAGAATGCGTTGCTACTTACTGCGGCATCTGAATGTGTTGCCAACGGCGCTTTGACGGAGACACGCCCATGGCTGTTAAGTTCCCTAATTCCTATAATTTTCCTCAACGGAACAATAACCCAATTCCGCACCCTCTTAATAAAGCTGTTCTCCTCAGGAATCTAAGAGAAAAAAAAACAACAAAAGCAACAACATTCAATCTACAAACACCACGACCAAACTACAACGAGGAGAGAGAGAACGGCGTCAATAACAGCGGCAGCGAATTCCCTTACCGTCATTATTATTCCCCAACTCACCTATGGCTAAAATCCACTTCCATCTCCTTGAGCAACCTCATACTAAATTTATGCCCCACAATGTGGAACTCCCACAACAGTACTTCCCATAAGATGCCTGGGACCACGTAGCCCTCTCCAACCGCCCTCTGCCCCGCCCCATTCGGTCCAGGTCCCCACCTTGCCTGGCCCGCACAGAGCATCCCACACACAGATTTAGTTCTTTAGCATAATGGTATACACCCACAACGGAAGCCCCTTCTCCTCCTTACACCATCTACCATCATGTATTTTTGGCCGCTACATCCGGTAAACACATCAGTCTTCACGCAAAGAGAGAGAGAGAGAGAGAGAGAGAGAGAGAGAGAGAGAGAGAGAGAGAGTCTGTGCGTACAAAGGATCCTATTGCACGGGGCCCCTAACACCATAATTCTCTTTTTAGTATCTAAATATCAGAGAGCAACCTGCAAAAAAAAAAAAATGTTGATTATCGCCTTTCATCTCCATACCTCGGTATTATAGCTCCATAGCTTAACCTTCCCACCCCACCCCCTCCGCCGCTGCAGCCGTCACGTCTATTGTTCTAATTGACGTTCAAGACACTTTGTTTTTAGTGGGCCCTCGAGAGCTGCGAGCTTTCTTGGCAAAACAGATCACCTAACACTGCCAGACAGCTAGGTATTGTTCGTGGGGCCTCCTACATCAACAGCGACGATGACATTAATGCCACGTACTTTAGAACTGTGATCCCCACTTCGTGTGATGATTATTCGCTCGGCTGAGCGTCAGAACGTTCCCGGGATTTATCGTCAGAACACAGTGTCTGTAAAAGGTGGTTTTCTATTCCCAGACAGAACTGACTTTGAATTGGATTTATTGTCAGAAGGCAGTATCTGTAAAAGGTGGTTTTCTATTTCCCGACAAAACTGACTTTGGTTTAGACCCCCACTTTTGGCATTACAATTAATTAACGTTGGGCTGACAATACTGACTGCTAGCTGTCAACATCCATAAACTTAATTGAAATAAATTGAAATGAGTAACGAACTGAAACTGAAGATACTCGATCAGTCAAGAGATAAATTATACTGCAATATGATTATGAGGAAAGAAAAATACACTTCAGTGCGTGCGATTCACGCCAGTGTCAAACATTTACCATAGCGTGCGGGGACTGCAACCTTCCATCAACACAAGAGCAAAGCGGGGCCCCTTCCCAAGTTACATTCCTAGCTCTCCCAGAATCTAATCACTTGTTGCCAGCCACGAAACCCACTATTAAAAACACTTCCTTGATGATCCACACATAACATTTACGTAACCTTGCTGACAATCAGACACAAACTAATCACACACCTTCCTAGGACGAAATAATAAAACTAGAGAATAACACACTCAGCACTCAATTAGTTTTTTTTTTTTTTTTGCACAATGACTTGACATCGTGGGCACTGAAGCCTTTACTTTTAAACAAGACTGTACAGCTACTCTAAACTACAAGGGAAGGAAGAAAATTCCATCACCTGGGACTAAACAAATATCCTAACACTTGAGTTTACGACTCCAACATATTAATTCGCCTACGAGAGAGAGAGAGAGAGAGAGAGAGAGAGAGAGAGAGAGAGAGAGAGAGAGAGAGAGAGAGAGAAACAAAGTAGCAATTTTATAACCTTTTATTCTCGCTGGCAGGCGCAGTTGAAGCTCGCCTCCAGCATCTTATTTACAAGGAAGATTCGCAGAAATCAAACCACTGCTACCTACTGTCCACCTCTCCCCGTCCCCCAAGAAGCAACAATAACAGGAACAAAATAGTCAGTCTCATCTTCCCCTCTCCACAACCCCGGGAAGAAACACTAAGAAGACAAACATCTACCAGCCTCACCTATTATTATTATTATTATTATTATTATTATTATTATTATTATTATTATTATTTGATACCATCACTTTCTCGTGATCTTAAATGGAAAAATAAAGTCCGCAGTAGTGTGTGTATAGCAACATACTCGTACATACACACTATTGCCGACTTTGTTTTTCCATTATTATTATTATTATTATTATTATTATTATTATTATTATTATTATTCAGAAGATGAACCCCATTCATATGGAACAAGCCCACGAAAGGGGCCACTGACTTGAAATTCAAGCTTCCAAAGAATACGGTGCTCCTCAGGAAGCAAGAGAAAGTAATAACAACTATAACGAAAATAACATCGCGCTTACAAATCCAATCCCTCTAACAACCACAACTCTTAACAGACACCACAGCAACAGTAAATGAAAGAGTAAATGAATTCCCTTGAAAATAACGACTGGCCGACAAAACACACCAAGAGCGAAATGGCGGGAGAAGTGAGCAGAGCAGAGCAGAGCAGAGCAGAGGACAGCAGCAGCGGCTCCATTTCCGGAGGGACGGAGAGCGAGCGAGCGGCTCTCTCTCTCTCTTTACGAGCAATTTGTCATGATTCGGAATCTTCGGCCGGCGGAGAACAAAAGAATCCGACGAACTCTAATTTCCTGAAGAGAACGGTGCCACCGAGACTGGCAAATTGTCTCTTGAGGAGAGGAAGGTTATAAGTCTTGATTGTTTGACTTATATACTATAAAGTGGCGTCAAAGCGGAAAGTTATAAGTATTGTTTGTTTCACGTTAACCGGCGTTAAAACTTAATGATTATGGACTCCGTTTGTAAGGCTGGGAATACCGAATCGACATGAGAATTCCAAAGTTTTCAAGGTCGTAGAAGGTAGGAAAGCCGCCGAGACGTCTAATCCTAAGTGGACCGTTAGTTTTCACATATGAAAAGTGAGAAGAGGCTGATTCATGGGTGTTACACACCAGCAATATTTACGCTAATGAGGTTAACGATTTCCCTAGTACAATAAAAAACAATCACACTTGATTGTATAATTCAAGAACATTACCTCAATTTTTGTTTGAATTAACAAAAAATTAAATGTATCAAATAAAACATAAAGTGAAATAATCCACAACTCGAAAACATATAACGGAATTGAAGTGTTCTCAAAACTAAATATCGCAGAAAAGTATAATTTAAAGAAACACAATCATAAAACCAGCAGCGACCCCCCCCCCTCCCCCGCCAAAACCTTCAGACCCACAAAATGGCAAATAACACATTTCTCGCAATATAATGGAATAAGTGTACGGAACTTCTTGAATACCAAAGTAACCGACACTGGAACCAAACTCTCCATACAGAGCTTCCAATTGACTCTTAAGGGCATATGGTGGGGTACTTTTAGAATCTAAAATGCAAGATTGTAATGCCACGCACAGTCAAGTCAGCCAGTGCCTCCATTAGGACAAGACTATTGTAGACATAGTGTAGTAGACGGTATGGCCAATATATTTTACATACATAATACACAGCATATATATATATATATATATATATATATATATATATATATATATATATATATATATATAATATATATATATTTATGGAACTGATGAACACATAAGCACGTGTTTCATTGAGGTAAATTTCTAACATCAGGATCGTACTCCAGTCTCTTGAGTGGAAGGCCAGGACACTACCAATTCACCCACACAGGGTGAATTTGTAACGCCCTGGCCTTTCAATTGAGAGACTCAGGTTCGAACCTATATATATGCATAATATATATATATATATATATATATATATATATATATATATATATATATATATATATATATATATATATATATATATATATATATATATATAACTGGGGCTTTCTCCCGGAGGACAGCTCTCTCATAAAGTATCTTGTTCTGAGCATCAAAAAGGTGCGTAATGTCCTTCAAACTTCTTAAATTACAATAATTTCATTAAACAATCATGAGCTTAATTCCCTCCTAATGTCAATATAAGCCTACTGGATTTTTAAGGAACGGCCCATACCCCTCCTTTCCTCGCCTGTTTTGTGAGAGAGAGAGAGAGAGAGAGAGAGAGAGAGAGAGAGAGAGAGAGAGAGAGAGAGAGAGAGAGAGCGAGTTCTTCGGAAAGATAATTAATTGAAATAATAATAAGCATTATTCGGGCAACCGATGACACGAATTGCCGGCGAAAGAAAGTAAAAAAAAAAAAAAAGTTTCTTCGGCGCAATCGAGTTTTCTGTACAGCCGCTACAGCGTATACTCAAGGCCACCGAAAATGGATCTATCTTTCGGTGGTCTCGGTATACTGCTGTATGAGCCGCTGCCAATGAAACTTTAACCACGGCCCGGTGGTGGCCTATCCTATATCGTTGCCAGAAGCAGGATTATGGCTATCTTTAACCTTAAATAAAAACAAAAATACTAAAGCTAGAGGGTTGCAGTTTGGTATGCTTGATGATTGGAGGGTGAGTGATCAACATACCAATTTGCAGCCCTCTAGCCTCAGTAGTTTTTAAGATCTGAGGGCGGACAGAAAAAGTGCGGACGGACAGACAAAGCCTGCTCAATAGTTTTCTTTTGCAGAAAACGAAAGTGGAATTAAAATGAGCCAACTTTAGAAATTAGCGTCCTTTCAAACTTTCTTTTAGCGATGCCACTGAATTAAAAATTCAATTGCAAAGTTCTGAAAGGAGTTACTTCCTGAGGAAGAGAGAGAGAGAGAGAGAGAGAGAGAGAGAGAGAGAGAGAGAGAGAGAGAGAGAGAGAGTCTCGCGCATACAACCACTTAAGTTCGAGCAAATCCAAACATCACTGGGCCAATGTCAAGGAAATAAATTATACGAGAGAGAGAGAGAGAGAGAGAGAGAGAGAGAGAGAGAGAGAGAGAGCTCTACATTCCATGAAGAGCATAAATAGCCTATATCATGACTCCAGTTTACCAAGTATCACCAAAAAAATACTTGAAAGCATCTGGGAGAAGCGCTAAATTATACGACATCCGGAGGAGAACGGAGGAAAGTAAAAAGACAAAATGCAAACGCCATCAGAATAAAAGGTCCGACCCTAAACCCGCACTCAGTGGCATCCAGAAATAAACCGATGACGTCAATTCACATGAAACAATGGCCATAAAAACATTGTAGCGCAGGCGAATGACAATCAAAACAAAGGGCATTTTCCTTTGAATTATAAATCACTGCGATACGTACTTCGGTTCCTAAAAGCTTCGTCATAATAAAGCTTTTTTTATCATAATAATGATTACTTCCAACTGCAGTATATAGATCATAATGTACATGCAGAATTTGTCATAATAAAACGTGAAAGTGTACCGAATCAATAGCGATTTCCTTTAACATTAGGTACAGACCTTTCACTCGATCGCGCAAACTTTAAAATAACTACAACCTTTACAATAATTGATTTCCATTTACAATGCCAGTTTAAATAATGCAAAATGTTAGAATTCCAGAACTTCCACTGAAATGAGTGGGGTCAGCTGTGCTGTGCCCGCGCTCAAAAGGCAAAAGGAACTTGAAGCATTTTGACAAGCAATGCCGCCGTGAGAGAGGCACAAGGAAAATGGGCATTTCTCGAACATTTCAACTGCTACAGACTTAATAACTTTCGAGAAAGGTTTGTTCATTCCATACATATTTTATTAATGCTTCCACACATCTCATTCATTTAATTTCATTTAAAATAAATTAAAAATAGTCGATAACTTCAACGTTCTCACCACACGACAGATCCATCTCAAAGCCTTTTTGTTAACTTATGCTTTTTTCTTTTTACAGTGAATATTAATCTTCTCTGCATTCCAGAAATAATCCAAGGTAGAAGCAGACTGCTATAGTAACAAATATAAATATATATATATATATATATATATATATATATATATATATAATACACACACACATATATATAAAATACATATATATATATATATATATATATATATATATATATATATACATACATATATATATATATATATATATATATATATATATATATATATATATATATATATATATATATATACACATTGCAGTTTTCTCCTTATCCCCAACGACAGTTAATAGATAAGTGTAAAAATAATATCCAAACATGACCAATTTACCGAGAAAAAACAATATTCATTGATATATTTAACGTCCCTAATCCTGAAAATAAATTGAATAACACCCTCTGGGCAAATTTACATATTTTCAATTAAAATACTCAGAGAGCAATTTGCCCAGGCACCGATCGGCATGTTATTGTGCAATTCGGAAAAAAAAAATACACCAATAACATTCACAAAATCCATCAACATCTGAAATACTTTTCCTTCCAATTGCGACAGTGTGTGCATTGAGTGAATAATAATAATAATAATAATAATAATAATAATAATAATAATAATAATAATAATAAAATTAAATAAATTGTGAAATGTCAGAAATACATTTGCCAATAGAAATAATGTTAATTTTTTCATAACTGGTTACAAGATAAACTATTATTATTATTATTATTATTATTATTATTATTATTATTATTATTATTATTATTATTATATTCGGAACATGAACCCTCTTCACATGGATCAAGCCCACCAAAGGGGCCAGTGACTTGAAATTCAAGCTTTCTAAGAATATGGTGTTCACTTGAAATAAGTGACAGAAGGTAATAGGAATTACAGAAAGAAAAGATCAGTTATTAGAAAAGAAAAGTAAATTAATAATTTAAAAAATAAAGATAAAAACATAAGTATATAATTAAAATTCAAGAACTGTTTTAGGGTAGTAAGGCGTTGCATCTTCCCTTGAACTTTGGAAGTTCCAATTGCACGATATCCTCAGAGAGACTTACAAGCCCTGTCAAAACCCATAGAGAGAGAGAGAGAGAGAGAGAGAGAGAGAGAGAGAGAGAGAGAGAGAGAGAGAGAGAGAGAGAGAGAGGGGGTAATATGGCTTCCTACCAGGCACGATAAGGCTTATCTCCTCCCCATGATAAGGACGTGATTGCCAGTTGACATAAAGCCCAGAGCTTGTGTCGAACTCTTGTTATCACTTATCAGCCTCACTTGGCAGCTTGTAGCTCTGCAGTAGTGGGTGGGGGCCAACGAGAACCCTAGTTGGCGCCACTTCTACAAGACTCTCTCTCTCTCTTGTTTCCCATTTTAGGTCATATGACATGAATCTTGAAATATTACTACAAGTCTCTCTCTCTCTCTCTCTCTCTCTCTCTCTCTCTCTCTCTTTCTGGTTTCCCATTTCAGGTTATACGACATGATACTTGAAAAATTATTCATTACTACATGTTCCCTCGTTTACGTCTCTCTCTCTCTCTCTCTCTCTCTCTCTCTCTCTCTCTCTCTCTCTCTGTGATACACACTGAAGAAGCTGTGCATCTCGAGAGTAGTAATGACCGTCACGTATATCCCGCGAACGATGTAGTTACTTCTTCAAGGGCAGGGTATACTGTACAGCTCGTTATGACAGCTGCACCCTCTCTTGCACGTGTTGTTGCAGCTGCCACGGGGCGCGCGGGCGCGCAGAGGGGACTTAGAGACGCTCGTCGTCATTGCGTTACACTTGATCAACACTAATTAAATCGTCTAACGCTTGTGATATTCGTTCGTGTAATTTGAGTTTTCAAATTGGATGTGATGAAAAAAAAAAAAAATTATGATTGGTAACTAATCAAGAAATGAAAAGAAAACTTTCTTTCAACTGTTTTGTGAAAAGAGGAAACCCCCTTTTATTATAAAAAAATGGCTTGACTCATCAAGGGTCGAAAAAGCGCTTGTGTTTGAACGTAATGCGTCCCGAACATATATTGACTTCTGTCAAACCGGAGATATAGAAAACAAACCAATAAGTAATTACAAAATATAAATAAATAAACATCGATTGATTGATTAATCGATGATTTAACAAAAAAAAAAAAAGTCTTCCTCAAAAAAGCAATAACCTCAGAACCACGTCCTTAAGGAAAAAAAAAAAGATATTGAGGAGGGAGATTGAATGAACCATCTCAGGTTAAAAATAAAAATGAGTTATTTCATTTACTTTTCACCGGGCAGGACACAATACCTGAAGCACACTCCAAATCGTCCCCAAATCAGCGGAGAAGTGAAACTGCTTCCCCAAATGAAATATCGAAACGCCTGCTTCAAAATATCACCTAGCATTGGAATTGGAATATGAAATTGAGCCCAAGGGCCAACCGCTGGGACCTGTGAGGTCATTTAGCGCTGAATGGGAAATTGAGAGTAAAGGACGTGGGCGGAAAGTAAGATGGAGGAAAGAGAATATGAACGCAAGTACAGTAAAAGGACAGAAAGGGGTTGCAGCTAGGTCCGAAGGGACAATGCAAAGAACCTTAGGTAATGCCTACAGTGAACCGCGTCAGGTGAGCTGAAAATATCATCTGGAGACTTGTGGTACTATATGCTTTTTTCGAAATATTTCTCCGTCAAGGAATGTGAACTATCAAAATTGGGGTCATTCAATTTTTTTTTTTTTTTTATTAATTTGGAGAAACGAATTATTCTTCACCTCTACACTGATTTTTCGCAAGGAAAGATGTCTTCATCACTAAGTTTTAAAATAAAGGATAATTGGATCTATTTGCTCTTACAACTGAATTGTAAAACTGTCCTTATCTATAAACTTTCGCATAGTTCCAAAAATTTAATTTTCTAAAATTTCCTAACATCCTAAGCAATTACTTAGTACGACGAATATAATTATCTATTTCCTGATAAACTTTTTCGGTTATCTCCCACCTGGCTTCATAGCAGCTATGGTCGTCGACGAGAGAGAGAGAGAGAGAGAGAGAGAGAGAGAGAGAGAGAGAGAGAGAGAGAGAGAGAGAGAGAGAGAGAGAGGCAGGCAACGAAACATGAAACAACGATTACTGAAGGTCACTCAGAGATGTAAGCTACGG
>NC_089753.1:21161417-21176417 GCF_040412425.1 Macrobrachium rosenbergii
CGTTGCAAAGAACCTTACGTACTGTCTACAGTGCACCGCGTACGACACATTGACAGCACTAACACCCTTACGGAATATGCTAACGAAAGCAGAGCCCTTTGCCGTTCCTTGTCAAAGTGTCAAAAGAGGGGGATAATAAATGGATATAAATATGTCTCTGGTTCGGTTCTGGAACCCTTTAGACACGTTCCTCAAATCTAATTTCCTCTATATTAGCCTACCAGTGAATTATATACTTGTAGATAGTCAACTGCGGTGGGCCGCAGAGTGGAGAACGGCATGAGTCTGCGATCTCACCACAAAACTTCCTGGAGTCACAACCTCTATGAGGAAAAAAGTTGAAAGTTTTGTGCAATATATACATATATATATATATATATATATATATATATATATATATATATATATATATATATATATATATATATATATATAAATTATATATATAGATTATATATATATATATATATTTATATACAGATATATATATATATATATATATATATATATATATATATATATATATATATATATGTATGTATATATACATATATGTACAGTACATACAATGTACTGTTTTTACAGCAGCCAATTAGAGGAGGAAATCGCACGATAAAACTGACTTACTCGTGGCAATAACCATTCAATTAATCAAACGCTTTTTCCAGCGAATGTGCGTAATGATTTTAATGGTTCGATTCAACAAAAAAAAAGGGGGAACCATTATTTTTTGGGAGATCCCATTTTATGTAAATTCTTTTTTTCGGGGAGGAATTTTTTCATAAACCAGTTTCTAGGAGGGTGAATTGTGTTAATGGAAATCAATTTTTTCTTATTAACGTCAATTCCATGGATATGGAATTTAAGAACATATTATTATTTAAATACCATGATTATTCATGGTAACATAAACAAACATGATAATATTACCAATGGCAACTTACCCATTTACTTACATCCTCATAAACTGAAATGCAATATATTTTTAACATCTGGCAAAAATGATCTCAGTACTTTGACCTGTTACTTAAAAATCATATTATAAGTTCTACTCATAAAATTACGTAGCAAACATTCGGTACCATAAAATTTATTTATTTCGCGGAATTTATAATCTTTGAAAGATCCATATCTTATATTTTCAAAAACCTCATGCACTAAATCGTCGAATGCACAATAACTCGGCTTAAACTTTTAAATTACGCAAAAAACTACTCTTTCGGTATTACTACCAAAAATAAGTTAACCAAAAAACCTACGTAATAATATTTGTCGAGACGCGCGCTTTATCCCCAATAAAACCTACAACATCCCCGTACAGGGGCACTGCCGTTAGTGCACTTCACGCGGTGCACTGTAAGCATTACTTGAGGTTCTTTGCAGCGTCCCTTCGGCCCCTAGCTGCAACCCTTTTCGTTCCCGTTACTGTGTTTCCATTCATATTCTCTTTTCTCTTTCTTCCATCTTGCTATTCACTCTCTCCTAACAGTTGTTTCATAGTGCAGCTTCGAGATTTTCCTCCTGTTACCCCTTTCAAACCTTTTTACTCTCAATTTCCCTTTCAGCGCTGAATGACCTCATAGGTCCCAAAGCTTGGCCTTTGGCCTAAATTCTGTATTGCATTCTATACAACATCCAAGCTTAATGAAACGATATTCTCACACCATTTTCCATTTCCACATTCCAAACTGCTTGATGGAGTAGTGTTCACTCCAACCAAACCTCACAAAATATTCTCAACGACCAACGATACTCTCTTTTTATAATTTCCTCGTGTTTTCCCACTGAGTGATTTGACAGTCACATCCGTGTGTCGCATGACAGTCTGCTCAACTCTTAATGGGTACCAGTGTCCGCTGGGGTCCGAAAATTGGGAGTGGGTCTTGCAAACCCACTCTTATAAGACTTGCTGAGAAGGCATTCTTCCGCCAACCCCTCCAATTCAGGAAACAGAATTTCATGATGGTTATATATATATATATATATATATATATATATATATATATATATATATATATATATATATATACATATATATACATATATATATATATATATATATATGTTATATGCATGTATACTGTACATATATATATAATTATACACATATAATGTATACTATATATGTAACTGGTCACGAAGGTGACCTTTGAAAAGAATGGATCAGCTGATCGAGAGAGCATATGACGAACACAGCATGTAACAAAATGCTTGAGTGTCGTTCGCATACCACAAAAAGTTAACGTGCTCGGAAACTCTTGCTGGCAAAACACGAGGAAGGGAAATGCGATTTCAGCTTAAAACATTCTAGAAGCTGATCCGGTTATTAATCCGGATTTGAAGAGAACATTAAGATGGAATGTGTGAGCACGTGTACCTCGCGACGCCTTATTGCAAGAGGCGTGTCTTGCCGTACCTTGACCTCGAATAATGTCACGGGAGTGTGTTCGTATGTGCGTTCACAAAACCCATATAATACGAGTTCTTCATAGAATTTAGGGGGACAACGAGATCCATATTTGAGTGACATGTTTGTGTGCTCGGGGTGACCGAGAAAACACCCAGATTGAAACTGTTTCCAGAGGGCTAATGGTGAAGGAGTACCGCTCATAAACATTTTAAATTTTTCTTTCAGACTATGGGCACAGACGTTACCCCTGTGGCAGTGAAATCTTGTGTTTCTGCATTTTTTCACATTTTCTGGTTTTTAATATAACGCTTGCTCTTTTACAGGTATTCCTTCCTCCTCCCTCCAAGGGAGTGGTGTGACATTTAATGTTGAAATGACCTGATCGTATCAATTGACCTTTTAATGATCTGAATGACAGATGAATTATTTCTGTATTTCCTTAAATAATTGGGTGTTTATGATTTGGACCTTATTTCCTTAGAAGATTTTCATAGTTATGTTGAATCATTCGATTTCATTCTTCGTAATTTTTTTGAAGTTATTTTCGTTTTTTTTTTTTTTTTTTTTTTTTTTTTTTTTGTCAAGAAAGGTTTAGTTTTGTACCTAGTATCTCATTCCAGTAGACCTTAGAATTTAGCTAGGGCAAGGAATAACTTATGATGTCGGCTCTCGCAATCATACAACATCTCGGGAAAAGCGAGATACCAACCTCTGTTCTTAAAACGGAGACTTAAATAAAGTACAGGCCTCAGAATCGGCCAATTACATATATACACACATTCACATACATTTTTCACCGAGAATTAAATAGTCATATCTGCGCAACATTTTACATAATTTTCAAAATATTTCATAAATCAACTCTTTCACAAAAAGTGCAACTACTCGAAACTAACAACTGAAAAAACATTCACCCAACTGACGGCAAAACTTATACCCGAAATGAAAACGTATTTTCAATCATTTGGATAACTTTCATAGATGCCAGCGGAACACCCAACATAGGGGCATATCTTGTCAGGATTATATGGAAGAAACAATTAGAAACACAGAAGCAGGAAGAGAATCCCTAATTCTGCAGGCTACAAATAGAAAGAAACGCCACTAAAATAAAGAGGCGCTATATTTCCCGTCTCTTCAAACCCCATCGGAAATATCGCAAAACAATAAACGCGATTCATTTCCATTCCAAAAACCGCCTGTCGCATTTCCATCCCATTTCGAAAGCAATAAACAAATTCTATGACGGTCTCATTTCATAAAAATCATGCACTCAAAACCCAGGCGGTAATTTCCTATTCCTCACAAACTCTGTGACGGCTCCCCTTCGTTTGATGGCATCCACCTGAATCGATGCCCGTAAGATCTTCGGGTCTAATGCTACATCAACGCAACAAGAAGAAGAAGAAGAAGAAGAAAGATCCCTTCTCCCTCAGAAGACAATATAGAATTTGGGCCAAATGCCAAGCACTGGGACCTATGACGTCATTCAGAGCTGAAACGGATAATGAGAGTAGAAAGATCTGAAAGGTGTAACAAGAGGAAAACCTCGCAGTTGCACTGTGAATCAATTATTAGCAGAGGGTGGAAAGTAAGACGGAAGAAAGAGAATATGAACGAAGGTAAAGTAGAAGGAATAAAAGGGGTTGCAGCAAAGGCCAAAGGGTAGCTGCAAAAAACCTTAAGTGATGCCGTACTATACTGCACCCTACGGGAGTCCTACAGAAGAAAAAATCACTTCGGAATATCTTACTGAATAAAGAACCATGTTTACTTGCCTCGCTCTGCACGTGCTTTTCTCCCTCCACGGGTCACTCACCTGTAAAAGATAAAAGAAACACAAACGATAATTAAAAGGTTAAAAAAAAAGATAATACACACATTCCTACCTACCAACTGTACGCAGTTGTTCTTCAGATGGGAGGCTCACGCTCTTGCCTTCCACGTTTTCGGCGAATAGTTTTGGGATGAGGTAACCACCCAAGCCCTAATATACAATATACAATATCTTATATATGTATATATACATATATATGTGTAATTATATATATATATATATATATATATATATGTTATATTTATATATATATATATATATATATATATATATATATATATATATATATATATATATATACAGTATAAACTGTAAATCAGTCATTTCGTGAAATGACTGAAATTTCAGGCAGATAGCGAAATGCACTTAGGGACATTTGATCCCCCAGAGCTAGTACTAAACATTTATGAAATACATTTGATCCCCTCAGATTATTATAAACCCGGCGAAACAGTGTAGGTGACTCACTGTTTCGCCGTGTTTAGTACTAGCCCTGGGGATCAAATGTCCCCTATGCATTTCGCTATCTGCCTGAAATTTCAGTCATTTCACGAAATGACTGATTTCACAGTTTGACTGTAACATATATATGTATATGAATGTCTTTTACTGTAATACCACATGGTTGCAACGTTCAAATAGTGTTTTATGGGCCTCCTTTTTATTCATATATATATATATATATATATATATATATATATATATATATATATATATATATATATATATATATATATTACATACATATACGCACTTTTTTACACACACACAGAAACATACACACGCACACACACATATATGTAATCTATATCAAAATAATTTAAAGTTTTTTTACCGCCATCTGGCGAGAGACACGTGTCCACACCTTCAAGTAAACAGAACGTAAATCGACGCGTTAACGTCACCGCAGACGGGAGACACGGCACAACAGTTTTTCAGTTACGGCAAATCTTTTATAGCGATCCTGACATTTAGTGGGATATAACGCGGGTTGGACGAGAGCGAGTAGGCTTTAGGAGCTATAACTCCCGATATAATTCGTAAATAGGCCACAGACAGATGTGCGGGAAGGTGCGATGGAAATAAGCCCCGAGAGAGAGAGAGAGAGAGAGAGAGGAAATCTTCCCACTCTGACACGGACAAAAATGCAAGCGGTTAATCTCCTTGTCAAAACAGACTCAAAAACAGCTTGGCGCCAAGATCTAATAAAAAAAAAAACCTTGGATATTAAACATACACAGAGAAGTAGCAAAGATAACAATAAACAATTAAACCAAGCAAACAAAAAATCGAGCAATTAAAAGGACAATCAACAGCAGAATACAAATCCCCATATAACACTGTTGACAAAATTAAGCATTTTCAAGGAACGAGATGAATGATAGATTTGTACTGAAATACTACACCCCTTGAGAATAATACATACATAATATATTAAGATGAAATACATGAGGAGAAAATGCATAAAAGAAGAATTAAACCATAAACACGAACGAGAAAACGTACACAGAATAGATTCAATCGTATGAAAATTGATACAAACGAACCCCCAAAAAAGCACACAGAATCAAGGTCTAGAGAATAGACCTTGCATAGAATAACATTAATCGTACGGAAACACACACAGAAGAAATAGAAACCCCAAGGAAAAGACGAGGAAGAAGACATTGCAGAAAACCACGCACACAGGGTATATATAAATTCTATGAAAACATTCATCGACGAAATACATCACATAAACACGTACCTGGAAGAAATGATTCACAGAATGCCTGGTATGAGAAATATGCGACAAAAACTTCACATGAAGGCAATGGCCGCGTGAAAATGTGTACGCAAAAGAAATATCTCATCGGGAAATGTTCACAGAACACACAGAGGAGCTTGGAAATACTGCCTAGATCAAATAAACAAAGGGGCCAGCTGTTTAAGCAGTGACATATTGGACACGCGATAGAAACTGACAATGCAATTTCAAAGCCATGTCTGGAGAGAGAGAGAGAGAGAGAGAGAGAGAGAGAGAGAGAGAGAGAGAGAGAGAGAGAGAGAGAATTTCCAAGGCATGCCTAGAGAGAGAGAGAGAGAGAGAGAGAGAGAGATACACTGGCATACTTTCAGTCCACGCATGCTTTTTGAATACTTTCACATCATACATCTTGTATGTACAAATGGTGTGTGTGTGTATGTGTGAGTGTACCATTACAATATTCCACATCAATGACGTAGGTGAAACACGTTACTCTGTGCACAAGAACTTGCACACCTTCAACGCGTTTTTATGAAATGACGCCTAGAGGCTTTGACCAGTAGCATGTCACATTCGCCAAAAACATATACTACACACATCTAATCTACCTTGATACCACATTACAATATATCAGACTAGTGGATTCATGACACAATTCACATTTATCTAGATTTTATGTATGATAGGTCTTCCAAGTTGGCATTTTTTTCCATCCTGATTATTATTATTATTATTATTATTATTATTATTATTATTATTATTATTATTATTATTCAGAGGATGAGCCCTGTTTATATGGAACAAGGCCAGCCCGCAGGGGCCATTAACTTGAAATTCAAGGTTCCAAAGAATATGGTGTTCAATAGATAAGAAGAGCTCACAAATTGAAAAAAAAAAGATAAATTAACGGATTATTAAATGAATAAATAAAAATTTAAGGAAACCATTAAAATACATGGGGAATTGTATTGGGGTATTACATGCAGCTTCAACCAAATTTTTAAAAATTTCACATGGCTTTATATTACAGTTTTCGCCAAATATTCCCCACTGAGGCTACTATGTACTACCTGCTTGGGAAAAACAGTCAACAATTGCAATGTCTCTGGCGCTAAATGGTTACCACCTGTCTCGACTTCAAACAATTAACTCTCCATTCTTCATAGCCTGTTCTCATACAGGAACCAAATCTGTACAGATATATTTCAGACAATTAACTCTCCATTCTTCATAGTCTATTGTCATACAGGAACCAGACCTGTACAGAAATATCACACACAATTAACTCTTCATTCTTCATACTCTATTCTCATACAGGAACCAAACCTGTACAGAAATATCTCGAACAATTAACTCTCCATTATTCATACTCTATTCTCACACAGGAACCAGGCCTGTACAGAAATATCACAAACAATTAACTCTCCATTATTCATACTCTATTCTCATACAGGAACCAAACCTGTAAAAAAATATCTCAAACAATCAACTCTCCATTCTTCATAGTCTACTCTCATACAGGAACCAGACCTGTACAGAAATATCTCGAACAATTAACTCTCCATTCTTCATAGTCTATTCTCATACAGGAACCAGACCTGTACAGAAATATCTCGAACAATTAACTCTCCATTCTTCATAGTCTATTCTCATACAGGAACCAGACCTGTACAGAAATATCTCGAACAATTAACTCTCCATTCTTCATAGTCTATTCTCATACAGGAACCAGACCTGTACAGAAATATCTCGAACAATTAACTCTTCATTCTTCATACTCTATTCTCATACAGGAACCAAACCTGTACAGAAATATCTCGAACAATCAACTCTCCATTCTTCATAGTCTATTCTCATACAGGAACCAGACCTGTACAGAAATATCACAAACAATTAACTCTTCATTCTTCATACTCTATTCTCATACAGGAACCAAACCTGTACAGAAATATCTCGAACAATTAACTCTCCATTATTCATACTCTATTCGCATACAGGAACCAAACCTGTACAGAAATATCTCGAACAATTAACTCTCCATTATTCATAGTCTATTCTCATACAGGAACCAGGCCTGTACAGAAATATCACAAACAATTAACTCTCCATTCGTCATAGTCTATTCTCATACAGCAACCAAACCTGTACAGAAATATCTCGAACAATTAACTCTCCATTCTTCATACTCTATTCTCATACAGGAACCAAACCTGTACAGAAATATCTGGTCTGGTCTTATCATAGGTATACTTAACTTTTATGATAGGCTGCCACTCATGCCTTACATCTTGGACATTCTCCGCATGGAAGTCAAATCATTCTTAACATGTCTTATCGAGGTTCATTTTGCATAGTACATGTTTGGTCTTTTAAACTTTCAAATCCCAAATATTCTTTGTCACTATTATATTTTCAATTCAGTTTCGCAAAACGTCAGAAAACTGCATCATACTGCAATTTGTTAATTAAACAAAAGATATTTAATAGATTATATAAACAAAAGATATTTAATAGATTATATATATATATATATATATATATATATATATATATATATATATATATAAAAGTTCAATGTTTTAGGCAGTCTACTTGCATGGCTAACCCACCTTTGCAAACAGCCTTATTAGCTACGGCAGTCATATACAATAATTTTTCGTTGAAAAATTTTCATTTGTAAACATTCTAAAATCAATCACATCTCAGTCTAATCTGACTTCTACTGTATGCAGATTCTGGAACATCAAGTAAATAAAGCAAACGAGATGAGTGATACTGGGATACGAAGAAGCAAGTGAAGAAACAAGCGTCGAAGAAAAACTGGCTTACAAGACTTAGTCCATGAATACCTGGCATGAAATGAGCCCTGCTCAAAAAGGTCACATTCAGTCAAGCAATCAACCCAAGACGCCCAAGAAGTTATAAACCTATTTAACCTCACGAACCCCCTCATAATCCCAAAGAACCCAACCTACTCCATTATAACCTCCAATAACAACCGAACAACCCCATTTCACCCTCCTACAAACTAACATCTTTATGATCTCAACAACCCTAAGTATTCCCTTTCAACCCCAACCACCTCCAATTACAACTCCCTTCTAACCACCATAACCCTCCCATAACCCCAACAACCACAGAATATCCACACCAACCCCTCCCTCCTCCTCTCCAACCTCCCACTTCTGGCCTCACTCATATCAAAAGAAAAAACGAAACAAACAAAAACAGTCATAATCGCAAACACAAGAACCCGCAAACCCATTAACATCAACGCCTCTTCAGACACCCCCCCCTCCCCCCAACGCCCGACTGACATGAGAAGGAGGAGGAGGAGGAGGAGGAGGAGGAGGAGGAGGAGGAGGAGGAGGAGGAGGAGGAGGAGGAGGAGGAAGAAAAAATCATATTGGCGTCGTATTGGATGTCTGGAGTCAATTAGGCAAGTATATGCCCTTAATTAGGCACTTTTAATTATCTCGACTCATCTCGCGTTCATGGCTTTTCGCTCGCTACGATACGCGTCGTCGATGTATTGATTTTTTATTCCTTACAAAGCTCAAAGAGAGAGAGAGAGAGAGAGAGAGAGAGAGAGAGAGAGAGAGAGAGAGAGTTATTTAAGCATTTTATCGTGGGGAAAGACCATCTGGGGATTATATACTAAATCTGACACATAGCTTTTTCTCTCAAGTTTAGTTAATCTGCTTAAGAGACTGAGGAAAGCATTTAAAAAATGCAGAACATTGTGTCTGTATCTGAACATGCATACAATTGGTCCTGGTCGTTTCGGCCTTAAGTCACTTTCGGCCGTAACATCCAAAACAATGTAAGACGTTATGTTTATGGTATTTACCGTTATGTTCATGGTATTTACCATTATTATTTCATGTTTTACGTACATCCCCAACGGCTGGTACTAAACATTTATGCCCATTTTGCACGTAAACGCTTACGGCCTAAATGACTTACGGCCGAAACGACCCGAATGCCATACAATACACTAATATGCAAACATAACAGCGCGCGCACACACATTATAAATTATGTGTGTGTGTGTGTGTGTGTATATTATATATATATATATATATATATATATATATATATATATATATATATATATATATATATATATATTTGGATGAGTGGCTACAAAACCTCTTAACCCTTTCGCATAGTTTCGATGACCTTTTTAGAATGAGGCTGCTAGCCGCAGTCCACTTCTTCTGGCTGAATGCCATCACAACCGACTAACTACCAGGAACAAAATTCACTGCTTAGGCCGGCAGCGACGCGACGAACTGCTCTAAGGACTTTTCAAGAAACGGACCTCGACAATTCGGCGTCAGTCTGACAAAGAGCCCGGGTCTCTCGCTGGTGGGACGAGCATCACAACCGCAGCACCACATGAATGTAAATTTATCGGGCCAATGGCAAAAGCACACAAGCCTCCCACATACATAGCACACTGTACAGAGCATTAATCGATGAGAGGACTGGTGAGCAAGTACACAGCAAGGAATGTTTATCTAAGACCGGCCGCTGTTAACATGAATTCTGCATTTGGGGGCAATGCTCCATAAATCATCAAGTCGCCTAATTTCCCAAAAGAATTGCTCGTCAAAGAGAGAGAGAGAGAGAGAGAGAGAGAGAGAGAGAGAGAGAGAGAGAGAGAGAATACGGTCGAGCAGATGTGTGTGTGTGTGTGTGTGTGTGTGTGTGTGTGTGTGTGTGTGTGTGTGTGTGTGAGAGAGAGAGAGAGAGAGAGAGAGAGAGACCTTACAGACCTTACAGTTCGTTCGGGTTGCCCCCAGGTCCCTCAGTGAGAGAGAATAGGGTCGAGATGAGAGAGAGAGAGAGAGAGAGAGAGAGAGAGAGAGAGAGAGAGAGAGAGAGAGAGAGAGAATAGGGTCGAGATGTGTGTGTGAGAGAGAGAGAATAGGGTCGAGCTGAGAGAGAGAGAGAGAGAGAGAGAGAGAGAGAGAGAGAGAGAGAGAGAGAGAGAGAGAGAGAGAGAAGAGTCGAGCAGCTAAAACGATCTGTTACACAGTCTTGCATAAAAGACATTGGGTCACAATGAGACCCCGATGCTCAATCTGACACTAAAATCAACAGAGACACAGCTACAAGGACACAGTCACTAAATTAAAATCACGCTTCGATATGACGTCACAATGAACCCGCATTATTACTGCAGTACATAAAAAAAAAATCTTTGGGTAATCTGACTCAAAAACACAAACAGCCTTAAAAAACAACCCATTCTCTCCTAACAAAAGTAATTTAATAAAAAAAAAATAACCCGCATTATACCCAGAGCGAGGAATCCATATTGCATATGTATCACAGGAACCAACATGATTATCTCTCCTTAATGACTACATTAGACGCGTCATTCTATCTTTGTTATTCAACATAAACTCACGTCCCGATGGAAGTAGCATTCCTCTATCCCATTCCCCCCCCCTCAACAAAAAAGGGGGGAGGGGTCATTAACTTGCTAAGCACGCTCCCATACTATAGAATGCCCATATGTAGCAGAGAGAAAAAAGCGTGGGGCCATGTTGCGCCATTATGCGGAGATATACCGTAAAAAGTCTAATGGCTAATCTCGCTATGGAGAAAGATGTGTTGCTGCATGATAATACAAGATAAGTCCAATTAATTTTAAGGTCAGAGTTCAATGTGGTGGGCATCCTTATGCCCTTCGCTAGCCCAGGCCCGGAGGAAACAAGAAAATGAAGGGAGATGTTGCTATCAGGTGTTTATTTGACGTTCCTTTGAAAATGGTCGAAATAAACCTCTCACATTCCAGGCACCACGACAAACAAATGGGGTACGTCAGAAATGTATAAGATTATTTTTCATTTATTTCAAAGAAAAAATTGAATAATATTAAAATTCAGTACTGACCCTATGGCAACATTCACTTCAAATACGAAATCAGTTTAGGTACAGTCTCTCTCTCTCTCTCTCTCTCAAACACACACACACACACACACACAAACAATGTCAGCTGACTAATGATACACTGGCCGTCATCTGCCCTTTGGTATATACAAGGATTTAAGCGTCATCTGACTCACCATCTCCTACAAGTTATTTCAGACGAGAGATCAGACACTTGGACCTTTCAGTCAGCCCGTCTATCTGTCATTATTACCACTTGCCCTTAGAATTAATGGATATCTTGAATCTATACGTTTATTTAGGAAAAATAGCGTGTTTACAAACGCTGGGTTGCTCTGAAATGATTGTCTACATCAAATCATCTCATATTTTATAATCTAATTTTACTCTTTGGATTTTGTTTTAAACAAATTTATGTAGCATACAAATGCCAAATTGAATTCAATAAAACCTCGTTCCATACTTCATAGTTTTTTTTTTTTTTTTGTCTTTGACGCGCAGATAATGGTTGACAAAATATGATCAAATCTTTTCCACATTCGACTAGTCAATTATTCGGATTTCAACAAAATTTTCAACTGTGGACACAGTTCGATTATATAAATTTAAAATTATTACAACATTAACATTCAGAATCACTACGTATAATATATATTTCCTTCTATGCGCCATAACTAGACAAAATAAGCAAATATGATGTGACTTCTGACTGGCCAAATTGAATTATAAGCTTAACATGAAGCTAAATATCACCTCAGTCAACACCGTGATTGAATGACTGCTTGATTGATTGCAGGTTCTCTAGCAACGTGACATCAATTATCACTGAAGAAGGTATCATTTATAAACATGCAAAAAGACTGATCCCATGTGCGGGAAGCAATTTAAACCCTCACCTGGAATACAGGAGAGACCTACAGACTGATTAACTACCTGATTGCATCGTGACATCAATTATCACTGAAGAAGATATCATTTATTAACATGCAAAAAGACCGATCCCGTGGGGGGGAAGCAATTTAAACCCCTCATCTGAATGCAGAAGAGGCCTACAGGCGAATCATGAATTACCAACTGAAAAGGCGACTCGAACGGCCCCATTCCCCAATATCTGTCCCCACTGGAACCCTGTTTATGAGACCTGGTCCCTTTCACCCTGGCCCCTTTACCTCTGTATCAATCCTTATCCTACATCCTTTCCGAAGATTAGGCTGACTTCTGCGGCTCTATATCGCCGTCTTTTCCCTTCCTTCGAAGGATCTCATGTTCCTCTTTATTTGTTTCTCTTCTCCAAATTCCCTCTTTTTCATTCGTCAAAGTCTCTCTGTTTCCTTATTCCTATGCTTGGGTTAGCTATTCACTTCAAAGTTTCTTTTTGTTGTGTTCTTTATTTCTATTCGTTTTTCCCGCATTCTTCTCCGTCTTTTCCCTTCCTCCAAAGGAACTTCTGTTCCTGTTCATTTGCTTCTCATCTTCCAGCTTCCCCTTGCCATCTTATTGTCTTATTCTGCTTTCCCCCATTATCTTCCTTTCTTGTTTTCTCTTATTTTCCCCCATTACCTTCCTTTCTTATTTCCCCTTTCCCAATCTTCCCCCTTTAATCACGACCATTCCCCTGCTTTCCCCCAACTGTCAAAGTAGCAAGTCTCCCCCACCCCTCCCCTCCACACACCTTTTCCTTCGTCAAGCAACGGCGAGGACAATTATTAGCTCTTGAAATAAGGGGTGCGATACGGCGCGAAACTGTCCCATTTGCACGCACGCGATACGGGCGCACAAACAGACACCGTCACACGGACACGACACGGACACGATTCTCCTGGGAGGAACCATAAGGAGGTGCCTGATTCTCCAGGGAGGAACCATAATGAGGTCCAGGCATTCCCTAAAATGTCATTTGCCCGGTCCCTGGTTGCAACAGTTACCATCCTAACCTTTATTTTTTTTCCCGACGAGGAGGTCCTGTGCCACGACAGAAGACGAATGATAGCATGTAGAATTTAGGCCAAATGCCAAGCACTGGGACCTATGAGGTCATTCAGCGCTGAAAAGGAAACTGAGAGTAGAAAGGTTTTAAAGGTGTAACAATCATTAGGAGACAGTGGAAGTAAGGCGGAAGGGAGAGAATATGAACGGAAGTACAGTAAAAGGAATGAAAAAGCTTGAAACTAGGGACGGAAGGGACGCTGCAAAGAACCTTAAGCAATGCCTACAGTGCACCGCGTGAGGAAAGGAACAGCAAGCGTTCATTGCTGGTAGCCTTCACACAACAGTAGGAAAAAAATATTGTAAACAATAATAATGAGCTGTGACATAGGACTTACACGAAAGAGACAAACCTTCAAACGTTACAATGTGTCTTGGGAATGTTCTATTTTGCAGGGTGTGGAATTAACACAGAAATAATAATGGTGCTCTTCACAAATACCTGTGTGCCATCATCGACAGTTTCAGAATCGAAAGAGGCAGGTTATGTGCTGGTTACAGCGTTTGAAGTTTAGTGTTATTACCGTGATTGGTAAAATCCCCCACAGTGAGGGGTCTTGTTTTATTAGTATTTATTATTTATTATTATCTAAATCTAGCAATTTTCTTTAAACTACAACGGCTCCAAAGGCAAATAAAGACAACGGCCAGAAAAACTCTACCTACTGAATAGTTAACGAATTAAGCAGTTAAAAGTGTGAAATTGGCAGGGACCATTGTCTTGGTTCCCTGATGCCACCCGTATTCAAAGAAACGGTGTAAAACTGAAAAAAAATCATTATTACTGTACTCATCTTCTTTGTGTGTGATTACACCTTTCATGCACTTAATTTATTTACGTAACTCCTCGGATTTCACGAAACTAGGAAGAAGAGGGCCTTCTGAAACTGAAGCAACAATAAACCAACTCCTTGGATTTCACGACAGGAACTAGGAAGAAGGAGGCCAGCTGAAACCGAAGCAACAATAAACTATCTCCTCGGATTTCACGAAAGGAACCAGGAAGAAGAAGGAGTTAATTACGTGAAAGATGTAGAGAGGTAACTGAACTAAGTGATCACGTCGTAAGAACACCAGGTGAAGGGTCAGAAGGTCAAAAGCAAATAACATGAATGT
>NC_089753.1:21181417-21191417 GCF_040412425.1 Macrobrachium rosenbergii
ATTTTGACGTTTTTATGGGCTCCTTATGTTTGATGGAAGTCTGTTTTTCACAGAAATTATTTCATATATATATATATATATATATATATATATATATATATATATATATATATATATATATATATATATATATATATATATATATATATATATATATATATAGATATATATATATATACACATATACATATGCATATACATACACATACTGTACACACATACATTCAAACACACATGCATAGATATAATTACATATATATAAATATATATAATATATATATATATATATATATATATATATATATATATATATATATATAAAATATTTTTTTTTATATATATATACATATATCTCATACGAACTTAACAGCCAGACGAACATATTCCAAACACCTAACCTATCTGAGGTAACACTTCGCAATAAAGACAACACCTTGTTCAATGCACTTCAGTATATCCACTTCATCAAAGTTGTGAACATTAATCATGAACATAAGAGAGAGAGAGAGAGAGAGAGAGAGAGAGAGAGAGAGAGAGAGAGAGAGAGAGAGAGAAAACTAAACATATACTCTAAATATGACCGTGCAAGAGAGAGTGACAGACAGAGACACAGACAGACAGAACTACAAGGAGACCCAAATGAAAACTGCTGCGGTGCACAATAAAAGAGGTGTCCAAAAACACCGGATAAATTTAACGATGAGAACTTCCGGTGGGATCAACTGCCGAAAAAGGGGGCTGTTCTTCTTCTTCTTCTTCTTCTTCTTCTTCTTCTTCTTCTTCTTCTTCTTCTTCTTCTTCTTCCTCCTCCTCCTCCTCCTCCTCCTCTTGCATCCTTGAGAGGTGATTCAGGTCTTGAAGATGGCGGATATGATCGTCGCGGTTCTTGAGAGAAATGACCTAATCATTATTATTATTATTATTATTATTATTATTATTATTATTATTATTATTATTATTATTATTTCTTGCTTTCCGTTCTGCATTGCGATAACTGGACGCATATTCTTAATTGAAATTCCAATAATAATAATAATAATAATAATAATAATAATAATAATACATAATAATAATGATGATGATGATGAAAATCATCATCATCATTATTATTTCGAGGCAAAAATATGACCGAAATATCAACGCAGCTAAATACCCCAACGCATAATAATAATAATAATAATAATAATAATAATAATAATAATAATAATACTAATAATAATAATAATAATAATAACAACAACAACATATACCGAACACTTACGCTCTGACAAATGCAGGAGACGAAGAGACGCTTCCTGTGACACTCCCTGCTTTATATTTCTAGAACAACACATAATTCTCCAACTTTCGAGGGCTCCTGGTCCCCTTCGTTAGTAAGCAATGGAAGGGCACTTACATTTCTCCTGACGGACGGGGCACGAGCCCTTCAAGAACGCTTAAGTAACTCTGAACTGCTGTATATTAAAAACTGTACAAGAGGGGATTTTTGCCTCTTGATATAATAATAATAATAATAATAATAATAATAATAATAATAATAATAATAATAATAATAATAATAATAATAATAATAATAATAAGAAGAAGAAGAAGAAGAAGAAGAAGAAGAAGTAAGCAATGTTATAAAATACACAAGAATGGTTTTTTGTCTCTTGATACAATAATAATACTAATAATAATAATAATAATAATAATAATAATAATAATAATAATAATAATAATAAGCAATGTTATAATATAAAATAATACGCAAGAATGTTTTTCTTTTCTCGTTATAAAAAACAAATACTAATAAAAAGCAGGCAATCTTGCCTGGTATTAGATAGTAATAACCCCCTCCTCATATGAGCGTTAGAACAGCTGACCAGGTGCACTAAGTATTTACCAGGTATACTAAACCTGCCCAAATTATTAGAAATCACCAAAAAATTATGACGAGTAGCAATAAATGACCACTTGCAACCGTACAAAACTCACTTGAGGAAATGTCCATATTGCACAACGTGAATCTCACCATAACAAGCAACACCTTCAAGCTAAATAGTTCCTGATGGCACTGGCATTCTAATGCCTCTATCTAATTGCCGCACAAAAGTTAGGTATTGTTCGTAAGGCCTTATAACATATTTATTAACAGTGATAAAATCAATGCAATATGTTTTAGGTCATTTGTGCTTTCTTTACTAGAATACTGTTCTCCGGTGTGGATGTCTGCTTCTGCCAGAGATTTATCTCCTAGACTAGAGAGTGGTTCGTGGTGGTAGGTTTCTGTTTCCTAAGAGTAGCAGTCACGACTTGGACCATTGACGGATGGTCTCTGGTTTGTCACTTTTACATAAGTTTTATTTCAACAGAGATCTTTTACATTCACAACTGATCCTTGAATCTCTTTTCCTGCCGAGGGAAACCAGATCCGTTGAACAGCAGCACCAATATGCAGTAAATGTGCCTCGCTGTCGAACTTCTCAGTTCCAGAGGTCCTTTATTCCCCACACCGTTGGACTGGGAACAGCCTCCTTCAGAGGATGTGTAACTGGAACCAGAGGTTCAAGCGAAGATGCATGTATTGTTAGTTTAATGTTATTCTCCTGCATTCTAATATATTTTCATCTATTTATTATTTTTTTTCTTTTCAATAAGTGAGATCTCTTCTTTCTGTTTTCTTCTACCTTCTCATACTTTCCAATGAGCATCGTATTCTTCGGAAGCTTGAATTTCAAGTCAGTGACCCCAGTGGTGGGCTTGTTCCATATGAATAGAGTTCAACTGAATAATAATAAATAATAATCCAGCTCAGATCCGAAAAAACAAGTAAAAATGAAACGAAAGGTAGGAGATTTAAGTCTAATCTCCTTCCTTTCGTTTTCATTTTTACTTGTTTTTTTTCGGATCCTGGCTGGATTATTATTATCATTTATTATTCAGATGAACTCTATTCATATGGAACGAGCCCACCACAGGGGCCATTGACTTCAAATTCAAGGTTCAGAAGAATGTGATGCTCACTGGGAAGTATGAGAAGGTAAAAGGAAATACAGAAAGAAGAGATCTCACTTATTGAAAAGAAAAAAATGTAATAAATAAAAATATATTAAAATGCAAGGAGAATGGCATTAGGGTAGTAATGCATAGCATTTTCGCTTGAACTTCTGAAGTTCCAGCTGCACGACATCCTGTTAAGGGAGGGTGTTCCACAGAGGAGGCACCAGACCTTTCCGTCCCTTTAGAGGAGCAAAGGTTACGACCTAAAAGTTCCGAGTAAAATATTATTATCTTCTAATCTTCTATCACCAACGGCAGTTAAAAATACCCGAACCTTTGGCCCCAAGTGATGCAGCCCCTACAAAGTGCCCACGGCACGGAGGTAACGCCACCGAGCACAGGAAGTGGCAAGCACAGGGGAGAGAGAGAGAGAGAGAGAGAGAGAGAGAGAGAGAGAGAGAGAGAGAGAGAGAGAGAGAGAGAGAGAGAGACGCCCCACTTGCATACATAATGATTTAATAAATTAATCTCTGCAACATCTGGTGGGGTGACTGTGCTCAGTGACTGGAGGAAATCATTTGGCTTCGCGATGACGGACAAGCTTAGCGTCTGCAAGTATGAAATATGAGAGAGAGAGAGAGGGAGAGAGAGACTCGCAGACCCCCTTCCACTTTCAATTATGATGTGTCAAAGTACTGATCATTCAAATCGGATATGTTTTTACTGTTCCTTATTTCTCCACACCCACAGCGGGCACAACATGCAAACAACAAGCAGGTAATAATTCAGTGCTTTAGGTCAACATAGTGGAAATGCACCCATAACGCCCACTCCTTGTCGGGTTCGGGGATCGAACGCCGATCACTTATGACAACATCTCGCAATCACTTCCGCTACGTGCCCAGAGAGAGAGAGAGAGAGAGAGAGAGAGAGAGAGCATCCTATTACCTAACGTACCACAGCCGTGACTCAAGATAGTACATCTGCCACTTTCTCCTTTTTGTTCCTTAGCTATCGATCGGATTTCTTCTTGTGCTGAAACTCTCTCTCTCTCTCTCTCTCTCTCTCTCTCTCTCTCTCTCTCTCTCTCTCTTCCATTCAGTTCTACTTCCTTCCCTTTTTCATCTGCTCAACTAAACGGTACGATAGCCTTTACCATTTTCCAGTCCAATTTCCTTTAACCCCTTTACAAGCTCTCTTCTCTCTCTCTCTCTCTTCTCTCTCTCTCTCTCTCCAGTCGTTAAACTTCATTTCAAACAGGATGCTTACCTTTACTTTTACTTTTAGTCTCTCTCTCTCTCTCTCTCTCTCTCTCTCTCATATACTGGCCAACACTAAAACTATCACCTGTCAATTACTGCATAATTACGTATATTACGAATATGCGTATTATGATAATTAAATTTCACCATTACAGCATCTAATGAACACCATAATATTCTTTGGAAGCTTGAATTTCAAGTCAGTGGCCCCTTTGGTGGGCTTGTTCCATATGAATAGGTTTCGTCTTCTGAATAATAATAATAATAATAATAATAATAATAATAATAATAATAATAATAATAATAATCTATTTAGCAATTACACACCAGCATTAAGTGATGAGCAGCTTAGCTAACAACGTCACAGATCCGAGTTCGTCCTGTAAAATGTTCCTCAGTTGACCTAAGCAATGAATTACGTACGTGGTTGTTGCTGACAGTTGCGGGTCGCAATGAGAGAAAAAATAATCTTTGTTGTTCTTCTTCTTACACAGTCATCACACCCTTTCCTTTCTCCTCTACTTTCCTATTCACTCTCCCTTTTCTTTGCCCATCGTTGGAGCACAGATGACCCCCTGTATACCCGAAACCTCATCTAATTCTGCCCATTTCAGATTTTCTCTTTAAAGACGGAGTGAAAGTTTTCTGCACAAGGGGGTCCATCCACGATTCATCAGTGACTAACTAAAAAAAAAAAAACCATCAGTATTTTCGAGTGGCTTCTCCTCTTCATAAAAATTCGGGCGCTGCTTTGAAATGGGAATATATTATTCCTCCACCTTGGGCCATTTATCTCGCGCGGGAGTTAAGAAGAAAAAATTAAGACCTCGGCTGTGTGTTTTTATATCTCGGCCTATTATTCAATATCAACGGAAAGTTTCCGTCGTTCGGGTTCCAATGAAAAGGCGCCTCGGGGTGCGGAAAATGAGAGAGAGAGAGAGAGAGAGAGAGAGAGAGAGAGAGAGAGAGAGAGAGAGAGAGAGAGAGAGAGGGAGGTTAAATGTGCTCAGCAGCCAGGGTTTGAATGATGTATTTCATCTGAGAGAGAGAGAGAGAGAGAGAGAGAGAGAGAGAGAGAGAGAGAGAGAGAGAGAGGGGAGGTTGAGAGAGAGAGAGAGGAGAGAGAGAGAGAGGGGAAGTTAAATGTGCTCAGCAGCCAGGGTTTGAATGATGTATTTGAAAAATCTGAGAGAGAGAGAGAGAGAGAGAGAGAGAGAGAGAGAGAGAGAGAGAGAGAGAGAGACAGGGGGGGAGGTTAAATGTGCTCAGCAGCCAGGGTTTGAATGATGTATCTCATCTGAAAAAGGGTGTGAGAGAGAGAGAGAGAGAGAGAGAGAGAGAGAGAGAGAGAGAGAGAGAGAGAGAGAGAGGGGAGGTTAAATGTGAGAGAGCAGCCAGAATAGCTCAGTAGGTTTGATGAATGGAGAGGGTTTGAATGATGTGATCTCATCTGAAAAAGGGGTGAGAGAGAGAGAGAGAGAGAGAGAGAGAGAGAGAGAGAGAGAGAGAGAGAGAGAGAGAGAGAGAGAATATGCTCAGTAGCTACAGTTTGAATGATGTATCTCATCTGAAAAGAGAGAGAGAGAGAGAGAGAGAGAGAGAGAGAGAGAGAGAGAGAGAGAGAGAGAGAGAGAATATGCTCAGTAGCTACAGTTTGAATGATGTATCTCATCTGAAAAGGGTGTGAGAGAGAGAGAGAGAGAGAGAGAGAGAGAGAGAGAGAGAGAGAGAGAGAGAGAGAGAGAGAGAATATGCTCAGTAGCTACAGTTTGAATGATGTATCTCATCTGAAAAAGGGTGAGAGAGAGAGAGAGAGAGAGAGAGAGAGAGAGAGAGAGAGAGAGAGAGAGAGAGAGAGAGAGAGAGAGAGCCGTGTTTTTCTTTTGCCACTCCTGAAAGGGAAGAGAAATTAAGAATGAATAACATGAAGGCTTTTCCCTTTGCGGAATCCAACTATTTTTCCTGCAAGATTTTGGTCGTTCCGCCGCGTCTTTCGATTTAATAAATCATTTTCAGTTTTCATAATTAATTCTTCTCTTTTCTCAAATAATTCAAGTATATTTATTAATTAATTCAACCAGTTTTCTACTTCTTAGCCACATTTAATAATTTCCTTATCTTCCCTAAACTGCCACTGCATTTTTCAACAAAATAAATCGCTTTCTACTTTTGTAATTAATCCTAATATTTCCTTCAAATATTTCAACTACATTTATTCATTAATTCAACCATTTTTTCTACTTCTCAGCCAAATTTAACGTTTTCCATTTATCCAGACAAAACTAAATTCCTAAATTACCGTGATTTTTTCCTTTAACTATTTCAACGACCACCTTGACAAAAGTCAACCATTTTTAAGGGTAAACTGAATCGACTTTGTTTCCCTTCACCTCAAAAGTTCAAGCGAAGATGCAACTCATTATTACCCAAAAACAATTCGCCTTGTATTTTAATACATTTACTTATATTTTTATCTACTTAATTATTAATTTGTTAATTTATCAGTTTCTTTTTTAACAAGTGGTCTCAAATGAACCTACAATCTTTGGAAGCTTGAATTTCAAGTCAATGGCTCACTCTGTGGCTTGTTCCATAAGAATAGGGTTCATCTTCTGAATAATAATAATAATAATAATAATAATAATAATAATAATAATAATAATAATAATAATAGTAATAATAATAATAATAATACACATAATAATAATAATAATAATAATAATAATAATGGCTGGATTATGAAATTTGAAAGGACAAACCCTGCCACTGGGACCTACTTTGGTAATAATAATTCAATAATTAATAAAATAATAATAATAATAATAATAATAATAATAATAAAATGGAAAAATTTAGGGACAAACCCAAGCACTGGGACCACTTTGTCATTCAGTAATTAATAATAATAACAATAATAATAATAATAATAATAATAATAATAATAATAATAATAATAATAATAATAATAATAATAAGAGTTTTCTAAACTAAATTATATCCTGTTACTAACCCAACTAGCGTACGTATTTTCTTTTGGAAACCATGCTCTTTACCTATAATATATTCCCACTATTTTTCCTAAAGTCAATCAGTAATTTTCAAGAGGTTCTAATCTAGGAGAGTGTCAAATTTAGCACATCTAGACATTTACACAAGATGTAATGTACCGAATACAGAAAGGCAATATTAACGCATTATAAATATATATAGAAAAAAATATATATATATATACTGTATATATAAATGTGAAATATTTTCTGTTAATCCCTTTTCCGTAATTCTTAAATCATTCATCACTTGATTGTCCAGGGAGACAGTTGTTCTCCGAAATATATAGGATTTTTTAAGTACCTTATTATTTTATTATTATTTATTATTATTATTATTATTATATATTATACATATTATATGTATATATTATATATATATATATATATATATATATATATATATATATATATATATATATATATATATATATAGAGATATGAGAGAGAGAGAGAGAGAGAGAGAGAGAGAGAGAGAGAGAGAGAGAGAGAGCAATTATGCTTTTAGAGTAGGATGATGTGAGGATTGTACGAATGCCACAAAAACCGAAACACATCCAAGACAGAAAGTATCCCATAACCAACACATCCCCCTCCCACCCCCAAAACCTCTCCCTCCCCTCTGTACAACAATCAAGCCCTTCCTTCACCCTTCCCCACGTAATTCTCTCGGCTTGCAGCCACGTTGACCTGCGTTCGATCCCCAGCATTGCCTTCGTTGGCCCAAACAGTAGATTAAGACTGGTTGTTAGTCATATGCTGAGGGTCGCAGGAAGATCGGACAGAGTGATATATTAAACTATATTAGATTTATTTTAGACGTCGATGACTATTGCTTGTGTAAAGGCAGTCTGAGTACTCTCTCTCTCTCTTCTCTCTCTCTCTCTCTCTCTCTCTCTCTCTCTCTCTCTCTCTCTCTCCTGGAGCAAAGTCCAGCACCAGCAGAACTTCCAAAGGCAAAAAGAAGCAACATCACCTGCAAAGGTTCCCAACCCCACAAAATAGATCAACCATTCCAGATAAGAAGACTACCGCCGTAGGAGGAAGCATGAGAGAGAGAGAGAGAGAGAGAGAGAGAGAGAGAGAGAGAGAGAGAGAGAGAGAGAGAGAGAGAGAGAGAGAGAGAGAGAGAGCATCCCTGTCCTATCATATCCAAATACCAATGCAAAAACTCTCCCCATCCCCCAACAGCAGGGGACCCAAGATGGCGAAGAACCGTCAGATGGAGCACCGAAGTGACCCACCTAAATCCTCCAGTTTCTTAGAGACACGTCGAATGTTACCGAGAGAGAGAGAGAGAGAGAGAGAGAGAGAGAGAGAGAGAGAGAGAGAGAGAGAGAATGGGCGTGCCGTCTTTTTCTTCCTCCCGGGGGCGGCTCTACCTTGCTTTTACCTCCAACCTCAAAACGCCCAGACAAGCTGCCATGGACCACGGACACATCAACACACACACACAGACGCGTCTACAGACACACACACACACACATGCACATCCCTGACTCATCGGGCAGCCATTCTTCTCTTCTTGCAAGGGACGGATCGCAACCAGATGGGAGTCGTGATGGGAAATGCCTTTGTTTTCAGAAATCTCGGGACAAGCAGAACTTGATCCCCAAAAGTAACGATTACCGAAGACTTAGGAAACTCACGGTATGCAGGCGACCGTTGGCATTTCCTTAATGGAAGGTTGTGGATATAACAGAGCTTGTGAGTGATGCTACCAACCTATGACTCAGGACGCAAGGCCGTCCTTTCAAACTCGCTATGAATTTTTTTGGCCAACGATAATCGCCGTTCTTTCACAGACGTGGCACCGACTTGTGTTTGCAGACTCAAGACATTCAACCAAACACATTTCCTCGGTGAGAATGAAGTCCAAGCAAATATGTGGTTAATATGAGTAGGAGGTTTAAAATTTAGGCCAAAGGCCAAGCGCTGGGACCTACGAAATCATTCAGCGCTGAAAGGGAAATTGAGAGTAAAACAAGGCTTTAAAGGATTAACAGGAGGAAAACCTCGCAGTTGTGCGATGTATCAATTGTTAGGAGACGGTGAAAAGTAAGATGGAGAAAGATTTGAACATAGATACAGTAAAAGGAACGAATGGGGTTGCAGCTAGGCCCGAAGGGTCTCCGCAAAGAACCTAAAGTAATGCTTACAACGCACCGTGTGAGGTGCACTGACAGCACTACCCCCGTACAGGATTAATATAAATAGGAATAGGGAATGAAGAAAGCCCATAGTAATACGAATAAGAAACCGAATTATCAAATTCCCTGCATAATTAATGGTATCCAAACTGACATTCGTCGATAGTTATATACCCCAAATACTGCATTACAAACGTTTTAAAGAAAAAGTCATCCTGCCAAGGAGGGTGAACGGTTCTTCACGTATTCTCCACTCGGATTCAAGGCTTGCAGTAAAAAATAAAAAATTCCACGTTTTCTAAAATATGAACCACCTCCTCACACTTAACAAGTCGTCTCGTCTGGTTCCTCCGCCCTCTCACACTTCCGCTGAAAGTGAGGGAATCCATTTTTAAACTCCAATACGCAGCAGGGCAATTCTTCCTAGGCTATTCTGCTTCTCCTTAAATTGATGAGACCCGCCGTTTTGAAATCTACCTAGCAGGACGACTGTTTCCAGTCTATCATCTTAATTCTCCCGATATTGAGGACATACATCATGTTTAATATTTAGTATGAT
>NC_089753.1:21198917-21236417 GCF_040412425.1 Macrobrachium rosenbergii
TCAACTCATTTTAGGTGAGGCAGGAAGCACTCAGTTTTGTCGAGGAAGAAAGTTCCTCTTTTTCGAGAGAGAAAATCTTTTTGAGATGTGAGCTGATGATGATGAAGAAAAAACAATGGCTTCAAAGACTTGACTTTTTTTTTTGCATGTCATATCTCGGTCCATCTGGAAGATATCTCCGGATAAAACTTAGGCTTCAAGGACCACTTGGGCCACAGATGAGTCAAGCTCCCATTTTGCTTCCTGTTGGAAATCACCTTTTTACATTACGAAAAGAAAAATCCTTTGGACAATGTACTTGCACTAACCAGGAAAAATCTTGTGGCAATCATATCTCATTGAGTCTCCACGTAAAGTAACAAAGGAGATTCTAATAAAATAAATATAGAATACTGAATTTAGACCAAATGCCAAGCACTGGGACCTATGAGGTCATTCAGCGAGGAAAAGGAAATTGAGAGTGGAATGGTTTTGAAGGTGTAACAGGAGGAAAACCTCGCAGTTGCACTATGAAACAACTGCCAGGGGAGGGTGGACAGCAACATGGAAAAAAGATAATATGAATGGAGGTCCAGTAAAAGGAATGAAAGGGGTTGCAGCTAGGGGCGTAAAGGACGCTGCAAAGAACCTGAAGTAAATAAAATAAATAAAAGATGGTCGTCACAGGGAATGACTATTCTGTTTCGGAGTCTAGTTCCCATTTTGCTTCCTGTTCTAAATCACCTTTTGAATTAAGAAAAGAAAAATCCTCTGGAAAATGTACTTGCACTAACTAGGAGACATCTTGTGGCAATCATATCTCACTGACTCTCCACGCAAAATAACCAAGGAGATTCTGATAATATAAAATAAATAAAACTGATGGTTGTCACAGGCAATGACTATTCAGTTCCTGGAAACAATTACAAACTGATTCTGGACAGTGACGAAACCAAAGAACTCATTCATTCCCTCCCCGGTCTCCGAGACATCAAGTACCCCACTGATACTCACAGCGGACCCAAATGAGATGCACTGTAGTAGCGAGTGTCTACGTTCGATAATCATTTTTACCCGGGCAATAATGAAAGAATAAATTAAAAAATACTCAGAATAGCACGAGTCTTGCAAAGGAGAAACAAATACAAAGTTATATTTGAAAAATCTCTATAGGGAGTTTTCGGGAGTCCGTTCCATTCACCTTTTCGATAATCGAACAGATTCCCGAAAGCTCTCTGTAGAGATTTATTTTCAAATATATGTACCCATACATAACTGTGGATTTGTTTTCCCAATGAAAGAATGAATGAATGGTGTCGTCGAGCACCACAGCTCATGGGATGAGCGCAACTCGTTCGCTTCTGCATGATCGGATAATTATTGCTGTCTCTCGTGCAAACCAACGACAATCGCACTGAAAAGTATGACATGTGATAGCAAGGACAATAATGTAACCAGCAACATTTCATGTGTTATTCAGTTTAAGCTTAATTTGTTTGGAAAGGGGAGGGGCAAGGTTTAACATACCAGTCTCAGTCAAAAAACAGGAGAAGCGAGCATAAATCTTAAATTTTAAGGTAATGGGAATACATGGGAAGGAAAAAATACCAATACTGAAGTGAACTGTATGATCAAATTGCTTGACCCGCAATTCTCCTACTCCCAGATGGTTGCTCAAAATAAAAATATGCTATCTACAATATACTATTGATTTTTACAGTTATTATCATTAATAAGATCACCATGACTAAACTATTATGATCACAAAGACTATTACTACTATTCAAAATGTGCAGACATCCATTTTGATTAATCACAACAAAATATACTATTCATTATTATAAAAAGTTATAGACATTCCAAGAACATACAAAACAACCAAGAATTAGGCCAGGAAAAATTCCACAGAAAAGTCAGGATAAAAAAAAAACAAACAAACAGGAAAATCGTAACTGACAAAAATCAAAACAGTATTCCTGAAGCTTCATAAAACACCATACTGTCAAATCATTAAATCAGCACAATAACCAGACGCCAAATCGAAACGAAAAGAAAATCCAGAACAAAGGAAAAAGTAAAAAGCAAAACGAAACACCATCAAAAGCTGCAGAGAACGCCTCGTTAGCGAGGACAAAACAAAGAACCCCCGATAATGACGATCAAAGAGTAAGAAATCCCTTGAGGACAACAAAAGCAGGATCGGGGCCTTTCAAGGTAGCGGAGCCGAAACGCCTGCCAAAGGATTTCAACCACATTTCTAAGTTATCTGGATCGTGCACGAATACAGGTAAATCAACCCCAAACCAAGCACGAGTTTTCCACATAGGTATATTAACACTTCAAGAGGGATATATTTCGGTACAATAAATTTAGCCTCCAAAGGAAAAAGGTCTTTGGAAGAATAAAGTTCAATTAAACCCCCACATGCAAACGAATTTTCAGCATAAGTGACTTAACAATTCAAAAGGATTAGCGTATTTCAATACAATAACTTTAGCCTCAAGATGGAACATAGTCCTTCAATGAAGGCAGATCAATCCAAAAATGCAAAGGGACATTTTCCTCGTCGTTAATCCTTTGGAAGAATAAATGTAAATTAATCCCCTAAATGAACAGGAATGTTCGACATACGTAAATTAACAATTCAAAAGATTAGAGCATATCACTGCAATAAATTTAGCCTCCAAAAGGAACAGAGTCTGTAAGAGTAAAGTTAAATCAACCCACCAAGTGAACACGAATTTTCCACACAGGTAAATTAACAATTCAAAATTCTTAAAAAATTCCAATACAATATATTTAACTTCAGAAGGAACTGAGTTCTACAATTAGGAAAAATTAATCCACTCTAAAGGAATGGGTCTTTTCCTCAAAAGTTAATCCTTTGGAAGAATAAAGTTAAATTAATCCCCCAAATGAACACGAATTTTCCACATAGGTCAGTTAATAATTCACAAGGAATGGAGTCTTCCAGTAAAATACATTAAGACCCCAAAAGGAACCCAGCCCTTCAATGAATAAAAATGAATTCTCTCAAATGAATGGGGGTCTTTTCTTCATAAGTTAATCCTTCAAAAGATTTAAGGTCTTTTGATCAAGATGGATTAATCCTACAAAAAAGGAATAGTCTTTCAATGAATTAATCCTCTAAACCGAGTGGTCTACAATAAAGATAAATTAATCCTCCAATACAAATATTAATTAAAAAAAAAGAAATAATGTTCTTTCGATAAATTATTCCTGGGAATGGAGTTTGGTCTTGTCTTACGATAAAGATGAATAAAGTCTCTATATAGCCTTTAAGTGATGATATATTAATCCTCCAAAAAGAACTTGGTCTTTCCAGCAAGATACTGTAATCCTTCAAAAAGAATATGCCATTTCAAGAGACAAATTAATCCTTCAGGAGGGATAGCCTTCCAATTATGATAAAGTAATCACCTAAAGGTGATAAGATATTTTGAAGATGGTTTAATCCTACAAAATGAGGATAACCTCTCCTTGAAGATAAATTAATAAACCAAGAGGAATAGAGCTTACAATCAATGCTAAAATATGCCTCAAAAGAAATGTGGTCTTCCAATATAGTTAAATTTATCCTCCAAAAGGATTTTCGCCTTTCAGGAAATATATTAATTTCATACAAGGAATTTTGCCTTCCGGGAGAAAAATTAATCCTCCAAAAGGAATTTCGCCTTTCAAGAAATCAATTAACCCTCCCAAACGAATTTTGTCTTTTCGGAGATGAAATAATCCTCCAAAAGGAATTTCGCCTTTCAAGAAATCAATTAATCCTCCAAACGGAATTTCGCCTTTCAAGAAATCAATTAATCTTCCCAAAGGAATTTTGTCTTTCCGGAGATGAAATAATCTCCAAAAGGAATTTCGCCTTTCAAGAAACCAATTAATCCTCCAAACAGAATTTCGCCTTTCAAGAAATCAATTAATCCTCCTCAGGGAATTTCGCCTATCAAGAAATCAATTAATCCTCCAAACGGAATTTCGCCTTTCAAGAAACCAATTAATCCTCCAAACGGAATTTCGCCTTTCAAGAAATCAATTAATCCTCCAAACGGAATTCCGCCTTTCAAGAAATCAATTAATCCTCCTCAGGGAATTTCGCCTATCAAGAAATCAATTAATCCTCCAAACGGAATTTCGCCTTTCAAGAAACCAATTAATCCTCCAAACGGAATTTCGCCTTTCAAGAAATCAATTAATCCTCCAAATGGAATTTCGCCTTTCAAGAAATCAATTATATAATCCTCCTCAGGGAATTTCGACTATCAAGAAATCAGTTAATCCTCCAAACGGAATTTCGCCTTTCAAGAAACCAATTAATACTCCAAACGGAATTTCGCCTTTCCAGAAACCAATTAATTCTCCAAACGGAACTTCGCCTTTCAAGAAATCAATTAATCCTCCTAAGGGAATTTCGCCTTTCAAGAAATCAATTAATCCTCCAAAAGCAATTTCGCCTTTCAAGATATCAATTAATCCTCCAAACGGAATTTCGCCTTTCAAGAAACCAATTAATTCTCCAAAGGGAATTTCGCCTTTCAAGAAATCAATTAATCCTCCAAAAGCAACTTCACCTTTCAAGAAATCAATTAATCCTCAAAAGTGAATTTCGCCTTTCAAGAAACCAATTAATTCTCCAAAGTGAATTTCCCCTTTCAAGAAATCAATTAATCCTCCAAACGGAATTTTGCCTTAAAGAAATCAATTAATATTCCAAAGGGAATTTCGCCTTTCAAGAAATCAATTAATCCTCCAAAAGGAATTTTGCCTTCAAGAAATCACTTAATCCTCCTAAAGGAATTTAGCCTTCAAGAAATCAATTAATCCTCCAAACGGAATTTCGCCCTTCAAAGAAACCAATTAATCTTCCAAAAGGAATTTTGCCTTTCGGGAGATGAATTAATCCTCCAAAAGGAATTTCGCCTTTCAAGAAATCAATTAATCCTCCAAAAGGAATTTCGCCTTTCAAGAAATCAATTAATCCTCCAAAGGGAATTTCGCCTTTCAAGAAATCAATTAATCCTCCTAAGGGAATTTCGCCTTTCAAGAAATCAATTCATCCTCCAAACGGAATTTCGCCTTTCAAGAAACCAATTAATCCTCCAAACAGAATTTCGCCTTTCAAGAAATCAATTAATTCTCCAAAGGGAATTTCGCCTTTCAAGAAATCAATTAATCCTCCTAAGGGAATTTCGCCTTTCAAGAAATCAATTAATCCTCCAAATGGAATTTCGCCTTTCAAGAAACCAATTAATCCTCCAAACGGAATTTCGCCTTTCAAGAAACCAATTAATTCTCCAAAGGGAATTTCGCCTTTCAAGAAATCAATTAATCGTCCAAAGGGAATTTCGCCTTAAAGAAATCAATTAATATTACAAAGGGAATTTTGCCTTTCAAGAAATCAATTAATCCTCCAAAAAGGAATTTCTCCTTTCAAGAAATCAATTAATATTCCAAAAGGAATTTTCCTTTCAGGAGATGAATTGATTCGCCAAAAGGAATTTTGCCTTTCAAGAAATCAATTAATCCTCCAAAGGGAATTTCGCCTTTCAAGAAATCAATTAATCCTCCAAAGGGAATTTTGCCTTCAAGAAATCAATTAATCCTCCTAAAGGAATTTCGCCGTTCACGAAATTAATCCTCCAAAGGGAATTTTGCCTTTCAAGAAACCAATTAATCTTCCAAAAGGAATGTCGCCTTTCCGGAGATGAATTAATCCTCCAAAAGGAATTACGCCTTTCAAGAAATCAATTAATCCTCCAGAAGGAATGTCGCCTTTCAAGAAATCAATTAATCCTCCAAAAGGAATTTTGCCTTTCAAGAAATCAATTAATCTTCCAAAGGGAATTTCGCCATTCAAGAAATCAATTAATCCTACAAAGGGAATTTCGCCTTCAAGAAATCAATTAATCCTCCAAAGGGAATTTCGCCTTCAAGAAATCAATTAATCCTCCAAACGGAATTTCGCCTTTCAAGAAATCAGTTAATCTTCCACAAGGAATTTTGCCTTTCTGGAGATGAATTAATCCTCCAAAAGGAATTTTGCCTTTCAAGAAACCATTTAATCCTTTAAACTGAATTTCGCCTTTCCGGAGATGAATTAATCCTCCAAAAGGAATTTCGCCTTTCAAGAAATCAATTAATCCTCCAAAGGGAATTTCGCCTTTCAATAAATCAATTAATCTTCCAAAGGGAATTTTGCCGTTCAAGAAGTCAATTAATCCTCCAAGGGGAATTTCGTCTTTCAAGAAACCAATTAATCCTCCAAAACCAATTTCGCCTTTCAAGAAATCAATTAATCCTCCAAAGGGAATTTCGCCTTTCAAGAAATCAATTAATCCTCCAAAGGGAATTTCGCCTTTCAAGAAATCAATTAATCCTCCAAAGGGAATTTCGCCTTTCAAGAAACCAATTAATCCTCCAAAGGGAATTTCGCCTTAAAGAAATCAATTAATCCTCCAAAGGAAATTGTGCCTTTCTGGAGACAAAATAATCTTCCAAAAGGAGCTTCTACTTTTAGGAGAGAAATTAATCTTCCAGGAGGAATTTTCGTTCAATAACGACAAACCAATCCTCCAAGAGGAATAGGGTCTTTCGACAGACCAATTAATTTCCAGAAGGATTGAGTCTTTCATTAAAATTTAAATCACAATAATAATCTCATTAACGAATTACGGTCCCACTTTCCAAAGAGAGAGACGGAAACGCCAGAACGACATGTCCATGGCCCGGAAGACAACCGCCGGCCGCACGCGAGTTTTAATCAGCAAAAAACAATAAAAAAAAAAAAATTTTCATACGGAAGCACCGAGCGCCCCCTTACGCCCTCTCTAATCCTCCTCCTTTCCCCAGACGTCGAAACCAAGGCCTTGGTCGAAACACTCCCGAAGCGACCCTCGTCGGAGGCTAGGAGGCACGAGGAGGACGTGGAAGCACACACACACACACACACACACACACACACACACACACACACACTCGAAGCGACGATCCTCATCGAAGACAATGAGGCACCCGGTGGTTGGATGCCGCGTCGAAGCACGCACCATTGTCGGACCTTAGAATTGTCTGCTATCGCTATCATCGCCTCCCGAAGGATCTCGATCGAAGCGCCCCTTATCGGCATCTCGATCTAAAGACCTACTTGGAAGCCGCCGCCACTCCCGGAGATAGCGTAATCCCTTTCCAGAAGGTAAAAAAAGAAGAAAAAACAGGAGACAACCACGATTCTCTTATCGACAGCCCTGCAGCTCGAGGAGATGGAGATGTCCTCCATATCTGCAAGTACCTGGAGTTTTATCCACTTCCGAATTTCAGGTAGAGGAGAGGCGATAGGGATCTCTGGCAATGATTCTCACTCAAAGATCTTCTTTCTTTCTTTGTGGCTTATTCCGCCTTTCCTCTCATTGATTCAACCACTTAATTTCTCTCTCCTTTTTTTTTGGCTACCAAATTATTATTATTATTCTTATTCATAATACCAAACCATCATCCAAAATAAAAAATTAACTTATTCAGCAAACCACCAAAAGAATAAAATCCCATAAGCTAAAAAACACAGGTATATCAAGATCAAAATATATATATATATATATATATATATATATATATATATATATATATATATATATATATATATATATATATATATATATAATATAAAAATGCCAACTCAAGTAGTAATGAAACAATCAACATATCATTTGCAAACCCTCTCGACGGCCACTATGATTATATCTGTACATAAACTGAAGTATTTCAGTTCAAGATAATATATTCCATGCATACCATGAGTAATTATACCATGAGTAATTAAAGTACAACTTAGAAAATCAGAAAATCCCGTTTTATTACCCTGACATTAAAGGGGAAGATAAAAAAAGAAGAAAATATTTCCTCTTCTAAGACGTCGTTTGTAGATAACACAACTTTCACAAAAACAAGAATGATGCGTTTGTGAAAGAGACTGCAACAGGAAGTGACAAATTCTTATTGAACCTTTGATCTTTTATGAAAGACCTTGATCTTTAGATGCGTCACATAAAACTTTGAAACTTGTCATCAATAGATGACAGATATGAAGTTTGAGGATCTGGTGCACATTTCGATGACTAGGTGGCCCAGTGCAGTAAATGCGGGGCATGGAAATTCTTCATTAATAAACTCCACATTCATGGTACCAACAGCATCTGCCTCTCTCTCTCTCTCTCTCTCTCTCTCTCTCTCTCTCTCTCTCTCTCTCTCTCTCTCACACACACACACAAAACACACACACACAATTGTTCGATCACCAACACAATTTCTGTCATATGTGTTTGCCACCACACGTCAAGGGGGCCGTTTGCACAAATGACTCCCAGGAGTAATAGCCAATGATAGGCGGACAACGTACCGAAGAATAATAATAATAATAATAATAATAATAATAATAATAATAATAATATAATAATAATAATAATAATAAAACCGAGTTACAGACTAGATGAGGAATACCTACACAAAATTACAGTGGATTTTTCTCTTAAAAATAATACATACCAATGAAAAGTACACAGTAAAAATATAACAAAATTCACGACGCACAAAATAGTAAAATATCATTATCTATTCCCTGTATGAAATGAACATAACACTCTAAGAAGACATTAAACAATAATTATCAGGTCTTATTCTACCATGCAATGAGGGACATCAGTTGGCTATGACCACCGTGGAAAAAACAAGATATACTGGATCACCTCACAACTGCGGTAGGTGTGGGTCCTCTCGAAGATGGTTAATGAGAGAGAGAGAGAGAGAGAGAGAGAGAGAGAGAGAGAGAGAGAGAGAGAGAGAGAGACTTAAAAAAAGGTTGTCTTATACGAAAATAGGTCTCCCGAAGGCTGGGTGTGTGGATCCCCGAGAGAGAGAGAGAGAGAGAGAGAGAGAGAGAGAGAGAGAGAGAGAGAGAGAGAGAGAGAGAGAGAGAGAGAGTTACAAAAGGTCTGTCTTGAAGGAAAAAAGGTCCCTCAAAGACTGTGGGTGTGGATCCCCAGAGAGAGAGAGAGAGAGAGAGAGAGAGAGAGAGAGAGAGAGAGAGAGAGAGAGAGAGAGAGAGAGACCCTCAAAGGCTGGTGCAGGACCTTTTAGGTTCGTTTCCAACCACTAAATCTTGTTTGGTTTCTACTTCAGGTAAACAGACGGCTGAAGCCCATCTTATTTATCCCTTTGAGTACCTTACACATTTCTGTCAAATGACCTTTTAATCGGCCGTTTTCTAGATATGACACACTGGGTATATACTCCATCTACCTTTGATTATAAAGGTGCCTGACGGAAACTCTCGCCTGCAATACTCCTGATCTTGCTCTATCATTCCTTTAGGAATTAGAGCATCAGACAGCATCTTCTAAGTGTGGTCCAACTGGCACATAGCATCTCATTTATCCTAGTACTGCCTGTTTGCCTTTCACCGTGCGATAAGGACTTCTATCTTTGGTGCATCACAATACTGTGGCCGGAAAAACTAAGTAAAAACTCAGTTATGTATGTGAGCAATTCCGTACTTATCAAAATACAAAAATGATTCAAAATGGGAGCAGGTTTCGACCGTTTGCCCGGCAGTCCTCTTCGGCCAACTGCTACAGAAGACCGTCGTGCAAACGGTCGAAAGTTCCCATTTTTAATCATTTTTGTATTTTGATAAAATACAGAATTACTCACAAACATAACTGTGGACTTTTACCTCTTAATGACTCCTGTGTCTTTCTCTTGATAAACCTACCTACATATTGGCAAATAGTTCATACTTGGCATTACTGCAATTATAAGCTATGCACACCTGCCATTTTACAGACAATTTGTCGAAAGGTTATCGGTAATTGTGCTCATTTTTGCGCCATCAGCTAACTAGCTCAAGTCCTGGTCAATGACGTGGCTAATAAAATGCAAACGACCAAGCAAATCACTTGTGCTTTTGCCAATCACAGGGTGATTCAATTGAGGACAACAATTTGCTTTCTGTTTCTTTGCCATTCATCTATCCAATCCCTACTCCATCTACGGTAACTAGATTTCACTGTGCCATCAATCTTTCCATTGGCACTGACCAAATGTCCTCTGGAAGTCCAAACAGGATGTACCTATTGATCCAAACAAGATTCATCTATTGATCTACTTTTCTCAAATTTACAAAATAAATCATGGAAGAAGTTTAAGCTTACTCTAACATTACGAAATCCTTGATAGCCATTTAGATTTAGAGTTTTTGAGTCTCAGTGTCTCGTTAAGTTGTCTTTAATGACAGATTCTAGTTAAGTTGTCTTTAATGACGGATTCTAAAGTCTGCTAATGAACTTTAGTCAGGTTGACAGAACTGCAGTTCCCTTGCTCACATTTGAAACCTTTCTTGATTACTGATTAAAACATTTTGCAGTTTCAAATCTATTACCGCTTTTCGTTACTCCATGGTGTGTGTGTGTGTGTGTGTGTGTGTGTGTGTGTGTGTCTGTGTGTGTGTGTGTGTTTTCAGTCTTTGTTACCCCTGAGAGAGAGAGAGAGAGAGAGAGAGAGAGAGAGAGAGAGAGAGAGAGAGAGAGAGAGAGGAGGGGGAGGGGAGGGGAGGGGTAAAATATCCACCATAACTAGTGCACAAACGATTATGATGCCATAAAAGATACTTAGCAATAGTAAAATGAATATGACAGCAGCAGTTTCAGCAAGAGGGGCGTGTGGGCGTCGCACCGCGAGTAGGCGGCGGCTGCGAGTGAGTGTGTATGTGTGTGTGTGTGTGTGTGTGTGTGTGTGTGTCAGTTTGTCTGTGTGTGTGTGAGTGCTTGTCTATGTGGGCGTGGCGCTGGATGCAGACCCCGCCCATGAGAGGCCCGCCAGCAAGGGCAGGTCGCAAGTCCTATTGATCCTTTACCTGTGCGGACGCCGACACCACATCGACAACGCCAACACCGACAACCACCAACACTATCCCCAACACTCCTTTGCTCATACACACACACACACAACACACGCATGCTACATATGTGCGTTAAGTACAATGCTACGTCGTTCTTATGCATATATTTGCGTATACACGGTGGATCTGTATATTCATGTGTTTTTATATTGCAAAGCAGTTCTTTCATATTGGCTTCATATGGTAAATACATACGTACACATGTATAGTGAACGGGAGCTTGCATTTATTTGTCTGTACACATTCATACACACTTGAAACACTTTCAGACATGTGCGGTATGTATACAAATCAACAAACACACACGCACACACACATATATACATATAGGACAACAAACATGATATAATACATACAAACCTAAAAAATGTAACCATTACCTTTGTCTACATATTATGTCTGCGCACTCACACGCATAATACATCAAGCATTTAAGAAACACGCAAGGCCGGACATACACAAGTAAGTTAACAGTAAAACGGCATTTGCAATTCCCCCACAACGAGACAGCACGTAAATGAGTGCGTAACGTACACAAGAGCTCACCCGTACTCTAGATGAGCATTACTCTAAAGCCCTCTCTCACTCCCTCTCCCGAGAGGTTCAGGCATAATAGTCATTCGCCATTACCATTTCTGAATAATCTTGTGGATGCTGACTTTTTTTTGCCTTTTACTGTTCGTGCAACATTGAGAAAAATGAGACCGTCCGTTGACAGAGTTCCGAGGGGCGTTCGATGAGTGATGCAACTTAATATTTTTGCTCGGCCAGTTTTCGCTCGAAAATATGAAATTTTGTGCGCGAAATCCTTAGGCATTCCCGCGTTATGTCATGTATCGTCATTAATTTCCTACAGACGGCTGCAGTACAATCAGCTATCAAAAGAGGCTATGTGACTGACTAAGGTACGTTCCAAACAAAGGTCAGAGACAGACTTCCTTTTGGAGGCGAATGGGACCGTCGCGAATATTCACAGACGCTTGCAGAACGTCTACAGAGTCCTGGCAGTGGATAAAGGCACTGTGAATCACTGGGCGGAGTGTCTACCATCATCAGAAGAGGGACAAGGAATTCTGTCTGATCTCGTAGATAAGGAATGAGTTCCCTCCACTGTATTCTTGGATGTGCTTTCAGCCAGATTTCCCCACTGCACACGTCTAAGTCGCCATTTCATTTTCAAACATATTCACATGTTAATATTCATCTTCTACCAATGTACAGTATTTACTTTGATTTCTTGCTACTTGAAAGACTTCCTGGGTCTTCCAACTGGTCTCCTTATTGCTATACTTATTATTGTTTCTCTCCTTTTCTACATCCAAACCATGTCAGTATATATATAATGTATATAATTATATATATAAATGTATATACCGTGTATATATATATATATATATATATATATATATATATATATATATATATATATATATACTGTATATATATATATATATATATATATATATATATACACATATATATATGTATAACTGAGAAGGAAAAAGTGAGACTTCACTTCTAATATGAGGAAAACAACAAAGCAACGAGATTCGCTCTGTTTATCCAACGCCTGCTACAATGCTATTTCGAAGCATCTGTCACGCACTGGTGCATTCGACAGCCACTGTCATCATCCAGAACTACTCCTACCAAATGCTTGCGATGAAGTGGGTTTTCACCCATTATCACTAAGAGTTAAAAGGCATTTTCTATCTCTTAATCCCTGACTTGCTTTTTCACTTCGTAACTTTATCTTTTCGCATCGTCTGTTCTCTTTCACAAAATTCTCTGTATCTATGCAAATTCTCTCTATTCCTTTCTCTCTCTCTGTCTCTCTAGGATCAGCTCACAAACTGAAGGACTAGCGTTCGATTCTCGAACAGGACGAGAAGGAGAGCTGGCGCGTTCCCTACGATCCAGTATGTCTGCTGACCTAAAGAATGAAATACGTACCTAGATGTTCGTCGACTGTTGGGGGTCTTAGCGAGAGAGAGAGAGAGAGAGAGAGAGAGAGAGAGAGAGAGAGAGAGAGAGAGAGAGAGAGAGAGAAGTCTAAATGTACGCCATCAAATCATGAGAGGTTCGAGTTTTCAATTCCTATCTCATACCAATACTTTCTGTTTATCTCCGCTTTATTTTTCCATTTCTGGCTTTCGGTGCTATCATAAAGCACTTTAATTTCCATTCCTGCCTTTCACGCAATTCCCGGCCATTCTCTCTCTCTCTCTCTCTCTCTCTCTCTCTCTCTCTCTCTCTTGTACTTACGAGTGCAACCCTAGTCAATTAGCCAATTAGAACCTTTTTTCAGTGTCCTCCTTTTAATTCCAACCTCTTTTTCCTTATTTCTATATGCTGTCATAACCAGTTTCGCCCTGTGTACGCGCGCGCGCGTGTGTAACGCAGTTCTCTTGATAGAGCCGTGTTTGTAGTTTGTGTGTGTGTTCGTGCGTGTGCGCGTGTCTGTAACGCGAGTCATCTGCGCCGACAGGCCTTTTCCAGACCGTCCAGACGAGTTCCCTCTCTCTCTCTCTCTCTCTCTCTCTCTCCTCTCCCTTCCTCTCTTGTGCAAATTTGCCTTCACGCGAGGCGCTCTCTCTCTCTCTCTCTCGTCCCGTTCTGTGCCATTTCCCTTTTCATTGATCCTTTCCCCTCTTCTTCTAATTCGCCTCTCCCACTCCCTCACTCTCATCCAGCTCCTTCTTCTTCTTCGTCTCTGTCTTCTTCTTCTTCTTCTTCATCACCATCACCATCTCCATCAACTTCCCTTTGGCCGCTTCCACAGTTCCTTTCTCCCCGATCGGAAGCGAATGCGATTCCTCTCCACTTGCAATCAATCATCGCATTTCATTTCTCAGCCATGCCGTGGGTGCTAATATATTTCACTCATGCCCGGCTAAAAGGTAAATTATTTATATTACATATCATTACCTGTGCTATCAGAATTTATCTTCTAAAAGATAAAGTAGTTATATCATATATTATTTTATCTGTGCTATTAGAATCTATAGATCATAAAAATTGCTATTAGAATCTATAGATCATGACAATACCATGTCTAGATGAAAGGGAAGAGTTCACCGTTGGGGTGACTTACCCCACCCCCCCGGGGCCTTGTAAAAATCATTGAAACTTACAACCAGCCTTAACTACCTGGTGCAAACTGAAATACGAAGTCAAACAGGCAACGTATGTTATTTGCATTTTGAAGATTTTACAATCGATAATTCAATAAATAATGAAGAAACCAAATAAGCAAAAAAATACGCCGAAGTTTCTTCGGTGCAATCGAGTTTTCTGTACAGCCGCTACACCGTATAATCAATGCCACCGAAAACAGATCTATCTTTCGGTGGTCTCGGTATAATGCTTTATGAGCCGCGGGCCATGAAACTTTATCCACGGCCTGGTGGTGGCCTATCCTGCTTCGCTGCCAGAAGCACGATTATGGCTAACTTTAACCTTAAATAAAATAAAAACTACTGAGGCTAGAGGGCTGCAATTTGGTATGCTTGATGATTGGAGGGTAGATGATTAACATTCCAATTTGCAGCCCTCTAGCCTCAGTAGTATTTAAGATCTGAGGGCGGACAGAATAAAGTGCGGAAGGGCAGACAAAGCCGGCACAATAGTTTTCTTTTACAGAAAACGAATAACGAGAAGGATGTAACAAAAGTAAATAGAAAAATGCCGCTCCTAGTAAATACGATTTAAAGAAACAAAGGGAAGACTGTAAACCTCTAAAGAGTACATGATTAAACGACTGTTGCTTTCCTTTTGCTGCCTATAAAGATTTGGAATTCTCTCAGCGCTTCTGTTTTCCAGTACGATTATAACCTTCCTTCTTTTAGGATGCGGATGGGTCTACCACCTCGTTCTCATGTGACAATGCAACTTGATCTTCCTTCCTTATTAGTTACTCTGGCCTGGGCTACAAAAAATTATATCCCATCTCAAACATTCTTTTTACAAGAGCAAAAAATTACAAACTAATAAATTACAAAAGCTATAAATTATTATTATTATTATTATTATTATTATTATTATTATTAACCTGAACATGAAGCCTATTTATATTGAACAAGCTAGAAGTTCCTCGTTGGACGAGTCGGTAGAGTTCTCGGCTAGCACTCTGCTGGGCCCGCGTTCGATTCTCTGGCCGGCCACTGAAGAATTAGAGGAATTTATTTCTGGTGATAGAAATTCATTTCTCGGTATAAAGTGGTTCGGATTCCACAACAACCTGTAGGTCCTGTTGCTAGGTAACCAATTGGTTCTCAGCCACGTAAAACAAGTCTAATCCTTCGGGCCAGCCATCTCTAGGAGAGCTGTTAATCAGCTCCTCAGTGGTCTGGTTAAACTAAGGTATGCTTAAGTTACCAGGAACCAACGACTTGAAATTCAAGCTTCCAAAGAACATGGTGTTCATTAAGAAGTAAAAGGAGGTAAAGGGAAATACAGAAAGAAGAGATCTCACTTATTAAAAAAAAGAAAGTAATACAGAAACAAGCAAACAAACGACCCAAACAAACAAAAACACCGAGAGAGTCTTCCTCAGGCGGGCACTAATATATGCCAACAAGTTTCCAAAGCTGACACAGTGTTCGGAAGTACTTTTGGCGGAATGTCATCTGAGACCTGCCTACAGGAGGGTGGTGGTTGTATTCTGGGATAATGCAACCTCTGCATTATGCAAGGTGCCTACAGGTATACAGACACACACACACACACACACACGTCCTTATGTATGTAACGCCATCTCAGAAGTGTCTATAAATCAATCAATGATTTGACCTCAGGCATCAAGGCGAGGTGAGAAGTGTCCAATTTCCAATTGCTATAGAATGGAATGGAATTTAGATTTTTGGCAAAAGGCCAAGCGCTGGGACCTATGAGGTCATTCAACGCTGAAAGGAACACTGAGAGTAGAAAGGTCTGAAAGGTGTAACAGGAGGAAAACCTCGCAGTTGTAACATGAAACAATTGTTAGGAGAGGGTAGAGGTAAGATGGAAGAAAGAATATGAACGGAGGTACAGCAACAGGAGGCTGCAAAGAGCCTCAATTAATGACTAAATTGCACAGCACGAGGTGCACTGACGTTCCTACCCCACTGCAGGGTCAATTACTATGAGACTCAAAGTTTATCATATACAAAAAAGACAGCAACTGCAGTCAACACTTACATAAAAAGGGAGTCTTTTTGCAAAAGCCATCACTTATCATCCTTTACGGACATCCAAAGAATGCAAATCATGTCAGGCCTGACCAGACTGTGACATATGACCTTTATCCTCCACACTCGAGTTCACGTTTTATCGTTTCTGCGTAGAACGCTTAGGTTAATGCTAAGAGGCACCTCGAGGGTGTTAATGCTCCGCAATTATTGATCCTACAAACAAGCCATTAGCCTGACCAACAATTTATCTCTGACGTCACAACTCAATGTCATGAAGTTTAGAAAGCAATTATTCAACATACATACGTACATGTATAACTGAATCGCGAAAATATGGAACGTGATGAATATATAAATAAAGATAAAATCCCTTTCCTTCGTGGATAAAACACTCCAGTGTTTCCCTTTCCTTCGTGGATTTTATCTTTAATTATATACATACGTACATATTATAAATGTCATTCCAGGGCCAATGCAGATCTGTATTGGCCCTGCGTCATTCAACGTACGTAAAGTACGTACGTATTGTGAATGTTAAACTCACTAACGAATTAGTACCTAAAATGAACAGTGCTTCACCATTAGAAAGGAATGTTTATAGGCCTACAATAATAACTTGTCTCGTTGAGAATTATGGGGAGAATGAGGAAAGGTGTTGACACTTCGCCTCAATTTCTCATTTTCCTTCGACATTAGACGTCTTTCATCATTTCGCTGTCACCTTTACTGATTGAATTGAATTGAATATAGAATTTAGACCAAAGGGACAAGCACTGGGACCTATGAGGACATTCAGGGCTGAAACGGAAATTGACAGTGAAAGGTTTGAAAAGTGTAACAGGAGGAAAACCTTGCAGTTGCACTATGAATCAATGGTTAGGAAAGTAAGATGGAAGAAAGAGAATATGAAAGGAGGTACAGTAAAAGGAACGAAAGGGGTTGCAGCTAGGGGCCGAAGGCACGCTGCTAAGAACCTTAGGTAATACCTGCAGTGCACCGCATGAAGTGCACTGACGGATCTACCGCCCTACGGGGCACCTTTACTGATTTCTACGCATTTACTCTCGCCCTGTCATCATTTCCTTTTTTTTTTTAAAGATCATGTAATAATTACTTGTGTCGTTGAGAATATATAATTTATATACATACATGCATATATATGTATATATATACATATAATATATATACATATATATATACATATACATATATATGTGTGTGTGTGTGTGTGTGTGTGTGTGTGTGTGTGTGTAGAGAAAATGAGGTAATGTGTTGAAGCTTAGCCTCATTTCCCTTTGACACTTAACGGTTTCCATCATTTCATTGTCACCTTTGCTGATTTTGTTTTTATAGTTCTTTCATCTCGTTTATTTCTGCCTTTCTTGTCCTTTCTTTAAGTCTCCCCATTTTTGCCTTTCTTGTCCCTTTCTTTATAGGCGCCTGCTTACATTTTTATTCAAATCTATATAATATTCTCTTATTCCGACGTTTATTTCTGCCTTTCTTGTCCTTTTCTGTGTCTCCTTACGTCTTCCTTTCTTGTCCTTTTCTTTGTCTCCCTATTTCTGCCTTCCTTATCCCTTTCCCTGCAGCCCCCTCTCACATTCTTATTCAAATCCGCGGAGTATTCTCTTATCCCTACTTCCCTTTTCAATTAGAAGTTCAGGGCACGGAATGGGAACTCGACTCGCATATTTCATACCAGAATCGACGGAGGTCAGCAGATTTGGTAGTTTCCATCACTCCCGTCGGATTTATTGCTGGATTCAATCACGTTCGGTGACCTCGCTTCGTACGTGGTTCGATCGCGTCTATCAAGTCTCGTAAAAATTCGATCACGTTCGTTGGAATTCGAACGGAGTTTGGTGGCGTTCATAATAACTCGTAGGCAATTCGATCACGCCCGTGAGAATTCGCAGGGAATTCGATCGCGCTCATTGAAAATCGTATACGGAAATCGATCACGTTCAGGGAATTCGTACGAAATTCGATCACGCTCTCTGAAAATCGCACGGAACTCGATCACATTTGTAAGAATTCGCAAGGAATTCGATCTCGCTCATTGAAAATGCAGTACGAAATCGATCACGTTCCTACGAATTCATAAGGAATTCGATCACGTTCAATGAAAATCATACGGAAATCGATCACGCTCGTGAGAATTCGCACGGAACTCTATCATGCTCATTAAAAATCGTACGTAAATCGATCACGTTCATGCGAATTCGTAAGGAATTCTATCACGCTCACTGAAAATCGTACGGAAATCGATCACGTTGATTACAAATCACACGGAAATCGATCACGTTGATTACAAGTCATACGCAATTCGATCACGTCCATAAGAAAACGTAGGCAATTTGATTACGTTCATAAGATTCGTACGGAAAAGATCACGTTCGTAAGAATTCGCACGGAAGTCGATCACTTTCATTAGACATCGTACGGAATTCGATCACGTACGAATTTGTAGGGAATTTGATCACGTAAGAATTTGTAGGGAATTTGATCACGTTCGTAAGAATCCTCACGCGATTCAATCACACTCATTAAAATTCAGAAGGAATTCGATCACTTTCAAATGATTTCACACGAAACTCACTAAGATCTATAAAATTTCGTTCGGGATCCGATCACTTTCAAACGAATTCGTGGGGAATCGTAAGAGATTTCGTAAGAGATGCTGCGACGTTCAACAAACGATTTCGTAACAAATGCGACAAGGTTCAAAAGACTTCGATCGGAACTCGAGCACGTCTGGGAGATTTCCAGATTCGATCGCGTATCGCAAATATAGACGAGAACTTGCGCATCTTGAAATTCAATCAATCTTGAAATAAACATCTAATTTTTCAACTCAATCATTCCTGAAATAAATCTAATTCTTTAACTCGATCATTCCTGGAATAACCATCTAATTCTTCAACTCGATCATTCCTGAAATAACCATCTACTTCTTCAACTCGATCATTCCTGAAATAAACATCCAATTATATTTCCACTGAAATAAACATCTAATTCTTCAACTCAATCATTCCTGAAATAAACATCTAATTCCTCAACTCAATCATTCCTGAAATAACCACCTAATTCTTCAACTCGATCATTCCTGAAATAAACATCCAATTCTTCAACTCAATCATTCCTGAAATAAACATCCAATTCTTCAATGCAACCACTCCTGAAATAACATCTAATTCCTCAATCAAAGAACAACATATCTAATTAACCAGTAACGTACTACAGTATTGCACTCGTGAAATGCTCCTTCGAGTCTGCAATCCACGAAATACCACTCTGAACCCTAATCTTTGGAAGTCGTCGTACCCGAAATCTGACATTTCATGCATTCATCTGGTCTGAAGTTCAACGCTCATGAATGTTGCATATTTAAAAACGTGTGCGTGTGAGGGTGACGGGGGGGGGGTCTTAGGGTGGGTGAGAGGGGAGAGGAGGGGTGGGGGGGGAGGTCTTGGTGTATCACTAACTAACTTGTGGCGTTCAGAAAGCAGCACTTTAATATCTTATGGAAGTGGATTGTACTTTAGAACAGCTTTCAAATACAAAGAAAGACCTCTCTCTCTCTCTCTCTCTCTCTTACACACACACACATATATATATAGATAGATAGATAGATAGATAAACAGATAGATAGATATATAGACAGAGAGAGAGAGAGAGAGAGAGAGAGAGAGAGAGAGAGAGAGAGAGAGAGAGAGAATGCATCTCACATTCTTCATTAAAAACGAGAAGAATAGTTTTAAAAGATGACTTCTTACCAGAGAGAGAGAGAGAGAGAGAGAGAGAGAGAGAGAGAGAGAGAGAGAGAGAGAGAGAGAGAGAGAGAAAAGAGTCTTATTCATTCTGAACTCATATCTCTCTGGCAGCAAAACAAGAAACACTTCTTTCCAACAATGAACTCTGATAAAAAAAAAAAGATAAATGAATGAATAAATAAATAACAGCAGAAGAGAGCGGGGCAAGGATACCCTGAAGGCCACGTACCAACTGCATACTTTACCCAAAACAGGGAGGAGCCATTGCTCATCCCGGCTTTTTGCTTGTCTCTGTAAAACTTGTAGACGCTCTCTCTCTCTCTCTCTCTCTCTCTCTCTCTCTCTCTCTCTCTCTCTCTCTCTCTCTCTCGTAACGCTGTGAATTCACCAGATGTTCGTCGACCATCATGGGTTGCAGTAGGGTATGGGGTGTGTGTGTGTGTGTGTGTGTGTGTGTGTGTGTGTATATATATATATATATATATATATATATATATATATATATATATATATATATATAGAGAGAGAGAGAGAGAGAGAGAGAGAGAGAGAGAGAGAGAGAGAGAGAGAGAGAGGCAATCCTCCCCCACCAAATCATTCAAGGTTAACTCGTGAGATCGGCAACTATATTTCAGCTGAAATCATCAGAGCTGTTAATTTGAATCGTGACGGGAAATGGAATACAAAAGATCGCATCAGTCCCCAGAAGCCAAGACGCTCGAAATACCAAACACCGACTTCATACACCACAAAAGAAATATGAAATGCTCAAGATCTATGGACCCGACGCAAAAGGACGCACGACGCGGATATAATTTCCAAACGGCAAAACACGCATTTACAAACGAAACTCGCAGACTCGTACCCGACGTATCCATCGACGGACAAACAAACAAACGAACATGCCACAAACACCCACGTTAAAATGGCAAGACGGGAATCTGGGAATTGGAAAAGAGAACAAACTGCAAACACGGAGATAAACACTCTCTCCTCCTTCGGCTCCGGGGCACAAACCAAACACGATTGAAACAAAGTATCGGGCGAGCAAACATTCCAAATAAACAATTTAGCTCAGAACAAACAAGAGATCATGCATGGAACTTTCTCTCTCTCTCTCTCCCCGCCAAGACGGGATTCTTCTGAGAACGAGCAACAGAGCTACAATTATATACACAAGACGTTTCTGTAAATTGAGTCTCAAGAGCTTTTACAAATCCATTCGCCTACTCTCTCTCTCTCTCTCTGTATGTGTATATATATATATATATATATATATATATATATATATATATATATATATATATATATATATATATACACACATATATATATAAATATATATATGTGTTGTGTGTGTGTGTGTGTGTGTGTGTGTAATAACTGAATCACGAAAATATGGAACGTGGTGAATATGTAAATAAAGACAATGCCAAGAAGGAAAGAGAAAAGACGTGGCATCGCCTTTATATATATATATATATATATATATATATATATATATATATATATATATATATATATATATATATATATATATATATATTATACTTAAATCATTAAGACATCATCATCCTCAATATTATTATTATTATTATTATTATTATTATTATTATTATTATTATTATTTATTACAAGCAGCGGTTGCGTCACCACTGGCGAATGCTCTCAGCAAAACTGGAAGGAAACCACCCAAGCAGAGCCTTCACAGGGCCCCGCCCGGCGACAGGAAAGCGTCGAAGCGCATAAAATTGATTCCGTGATTTTCCCTCATCGGGCGATGACGTCACCAATGGCCTTCCATTAGCTGGCGCAAAAAAGGCTTTGCTTGAAAAATAAAATAAAATAGAAATATTAATAATATTCAATGCGTTCCTGTTTTTTCGCAAATAACATTAGGATGCGGTTGCCAGCCCTACACCCAAAAATGTTAAAGAGGGCTTTGTGCCAATGGTGTCTGGCGTTGCTTACTGGTCACCCATCCATGTAACGGCCAGCCCCAATATCCAACTGGGCCTCTGCTGAACTTAGAGGTGTATCTGGTGGTTAGTACACTAAGATGGGTCGTCTCCAGAGTGAGAAAGGTCATGAGGATGTATTCTCTAGACCTTGATGAGGATAACGACCTCATACCAAATACTAGCTGAAAACAGGAAGGAACCTATAGCAAAAATACAAGATAAAATTACTGGAAATAATAATAATAATAATAATAATAATAATAATAATAATAATAATAATAATAATAATAATAATAATAATATCAGCAATATACATGAAAGACAGGACGAAACCCTAATTTCAGAAGAGAGAGAGAGAGAGAGAGAGAGAGAGAGAGAGAGAGAGAGAGAGAGAGAGAGAGAGAGAGAGAGAGAGAGAATACGAAGGTATGAGAATCAAAGAGAAATCAATCAAGAGATCAAGTGATGCGTCCTGTACAAGGGAGCAAGCGCCCCCCATAAACATTCCACCCCCCAAAACCCCATGGATGAGGGAGAGGGGGAATGGGGCAGGGCATACCACCCTCTCCTCATTTACACACACGTTTGCAGGAAAGGACCCTGTGACGTCATTAACAGTCGAAACAGTTAAAACAGTTACCCACAAGGTTTTAAAACCGCGTGTGTAACATCACCCTCTGCTGTTCTCGGTCTGACTGGCATTTCAATCAATGGCGGATTTTGTTTGACAGTTATGCTTTCCTCCGAAAACTTTTCAAATTCCATTTGCGTGACGGAAATACTAATCATAATGCCTTCTCATTCCTGCAAAACGTATAGGCGCATACATACATACATGCATTCATACAGATATATTAATATATATATATATATATATATATATATATATATATATATATATATATATTCAACATACGCATTCTATATATACTCACATATACATATATAAATATATATATAACATATAATAAATATATGGATATATATATATATATAATATATACAGTATATATATGCATACATACATATATATAATAACATACATAATAAACATATACATATACAGTATACATTATATAGATAAATATATGCACACACACACACACACACACACACACATATATATATATATATATATATATATATATATATATATATATATATATATATATATATATATATATATATATTTAATAAACACAGAGGCAAATGCCAACTAACCAATGTAGTAACACAGAAAACATGGGAATCCGGCGTGACATTTAAGGACACGCCTGTCTATCTGTCTGTGTGTGTGCCTTCCTGCCTATGTCTGTGAGCTTGTCGTGCGGGCATCTGCGAAAATCATTAACAGCGATGCAGGGTAGCATCGCTAGATGAGGATTACAAGCGCCTGTATTTTCATATGCTGCCATTTCAAATAAATGCTGACGAGAAGCACTGCTAATTGGAGAGAGAGAGAGAGAGAGAGAGAGAGAGAGAGAGAGAGAGAGAGAGAGAGAGAGAGAGAGTGGTAGTAGTATTATATATATATATATATATATATATATATATATATATATATATATATATATACACATAAACTATAAATTATATATGAAGCGATTAAGCTTTTGTTCTTCAGCGAATGCTTGGGATGAGGCTGCAGACCCCATAACCCTCACTAGCCTCGATTGCGACCCACAGCAGTCAGCCGACTATCTACCAGTTGCCAAATTCACGACTTAGATCAACTAAACATACATGATTTTAGGGAACACGCCCATATCGTCCCTCCTCCCCAGCTTACGGGTTCGAAAACGAGACCACAGAGAGAGAGAGAGAGAGAGAGAGAGAGAGAGAGATAGGGGATCACGCTACAGCATCTGAATGTTAATACTTTAGGCGACCCAAAATAATCCTGATAATCGTACTGGATTAACGGATCCGGATTTTAAAACCGACGCGAAGTAATCCCCCTATTTATAACCTCATGATCCTTCAGCCAAGCACAAATATGTCTTAACTATAAAATAGAACAGAATATAGAATTTAGGCCAAAGGCCAAGCGCTGGTACCTGTGAGATCATTCAGTGCTGAAACGGAAATTGACAGTAAAATGTTTAGAAGGTGTAACAGGAGGAAAACCTCGCACTTGCACAATGAATCAATTGTTCGGAGAGAGTAGAAAGTAAGATGGAAGAAAGAGAATATGAACGGAGGTATAGTAAAAGGAATGAAAGGGGTCGCACTAGGGGCCGAAGGGACGCTGTACATACCCTTAGGTAATGCCTACAGTGCACTGCATGAGGTGCACTGATGGCACTAACCCCCCTACGGGGGTCTGTATACTAAGGCTTTATTCGCGCAAAGAAGAGGCAAAATTGCATGAATAAAACAAAAGGTTTCCGGACAGCCTTTGTTCACAATGTATTTTTAGACATTAAAAAACTGTATTTTTATTTATTTTCCACATACAATAGAAATGTATACTTAATGAGCATTTTTTTGCATGTACGAAAAGAAAAAAGAAATAACAATTCTACACTGTACTGTACATATTTTTAATGACAGGACACAACAGAATTCACACGTAATGAGGTATCTGCTCGGCACGATATTTTGGTGTGAAAAACAAAATGTGCCTTGTTGACAATACATACACAAATAATTTGACTTGGAAAAATGTTGTACTCAATTTTTATACGGAACATTTTTTTGTCTGTCTCGGGCTTTTTGTGACACTAACAGATTACAGGATATACCTTTAAGATAGGTTACAGAGATGAAAAATAATGTATATATACATACATACATACATACATACATACATACATACATACATACATACACACACACACATATATATATATATACTGTATATATATTCAAAATTATAGGTTTAAAAGATAATTACCACTTTTTCTACTGAGCTGTCATTTGAATCTCTCTCTCTCTCTCTCTCTCTGCATATATATATGTATGTATATATTATACACATAAAGCATATATATATATATATATATATATATATATATATATATATATATGTATGTGTTTGTGTGTATATATATATATATATATATATATATATATATATATATATATATATATATATATATATATATATATATACACAGTAAGAATTAAGACTTACAATGGCATTCCCCACCTCCAGCGGAACTCGCCTTTCCAAAACAGTCTCTCTCACCTGCAAAAAAGAGAAAAGAAAGAAAAATGAAAACGGGAGCAAGAAAGAATATTCACTTTGAAAGTGAAACATCACTGTTCGCCCGCAAAAGGCATAAATTCAAGACTGATGAAGTAATAAATGAACCATCCTTCCCTATTTGTGCCTTACTTCGTACCCCTATTGTTTCATACTCCATAATGATGGCGGAGGTATGGAGGGGGATGCTATTTAATTTTTTTTTTTGTGTCATACTCTTTTGCCGTTCATAAGGTTCTGGGGGCAACTCTCTCTCTCTCTCTCTCTCTCTCTCTCTCTCGTGAACCGTAGATACAAACAATCACAAAATAATGGACAAATAATGATACTGATATATAAATACAAAATGCAATCATCAATAACTACAGCAACAACAACAACAATAATAATAACAATAATAATAATAATAATAACAACAAATATGACGATAAGATGTGCCGACCGAGAAAATGTAAAGAAAAACGAGAATAAAATATGAAAAAGCTCCAGACAGCAATAATAATAATAATATTAATATTTTGTTGAATAAAGTGGCTGCATTTCGCTTTTCATGCACATCGGTTTTAGTCAATAACTGACCAATATTCATATTTCAATGGATGAAACAGCGTATTTCATGCAGCAGAAATACGCTGTTTTATCCATCGAAATATGAATGTTGGCCAATTATTGACTAATATTGATGTGCAGAAAAACCGAATTATTAGAAGAATTGAGAAAACTCTGTATAAAATCAATTCGCAAAATGTAGCAATTCTATTTTTAAAAAAACTTGCTTCAAAGAGGGTCTTCTTCCTTCTAATATTAATAATAATAATTCAAACCAGACATAACAAATATAAAGATGACTTGTTTCTACCAAGAAAACGTAAAAAAAAAAAAAAAAAAATTGAAGCAACTCCACACAGCTGCATCAGTAACCCGCTTAGCACCAAGTCATGCTAATGTTGACAATGATGGTAATGACGATGACGGTGCAACAAAAGTGGATTCAAAGAAAACAAGCAAAAAAATAACAAGTAAAACAGTTTCTTCGGCGCAATCGAGTTTTCTGCACAGGATATAATGCTGTATGAAACTTTCTACGACAGTCCAACTCTCAGTTGCTCCCCAGATGCGATCTAGTGAAGGTGCGCCAGCGATACCGCCGAAAAGCGCTGCCAGACGCACGCTCCATGCCTAACCTTAACCTTAAATAAAATAGAAGCTACTGAGGCTAGAGGGCTGCAATTTGGTATGTTTGATGATTGGAGGGCGGATGATCTACATACCGATTTGCAGCCCTCTAGCCTCAGTAGTCTTTAAGATCTGAGGGCGGACAGAAAAAAGTGCGGACGGAAAAAAAGCGCAGACAGAATAAAGTGAGGAAACAATAAAGTGCGGACGGACAGACAAAGCCGGCACAATCGTTTTCTTTTACAGAAAACTAGAGGAAGAAAAAATAGGGTGACAACGAGGCAACATCTCTAATCACTCGTAATGATGATGGTCAGGCTTAGGATGACAAGGAGTTGCCTCCGCTTCTTTTTGAATTGTCACTGTGTTCGTGCTACAGTGCTGTGCTTAGAATAGAACAGAATATGGAATTTAGGCCAAAGGCCAAGCGCTGGGATCCATGAGGTCATTCAGGGCTGAAACGGAAATTGAAATTAAAAGGTTATAAAGATGTAACAGTTGCACTATGAAACAACTGTTAGAGAAGGTGGGAGGTTAGATGACACGAAGAGAATATGAAAGGAGGTACAGTAACAGGAGTGAAAAGGGTTGCAGCTAGGGGCCGAGGGGACGCTGCAAAGACCCTTAAGTAATGCCTACAGTGCACCAAGTGAGGTGCACTAACTAACGGCACCACCCCCCTACGAGATAGTGCTGTGCTTGGCAAAATCAATAATCACCATTCTGCAGGCTGTAACGACTTGGTACAAGCAGCAATGTTGGTATTACATAATATTAAATCCTGCAATACTGCAGCTGGTATAAACATTATTATTATAAAATAATATTTCGGAAGATGAACCCTGTTCATACGGAACAAGCCCACAGGGGCCACTGACTTTAAATTCAATCTTCCAAAGAATATGGTGTTCATCTGAAAGTGCCTTACAAAAGTAATGTTTAAATTTAAATAAAACAGTATTGTGGCTGATGTAAAGAGTAAATTTCAACTGGGGAAACTATTGCTGATAAACCATGACAATACCACATTTGGTTACAGCAACATCGGAATTTAACTCTTTCTTACGAATGAAATGGCACCATTGCGGTGGAGAGTACTTAGTCGAGGCCTTCTGGTTTTGATAACATACATTCTGACGGAGCAATGAACTCTCTCTCTCTCTCTCTCTCTCTCCATCGCAGCTGCAACCCACAACATTCGACCAACAACTGCTTGCAAATACAAAGGCATACTGGATTTTAGAGACCCCGTCCTCGCCCGATTCGAGAATCGAACACGGGGCCCTCAGTTAGTGAGCTGTTCGTTACAACTCAGCCAAGAGACAAATACATAATCATTATTCCTACAGAAAATAAATACTAATTTAAACAGAAAAAACATGAAATTCGAAACAAATATGACTTGAGGCAACTTAAAACTCCGCCCTGATCGATGTAGGCTAAAAGGACAAGCATTAATTAATGTCACTCTGTTTACCTCCTGACATCTTCATGAGCCAATACAATTCCGTCCTGACATGGTGGTGGGAACTTCACGCGAATTACTACTACTATTAGTATTATATTATCACTGCTAAAATTACAGTACATTAGGTAATACCCCAGGACAATTTACTGTGGTAAAAGAAAGCATCTTAGGAATTAGTTAAAATGCAGATACTATCATCCTACACTACTGAAAGAACTGGCTTCCGGTGTACTAAATCTTCTATTTGGAACTGGAATAAGTTTAGGCCAAAGGCTAAGAGCTAGGACCTACGAGCTCATTCAGCGCTGGAAGGGAAACTGAGAGTAAAAGGTTTTAAAGGTGCAACAGGCGGGAAACCTCACAGTTCCACTATAAAGCAATTGTTAGGAGACGGTGGAAAGTAAGATGGAAGAAAGAGAATATGAACGGAGGTACAGTAGAAGGAATTAAAGGGAATACAGAAATCTCGCAGGACCATCATTGCTGGATGGATGGATTTAGATTCAGCCAGCCTTGTGCTGGCACGGGCTCTTGCTTTTCAGCAGCCCGTAACTAAAGCATCATTGCTATGATCATGACTTACGGAAAACAAACAAACAAACAACCACTCAGGCTCAGCTGTACAAAGACGCCAAAATAGAGAAAACGGAACACCACCACACAAAGAAACCCAAGGCCTAAGGCTTACGCAGCCAGAGACCTAAATGAACCATAGGTGCTAACTTCCTGTAACAAAGGATCCTGGGAACCAAGGCCCACCCCCAAAATCCTTGGCCACCACCCCTTCTCTCCATCACCCCCCCCCCCACCAAAATCATTTATCGACTTTAAGCCCTGTGCAGGTATTGAGATGTCTAAGGCCTAAGTATCAACTTGAAGGGAATAGCGACCTTATGTACAAAGGCAACAGGGGACATTTTCGGTCACAAGGGACGACCTGAAAAAATCGTCGGCATGAATCACCTTTTGGTATGGTAATATTTGCTGGTAATTGGAGCCATTGGCGAAGCAGAGACGTGGGATTTAAGGTGGACGGGAGATATCTCTGTGTATTAATTTCCAATTTATCATCAAGTGACACGCACGAATTCATTGCCGTAGGAACGAGAGCCAAAGTCCTCAAGACGCCTTCGAACACAAATGGAAAGATGGGAACATTTCAAATGTGAAGGAGATACTATGCCACTGAAATAATGTCTAATTAATCGTCTGACAAAAATAATCATCATAATAGTATTAAGGAGGGTCCACATGAAGAGAGAGAGAGAGAGAGAGAGAGAGAGAGAGAGAGAGAGAGAGAGAGAGAGAGAGAGAGAGAGAGAAGTATGCTGCGGGACGAGAGGTACTAATATGAAACCACAAATCGGAGAGGAGAGAGAGAGAGAGAGAGAGAGAGAGAGAGAGAGAGAGAGAGAGAGAGAGAGAGAGAAAGTATGCTGTGGGACGAGAGGTACTAATATGAACCACAAATCGAGAGAGAGAGAGAGAGAGAGAGAGAGAGAGAGAGAGAGAGAGAGAGAGAGAGAGAGAGAGCATACTGCAGAACGACAGGTACTAATATGAACCACAAATCGAAGAGAGAGAGAGAGAGAGAGAGAGAGAGAGAGAGAGAGAGAGAGAGAGAAATACACTGCAGGACGGGAGGTACTAATGTGAACCACAAATCGAACAGAGAGAGAGAGAGAGAGAGAGAGAGAGAGAGGAGAGAGAGAGAGAGAGAGAGAGTCTCATCAATCAAAATCATGCTGAGCTCTCTCTCTCTCTCCCCCCTTCCACTAGAAATATCCCCTTAGACCCTTTTCTTCATATTCCTTTTCCGCCATCCACCACTTCTCCGTCATCCACTCATCCAATCGCCCCCATTTTCTCATTTCATCCTCTCACTTTTTTATTTTCTATTTAGCGAGACTTCTTCCTCTTCTCCCAAACCGTGAATTTCACAGCACCCCTACCCCTCCCCCGGTACCAACCAGGAACACACACACACACACACACACACCCTGCCGAGGAGCGAAGTGAAGGCGCCTCCGTAACCATCTTGCATCTCCATTTGCATACGGCTTTGCATATATTCTGCTTTCCTCTTTTCAAAAACGCACATGGAAGGTGGAGGGGAAGATGTAAGGGGTACAGGGAGTAGAGGGGAATGGATGGAGGGAGGGGGTATCTAGGGGGAAGAAGGCGAAACAGATTTTCTCTTTGGCACAACATATGTCGAGATGCTGGTTGTTGAGGTATGGGTTTGAGAGAGAGAGAGAGAGAGAGAGAGAGAGAGAGAGAGAGAGAGAGAGAGAGAGAGAGAGAGAGAGAGAGAGGTGGAGGAATATGGTGGCTAACAGACTACTGATGTGACTGACAGTTCGAAACGCGATAAATGCATGACGAAGGATATGAGCTACTAATACAACTGACATTTCTAAAGCGTCATTGAACGGGACCACTGATATAACTTGCATCTCGAACTTCGAAGACAGACACATTTATATATCAAGAGAAAAATTTTAAAAATAACTAAACAGACAGAAGGACAGACACCAACCAGCAAACACACCGACCCAGCCCTGTTCGGAATCCGCAATGACAAGAAAGAGAGAGGCGTCCAAGACGCCCTCGGCGCTCTGCATTGTGAAATGGACTCGGGTCCTTTGACTTGGCCACAGGAACTTTGTCCAGGGCGACCTGGACGGATGACGGGAAGAGGATCTTTGCAGCTTAGAAAGATTCCCACACCCTTCGCCTTAAAACAAGAGGATTCGTGAGCAGTCTGGAGTAACTGGAACTGGAATGTAAAACCTAGGACGAAGGCCAAGCGCTGGGACCTATGAGGTCATTCAGCGCTCAAATGGAAATTGAGATTATAGGCGGTTTGAAAGCCGTAACAGGAGGAAAACTCGCAGATGTACTATGAAACTATTGCTAGAAGAGGGTGGAAATTATGATGGAAGAATGAGAATATGAACGGAGGTACAGTAAAAGGAGCGAAAGGGGTTGCAGCTAGTGGCCGAAGGGACGGGGCAACGAACCAAGTAATGCCTACAGTGCACCGCAAGAGGTGCGCGGACGGCATTACCCCCCTACGTGATGTTTGTAGTAATTACATTACTACAATCGTGAAAGCTGCAGAAATCAAGTTCTTCTTTAGGCGTCCGCTTGAAACACAGAGGAAGGGACCGAATCCCTTGTACGAAAAACGTGAGATGGCGAGAAGAAACTTATCTCGAGGGCTCATTGACTAAGCTGATGTGAACTGACGCCCCGAAAGTGTAACAGTTCCAATTACTTTGAGAGAGAGAGAGAGAGAGAGAGAGAGAGAGAGAGAGAGAGAGAGAGAGATTGTCTGACTGGATTCGTAGATATTCTGATTAGTCAACAGAGGCTATAAGAGAAAGGGAGAGAGACAGAGATTGACTGACTGGATTCGTTGATATTCTGAGCAGTCAGTCAAGAGAGAGAGAGAGAGAGAGAGAGAGAGAGAGAGACTGTCGGACTGGATTCGTAGATATTCTGATTAGTCAACAGAGAGAGAGAGAGAGAGAGAGAGAGAGAGAGAGAGAGAGAGAGAGAGAGAGAGAGAGAGGCCGTTATTCCGTGAACCTGCCCTCCATGTCTTCTTCCCTGGGAGAGGAGGGGGGAGGGCTGTTACGTGAGTGAGACAGCGGCAGCGACGACGTCCTTGGGTGTTTACAGGAGGAGGAGCGGACGAACTCATTAACTATTGGTTTCCTGTTTATAAATCTAAATCACTTCAGTGGCACATTCATGTAGAGTCACCCTTTTCGCCCTCCCTCCTCATGCTCACGCTCGCTGCCAGGCATCAGATTCTGCGGGCCCGACAACATTCGGCTGTTTCGCTGGGGAGCACCGAGTGGGTCTTCTTTGTGGATGGTTTGTTGTGTTTTTTTTGTGGATGGTTTAGGTTGTTCTTCATGGATTTTTATTATGGTTTGGTGTGTTGTTCGGGGTATTTTTTTTTTTTTTTTTGGTGGATGGTTTAATTTGTTCTTTGTGGATGATTTGGTGGATGGCTTGGTGTGTTTTTTGTAGGTGGCTTGGTTGGTTCTTTGTGGATGGTTTGGTGCGTTCTTTGTGGATGGTTTAGTGTGCTTTGTGGGATAATTTGGTGTGTTTTTTGTGGATGGTTTAGTGTGTTCTTTGTGAATGGTTTGGTGTGTTTTTTTGTGGATGGTTTAGTGTGTTCTTAGTGGATGGTTTAGTTTATTCTTTCTGGATGGTTTAGTTTGTTCTTCCTGGATGGTCTGTGTGTTTTTGTTTGAGTTTTGGTGTACTTTTGTGGACAGTTTAAGTGTGTGTGTGTGTTTGTGGGGGCTATAATTTTGTTGTTATCTTTATATATGGCTTAAAGTGTTCTTTGTGGATGGTTGTGTATTCTTTGTGGAATGTGTAGTATGCTTTTCAAGTGTGCTGTATTTTCTTTATGAAGGGTTAGGCATATTGCTTTGAATGATTGTGTGTCGTTGTGCAAGATGTAATTTATATAATATATATATATTTTATATATTATATATATATATATATATATATATATATATATATATATATATATATATATATATATATATTCTGACACACGCATACAAAGCGCACCTGCAAGCACGCGCAAGCAAGGCATCGCCAGAGGCATCATCCTCCGCGAGTGCGACGCCACTGCAGCAGTATTAAGATGTAATCCGAGACTTAAGTAATCTGCATCAAGCACGAGACCTCCCCGGGACCAGCGCCTCCCGATTTGCATAAGGACCTCGTCCGAAATCACGCCCCGCCACATATCTCTCGCTGAGAGAGAGAGAGAGAGAGAGAGAGAGAGAGAGAGAGAGAGAGAGAGAGAGAGAGAGAGAGAGAGAGCCATCTACATATGAAAAGCTAAATCCATATCTTTTTGGCTGGCCCCCATTCCCCCCGCCCCCCCAGAGGGATTACAGGGAGTCGAGGAGGGGAGAGGGGGCCAGGATTTTGGGGATCATCTGGGCTCGTTTGGACTTGCTATTTTCTTTCCTTGCGTATGTTTAATAATAATAATAATAATAATAATGATAATAATAATAATAAACCTTGATTACGAAGAGATTTAAATATTTACTAAGACATGATGATGATGATGATGATAATAATAAAATATTAATAATATTTAGCCCTGACTACGGAGTGACTAAAATATTTGCTAACCTATCATAATAATAATAATAATAATAAAAATAATAATAATAATAATAATAATAATAATAATAATAATAATAATAATAATAATATCTTACATTTATAACATCCTGCATGTCAAAGTAAAAAAGAAAATTTCTAGGCTGTATAATAATAATAATAAATACTAATAATATGTAATAATATAATAATAATAATAATAATAATAATAATAATAATAATAATAATAATAATAATAATAGTAAAAATAATAAAAAAATAACAATAATAATATCTTACTTTTATAACATCCTGCATGTCAAAGTAAAAAGAAAATCACACAGTTTATAAATAATAATAATAATAATAATAATAATAATAATAATAATAATAATAATAATAATAATAATAACATCCTTTAGATTACACTTCCCACAAACTAAAAAAACAAAAACTTCAAGAAGAGAAAACCAAATAACAAACAAAAGATTTCAGACATTCTGTCTTTCGTCCCAAGACACAAGACAATAAAAATAAATAACAAGAAAACCAGGATTTCAAACATTTTGTCTTTCTTCTCAAGACACCAGACACAAGACACGAGACACTCAGCCGTGCGGTCTGTCAAAACACTCCTTAAACAAATCGCTGTTTTAACAGGGGGTCCGTTTGAAGAGGCTCTGCCACCCGAATACTGACTTGCCAAAAGCAATTCGTCGCTACGAACTATCTCTTTAATCTACGAGAGAGAGAGAGAGAGAGAGAGAGAGAGAGAGAGAGAGAGAGAGAGAGAGAGAGAGAGAGAGAGAGACAATCTTGCATTCTTCAATGAAACGCGAAGAATATAGTTTTAGAAACTCGACTTCTAACAAAGGAAGAGAGAGAGAGAGAGAGAGAGAGAGAGAGAGAGAGAGAGAGAGAGAGAGAGAGAGAGAGAGAGAGAGAGAGAGAATCTCGCATTCTTTACTGAAACACGAAGAATATACAGCGTACCCAGCAAACAAAAAAAAAAAAAAAAAAAAAATCCCTCTGCTATTTCTCTCCAAATTTCCCGTTTTTTTTTGGGGACACCCTGTAGTTTTAAAAGACTTTTGACCAGAGAGAGAGAATATCTTGCATTCTTCAATGAAACGCAAAGAATATAGTTTTAAAAACACGTCTTCTAAAGAGAGAGAGAGAGAGAGAGAGAGAGAGAGAGAGAATCTCGCATTCTTAACTGAAACATGAAGAATATACAGCGTGCCCAGCAAACAAAACAAAAAAAATCCTCTACTATTTCTCTCCAAATTTCCTGTTTTTTTTCTTTTGTGGGACACCCTGTAGTTTTAAAAACGACTTTTGACGAGAGAGAGAGAGAGAGAGAGAGAGAGAGAGAGAGAGAGAGAGAGAGAGAGAGAGAGAGATACTCGTCGCAGCTGAAATCGACATCATACGACTGCAAAGCAAAGCGGTGTGTTTGCAAAGAAATTGAGGCGACTGACATTACTCAGACACTCCAGGAAATATTTCCTCGGTGGTCTCATCCACACACAGACACACACACACACACACACACATTCGCCCCGTATTTGCATGGCAGTGTTGCTCGAGTTCCGAGTCTCCTACACGTTAAAGATGAAAGGATAATGACTAAAGTCGAAAGCGTGAATGTATACGTGGTTAGACGTACACAGAATGACACACATACGCACACACGAAAAGAAAGAATACAACCAAGAGATCCTTGTAACTCAATGTTGCTTTCGATAATTGGTGCTCTCAAAGGACTCTCTCTCTCTCTCTCTCTCACTTTAATATCCTGCTTCGTATTGGCAACTACTATTTATAGTTGATTAACTTAGAGAGAGAGAGAGAGAGAGAGAGAGAGAGAGAGAGAGAGAGAGAGAGAGAGAGAGAGAGAGAGTCTCTTTTCATCCCTCGTAATAATATTAATAATCCCTACGTGCATATTCCATCACGAACAGGATTATGGGGTTGAAATATTAGCTTTATTCAGCGTCTCGAGGTCTTCTGTGCACACACACACACACTACCATTTCTCAGATGGAAACACACACACACTCTCTCTCTCTCTCTCTCTCTCTCTCTTCTATTGATCTTTCCTTACTTTTTCTTGATTTCCATTTCTATTTCCTTCTTCCGTATGATTTTTTTTTCCTTTTTATCTGGCTATATTGTCACCTTTTAAACTTTTTGTTCCCCTTCCCTTTCATTCTCGCCTTATTTATTCTAGTTATTTGTGCTTTCCATTTTTCGTCAATTTCATTTGTATCTCCTCCTCTCATTTTTCTCTTTCGACCCAATTCTCTAAAACTGAGTAACTCGCCAAAAAAACAAAATTAGATATATATAATTTATACAACACCCAACTTCTTTTAAACATCACAATACCAAAGAAGTGTCGAATGACGTATCTCTCTCTCTCTCTCTCTCTCTCTCTCTCTCTCTCTCTCTCTCTCTCTCTCTCTCTGTATACACGTGTGTATGTGTGGTTCAAGGGCCTCCAAATGGTGTATCTTCATCACTGGCCAAAGATGATAGGATCTTTGAGTCACTTAACCCAATGATCCCAAGGTCACTGACATATAAGGAGATCACTAAGGAATTACAAACAGACACGGATGATGTATAAATAAGCACACAAACACACACACACACACACACACACACACACACACACACACACACATATATATATATATATATATATATATATATATATATATATATATATATGTGTGTATATATGTGTAGGTATATATATATATATATATATATATATATATATATATATATATATATATATATATATATATACACATATGTAAACAATAAATTTCACTCACATGGGGACAGAATATAATTGTATATATATACATACATATATATATATATATTTATATATATATAGGCTATATATATATATATATACTGTAAATATACATACATAAACACACACACACACACATAGATATAGATAGATATAGAGAGACAGACATATAGATAGATAGATAGATACACGCATACACACATATACAGTACGTATGTATATGTTTGCGTGTATTTACCAATTCATAACATCTCTCGAATCCCACAAGAAAGGAACCAGTCCGACTCTGGGAGGAGGGCCTGGCTAATTATCCCCACCAAAGCGAGGAAAAGTATTCGCCAACTTCGCGAAACTTCCGCCTCCTCAGCCTCACTCCGATTTTCGTAGTCGTGAAAGCTCGACTTTCGTCTCCCGTCGAGTGGAAGGGGAAGTGAAGTGGGTTTAATGCCAGATCTACATAGTTCAGGGGCGTTGCTTGCGTCAGTCACAGTCGAAGGCAGACCAAGCAGCAAACGACGTCCAGTGATGCGGCATTTCGGAAAAATGGATTTTCGTGACGGGATGGCGTTGCTAGTCCCATGCCCTTCTTAAACCTCGTTGTAACGTACAGGACGTAGAGGAGATATAAATGGCTATAACATGTTCTGATGACATTATGACATTTAGTATAAAGGTTTATACTACAGGATAGTTTTATATGCAGAGCGGAAGATTCTATACGTAGCCTCGAAGAGATTGAAAGGATTATTGCCGAGGATGAGTTTACAAAGGATAAAAAGGGCTTTACGTGATGTTAGATTGAGATTACATACGGGGTATTATACGAGAGGATATATCAAGAAAGGATATGCATACACACTAATATGCAGGGATTACATATGGGGTATTGTACGATAGGATACATCCAAAAAGGATATACATAATTATACACAGGGATTACATATGAGGTATTATACGAGAGGATACATCCAAAAAGGATATACACAAATATATACAGGGATTACATATCGGGTATTATACGAGAGGATACATCCAAAAATGATATACATAATTATATACAGGGATTACAAATTGGGTATTATACGAGAGGATACATCCAAAAAGGGATTCATTTAGAATATATACAAAGGACAGGTTGACAATCAATACCGAAAACAACAAACGAGGCTAAATTTATAACCGATACGAGTCAACATCCGTGAGATTAGATTTACAATAGAGATATACACAATCACAAAAGAATTATGTATCTAAAGATGAAACAAAAATATAGATTTCGAATACAAAATATTCGGCTACAAAAATAGTAAAAACGAAAACAGATTTAGGATAGATTCGCAAGTCTGCACAAATGGCGAGATTCAGAAAAGATACAGATGATCACAAACCAGATTAGATTTAGAAGAGATACGAAGGGCTACACTTGAGGGTGGTTTTCCAAATCACACAAAATTACAGTAGACTACAGCTTCCGGGAACTGATTTAACAAACTAATTCTCGACGGTAAAGACAAGTATAAAACGCGATACCACCGACAATAGACCTATCTTTCGGTGGTCTCGGCATAATGCTGTATGAGCCGCGAACCGTTAAACTTTAACCACGGCCCGGTGGTGGCCTATCCTATATCGTTGCCAGAAGCACGATAATGGCAAACTTCAACCTTAAATAAAATCAAAACTACTGAGGCTAGAGGGCTACAATTTGGTGCGTTTGACTATTGGATGGTGGATGATCAACATACCAATTTGCAGCCCTCTAGCCTCAGTAGTTCTTAAGATCTGAGGGCGGACAGAAAAAGTGC